>NT_179093.1:20384-20578 GCF_000188095.3 Bombus impatiens | reverse complement strand
GGGGGGTCGTAACGACCGATCGAAGAACCGAGGCCTCGCTCCCGTGGCCCGTGACAGTTACTTAACTCCGTGCACCATCTGTACCGGAGTCGTGCCATTACGGTAATTAGGGTGTAATTGGGCATAAATTGTCCGCTGCCTTCGGGACCGTCGAGCCAGACGAGAGTGAGCCGAGAGGAGGCGGAGACAAGAGG
>NT_179093.1:0-19780 GCF_000188095.3 Bombus impatiens | reverse complement strand
AGTGGACGCAGGGGAGGGGAGGAAGCGTAGCGTGAACGTAGCGAGCGCGAGGATACGCGGCCGTGCGTGCCTCACGATGCGTATACATGTCGGGACACGCGCGTGCACGCGTACCCTCTCACGTGACTATTCCTTTCCCTTTTCCTTCCTCGTTTATCCTCGTTGTTTTTTTCATCGTTGTTTGCTCTTTCCAATAGATTTAGCTGGATTTGCGCGGATTTGGGAGTTTCTGATTCGGTGACTAGGTTCTTCGAGTTTCTCTTGATTTTTGTGGTTTTTGTAAATAATCTCGGAATAAGGATCTTTTCATGGACTTTGGAAAGTTTCGTTCGATCTTTGTCATTTTCGCCGTGATCTACGAGCGGTTTTAATTTTCACGGTCGGTTTAGGTTAGGTTTGGGTTTCCTTCGGTTGGTTTTCCTTAGTTCTGCAGTAAAGGCTCTTCCTGTACGCTATTCAGTTCCGTTATATTCTTCCTGTTTGTGTTGAGATTTTGGAGTGTCGCTTTTTTCGACGATGTTCCCTTTAAATTGCCAGGGATATTTTAACTTGTTTTTGGAAACTTCTTTTCGTCCTCCTATTACTTGCGTTAGATTTAAGTTTCTTTAGACTTTTTCGTTCTCGTGCATACTCGTTCTGGGCTATGTGTTCTTTGGCTCATCTTCGGATTACTTTCGAATTTTCTGCGTTCTATTGGGTAACTCGAAAACTCGGTGAGTGGATTTGTTACGTGATAATCAAGTTTCGTCTCGTACTTCGGCGATCGTTTTCAGCAAACTTTTTCGAGCCAACAAATTTCCTTTAAACAAAGTAAACATACGACTCCATACGCAGTGGCGCGATATCGTTAAATCGAAGCGCTTCGTTAAACGAATATCTCTTCATAAGTCTCAAATGAATTTAATTAAATTTCCCCGACCATCCCCGTGAACGGTCAGCTAATAACCCATTACCTGATAATTTAAATTAACAACGATATGAATCACTAAATGTACCTATAATTCGCAACGCGTCCCGCTTACTGCTCGTTCTATTTTTGTTCATCGATCGATTTCTACTTGTTGCTGGACGTCCTATGCATGGAACGCAATTTGATTCTGTCGAAATGAAAATACCTAGCGATCTAAGTCTTCCTAATTTTTATAGATATTGTAGGTAAATAATTTCTGACTTTGTTTATAACTTCTATATATATAAATCGATTATAATGTTATTCTGTATTTAAAAATAATTTAGACATGGACCTTGCGCTTTAAAATAATGAAATAGATGGGTTTGTATAGAATAACCTTAATACCAGTACGCAGTTATATCACGATTTTCTTGATCACTTTTTATATAGCTAGCTGTATCTTTGCCCTCTTTGTTGTCATGAAAAACATTAAGTTTCTTCCATTGTTATAAATTTTACACTGTCTTGCTATCTTCTCTTTATTTTTGTCCTCATTATTATTAGTCCTTTATTAGTTACGCATGTGATATATGTGATAATATTAATAGCATTTCATCTTATAGTACCCACACGCTACTTAATTATTTCGTGCAGTTTTCTAAGAATAAATAGCAAAACTATAAATCGTTATTCTGTTCAGCGGTGTTTGATGGAAATCGTTCCATCCGATCGAAACTGTCATTAAGGAGTTCGAAAGGCTGGCGATCATTGTTGCCGACCCATTGGTTTCCCTTTCGATGCTCTGTCCGTTCTTTCCATTCTGACAACATGCAATTTCCAGGGAAACAGGCGGTCCGTGTTTCGCGTAGCGGCTGGATTCAACAGGTGACACCTCGTCGGGACGCCAACGTGCGCCTAGACGCTCTGGAATTTCCACGTTTTTCCCTGGAATCGCGTTATACCGATCGATGTTCGACGTAAGAGGTCGAGGAACTTTTAACTCTGATTGTTCTCTCGATGAGATTCCTTGCGACATTATTTCTTCGTCGTTTAAAATGAGACGTTAGAAGTTTTCGTGTTACGAATATTCTAACGAAACAAGTTCAATTTGTTTGTTGCCTCTACAACCTTAAATCCATTTTTTTTTAATTTAATTTCTTTCTTACTGTGAAATCGAGACGATGCGCCAGCGAAGTTACAATTGAAGAAGCTTGGATTGTGCAGAGTTTAGCAACTTAATAATAATACAATAATGTAGTATTTATTGCAGATTAGTTGAAACGGTATATTTCACAGTGTAATATATTGTTCACAGCTGTGCAAACACGTGGTTGATTCAATGCAGCACCAGAGCAAATAATAGAGTCGCAAGAATAAAGATCTTAATCAGCGACGAAGAATCGTACGATTGAGATCCGTCTAGTCGTATCGCTAATGAATTCGAATTGAATATCATAAATACATTTTGAATGAGCACATTGTGAATGTAATTTAACATTCTAAATTAATAACTATAGGTAATTTCTGAAAGCCTATCGTAGCTACGATTTAGACAAAGCGCGTTATTAAATCATCAACGTAACTATATGTCTTTACATCTTTCTTCGATCGACAGTCACTAACCGCTAATCCGGCAAACTTAAATTTACATAGCTACACATTTTCAAACCAATAGATAGAAGTCAATGTATAATTGTTCGTTCATTTTTTTACTATATATGTTATAATTTCTGCAAAAATTTCTCGAATATCTGATCGTTCAATCAGAATTTTCTATGTGTATGAAATAACAATTTAATCACTTAACAATCTGTGTTAATTGTCGCGTTCTGTATGAGACTGGAACATGTCCCAATACGGGCGTATGTAACGCGTAATACGCAATTAATGTTCGATAAAGGATAATAAAAATGGAAGAAAACCAAAGAGAAGAAATCTGAAATCTGTTTGGCGCGTTTGGTAGTTCGACATTATTGCAAAACGAAAGACGAACATGAAGGAATCGCAAAAACCACAGATAGCACTTTCGGTCGTGAAAACAGCGATATTTTCCACTCGTGACAAGTTTTTCGTCGCTTCGCCAGCGGCAGCAGGGAATTTAAACGAGCGAAATAAATCTCGCGGCCCCTTTCGCGGCGTGGCTCTTACGAGCCTGTATACGATCGTTGTTACTATGATAATGAGCACTATCAATTTGCATCTGGGTTATTAGCGCTTGCCCCGTGGCTCTGTTTCTCCACGTCAACGACGATTCCTCCCGTAATTTAAGCCGCCTTATTGATTGCTTCCGTCCATGGCAGTAGCGCAGGTACGTGCCCGCTACCGCTGAATTTACGTTCCGCTCGGATCATCTTTTCTCCTCGCGACGACGTTCGTCGCGATCGTCCGCCTTTACGTCAGGTTTACCATCTATGTATTTATGTGCATACATACAACTGCATCGTGCTGCATATAGTTAGATTGAGCGTGAAAGGTAGAACCTCGTGGAATATACAATGGCTAGAAAATGTATCTGTACACACCATTGTATTTATTACAGAATTTAGATACTAATTAATCAAGCTTCGTATCATTCGCTAATAGATAGCTGTTTTCACATAACTGTAGAAATTTGTCTATGATCAAGGTGAAATATAGAACCTAATAAGAGAAATACTGTTTTGGGAAATACAAGTATGTACAAGCACGTTTTTGCTAGGATATTGTCAGCTCTACGCGGTCGATCAAAAATCTCTGGCTGTATGTAGATATAAGAAGATTGAAAAGAAAACACCGCACTGACCTCAGTAAAGAAATAAAATAAACAAACTGGAAGATGGTATTTCGCGCTGGGGGTAGCCATCCACGTGTTATTTAGCAATAAAATAGAAGAATTTACCAAATGTCCGGCTGGACAAATTGTAAAGTACAAATTAACTGAATAAAAAATACCTATTTCCCAACGAACCCTTTTTTCATCAGGTCTTACATTTCATTTTCAAAGTATCAAATTCTAGTCGTATGAAAGTACACTACCGATACGAAACTTAGTATACTTTAATTCAATTCTTTCGCTACCGCCGTTTGGAGAAACAGTCGCTGTTCGTAGTCCAAGTTTCAAACTTTCAGAATATCTACTTCATAAGACTGCGTATATCATAATGCAAAACGCTAAATAGAAAGACCCAAGCGGGTTTTAGGACGCGTCGCGTATGATACGTGCGACGCTGTGTTATCGCTTTTTGCTGCAGACCATTCGTCACATATGTGTGACGTATTGCATCGTTACCTGTTTGACGTAATTCACGTTTCGCGTTTAGAAGACGATAGTCGTGTGGAATTTTTGTCAATCGAAAGGAGAAAGTCAAAATAACCAAAGACAATGTGCCAGACTGGCGATAATTTGCTGTTGTCTGTAATATCTAAAAGTATCTCCAGTGAAAATAAATAAGATATCGTGCATTTATCTTAAAGAAACTTGAAACACAATATGTTTCACGTATGTATGTCGCTTGGCTCTGAAAAGCAGGTTGTCCGAAAAGTTTCTCTCGTTTTATGAGGAAATAATAGACGCACAATGTTTTTTCTTTTATACTAGTTTATCAAATTATGCACGAACATAATGATAGAAATATAACGAAATAATAGACGCACAATGTTTTTTTTTTATGTTAGTTTACCGAATTATGCACGAACATGATAATAGAAATATAACGAAATGGATCATACCTAATTCAATAAAATAATATAAACCAGAAATTGTTGTTCATTTATTATCACCTTATGAAACGAAAGAAACTCTTCGGGCAACCTAATACATACGTAGTGCGTGGCATATGCGTGACGCGTGGTAGCGAACGTGTTAACAAATTGCTATATACACGTTACAATAAATAAAACGGTGTGCCAATATTTTCTCTAGCCACTGCAAGCGTATTCGCTTAGTTGTTTTATTTAGATAAGAAGAATTTTGTTTTTATCGATGGAAACGAATATTTGTAGCGTTTTAAAACGAGATAGCTTGTATTAACCCTTTAGTTGATTAATCTGTTCGTTTATGAAGAAAAACATTTTCTCAAGCTGATATTAAACTTTTAACAATCGTCTTCGAATTTAGCACAACGTTAACACCAACGGAATAAAATTTAGAAGATAGAAACGTATAGGTAGCTGTTTGTGTAACTTTCAAGTGAAATAGCACCGAAGTGAGACTCTTAATGGTATCCGAAAGGGAAATACCATGTGCAATGTGTCCACGATCTTTCAAAGTAAAACCCATTTAGCTTTCTGAGAATGCCTCCATATTTACGTTACGCTTCGTCCATTAAATAGTTCATCCCCTAATAAACGAGGCGCAAGAATTCGTGCTGGACGCCTTCCAGTGATGTTCGCCGCGCTACTCGCAATTTCGTGTTTCACTCGTCGCCGAGTTGTTGCACATGCTACGTCCCTTCGCAGATATTCACACTCTAGTTATTAGAGGATAGTAGAACTCGCACACATTCTCGAAACCGGTGAGATTCACCTATGTTTCACTGCGCTTTCCAACTACTGTAACAACTACACGTAACGTAGTATTAGCTGTGTTAACGATCGTGATAACGAGTAAATAAGTAGGTAGTAAAAATAGGAAATGTTCAAATACTTCTATCTTCTTTTGTTATCTTCCGCAAGTGTTTAAAGTAACTTAGCTATCTTATTATCTCGAAACTTCCTATCTTCTCACCGAACCGTAGACGTTCATAGATATTCGTAAGTGAATACCATCCAAGAGAAACCGATTTCTTCTGCGTTAGGTATGTTCAATTACGCCCTTCGTTAGAAAAAGCAACGATCATAGACGTTCTCATGCATCGATGCAAATCTCAGACTTCGAAACCTAAAGAAAAAAGAAACACTAGAAGCGAAGGATTTCTCCGCAGAAAATTCACAAGTCGAAATCTTTCAAGGCAAGTCTTTTGGTTACATGTACATGGCGAACAAAGGCTGGTCGAAAATCAGTACTTAAAATACCTATACCTAAGATTTCAAAGTTTAAATGATGGAAAAGCATGAAAAAGAGAAACAACACGGAAGAGGCAAAGAATTTTCCCACAGAACGTAGAACGAGCAGAAATCGTCGAAGGAAAGTTCTTTCATCATAAATTATCGTGGCAGTCTTGACTTAGGGCGAACGGAGTTCGTATAGAAGAGAAAAGGGAGACAATCGAAGCAAAAGGATTTTCAGACGAGCCTGTTCCTCTTACCTGGGTGAACCGGGGCGACAAGGGTGGTCATAATAAATATATTTACACCGACGTCGTCGCCGTAATACCGCAACTTGGTCCGACCCACGTGGCCGCCCACACCGGGGGTCTTGGCCGGAAGTTTATTACCCGATTATCCGGCCTGTAACTCATTTTACGCAGTGCCATAAAGCTACGACCATGGGTGAACGTCCATTGAAATCTCGTCTAAGGACGTGTAGTGACTAAGCTTCGTGTTCGTTTTCCGTTGTTTTCATTTTAATTTCTATTGCTGTTGTTGCATTCGAATATTTCTTCCTGCGCTATTTTACTTTGTTCGGTGTGTCTGACGTTTTTTTTTTTTTTTTATATTTGGAAGTATTTTTATTGAGAATTATAAATAAATGAATTGTTGTTGTTAATTTTTATGTTATATCTATCATTGAATTTGAATATTTCTTCTTTAACTGTAGCTATCTTAAGGTCGCGATGTATTGTTTCGTTGGTAACATAACAAGATGCATCCTTAAGGATCTTAGAGTTTTTGATTGGAATCGTTGAAGAATTTCTATGTTGGAATTACTCGCATAGGTCCAAACAGGAATGTCTGATGTTTGGCACGACGAAAACGATTATTGAACTTTATCAGTATATTATATTGCATTATATTATATAAAATATTACGTTTGTATTATATATGGATCTGTGACTCAACGATATCATATGAAAGTTGATAAATATCAGGGCGGTTTTACGAAATATTTCTTTTGCTAATAATACTTAACGTTCATCGCCAACGAGTGTTACGTAACACGAACAATGAAAATATGCAACGACGAAGTATACGATAATTGAATTATGATAGACACAAACCATGCTGGTATTCCATAGAAACTCAAATTCTGAAATCTTCTATTTACTTGAATTGTTAAGTCGCGAAAAGGCGCGTGATATTCGAAGAATTTGTTAGAACGATGCGACGTACGAAATTGTTTGGTCATGTGGATATAGTTGACGCCATGGAAAATGAAAAGCAAGGCACATTGTTGGTGAAACGATGGCAAACATCGATAAGAAATATCATCCCACTGCTGGTATTCGAGTCAATATTTAGTTGTCGTTTGAATGCACAAATGGATATTGCAATTTGAATACAATGCTACCATAAGTAGTACACTATCATTCATAACCTTGATTGTTAGATCACGTTAACACTTTAATCGCTATGTCATTCGCGCGCCCATTAATTCCATTCGAACGCTAGTATATCTGAACGTACCTAATTATAATATTCAATGGAACTCTATTTGAATTAATATTTCTAAATATATTTATAGTGGATCATGTTACTATAAAATTACCGTAACATGGCTAATTACCAGTTTTAAATAATTAATATACTCAATAAAAAATGACCTAAAAATACCTAATCTCTACGTACGCCTGATACCTGATACAAAATCTTCCTACTTTTAATACTAATTTTACAAAACTTCCTATCTTTTAATACTAACAATACTCTGCGAAACCTGTACGAAACGTATTCTCGCATTTTTGTTGAATCGAAGCCTTTAAAAACGCGAGCTTTCATTCGAGATTACCTTCTCCTTTGGATTTACTTCCGGCGAAGTAAAAAGGCATGAGAAAAGCCTACGAGACGCGATGCAATTGCAGCGAACGTCGCGGCAAAAATACATCTGCATTTCCTTGTCACGATTTTTTTTCTTATCGTCGATTCATCTTGGAATTCAGCCCGTGTGCTCCGAGCCAGACAGGAACAAGCAACTAATAACCGCGGTCGAACGGAAGCGATTCGAGAATTCTATTGTGCTGTGCTTTTTACGTACGGCGACGACCAGTGGAATCGCGTGGCGAAGAAAAACGGGACCGTGCACAGCGTTTTAGAAAGCACTGCCCTGCCAGTTTCTTTCACAATGCCATCCTAACCTGCGCGTCATTGGTGCAGATATTTACATACGCGATAATAGCCAGGTGAATAATACGCGTTCGTCACGGAGGACGACCAAGAAGGGACAGGTAATTCGTTGATCGTTGGTGTTCTGGTCTTGTTTAAAAAATGATTTTCTACGTTAGAAGTATCCCAGTTAAACGACAAGTGTCTCGCAACCTTGTTCATAACTAGACTGTAGGTTTTTTATGTAAATTCCTTCTTTTTATAGATACAACTAAAGAAATAGAATTTAAGCGTAGTCTAGTTCGTAAGTAGACCGCAGATTTTTATGCAAATTCATACTTTAATAGACACAACCGAAGAAGTAGAAGTTGCAGCGCTCTGCTTTATATATTTTACATATTTTTTTATATAATATACCCGCAACTTTGCATACAAATTCGCAATCTATGAGCAGCGTATTAGGATTCCGGCCTAGTTCTCTCTTTTTCCTTATGAAACGTAATGTTTGATCTGGGTCAGCGTTTCTTGAACTTTTTCCATTCGCCATCCCATTCTCCTCGGGTGAAATTTTACGCGAACCCTCGGTTATATCAAATAAATATGCAAAGAAAACATTGATCGGTAGTAAATGGAACAAGTTCGATTTTAAACGGTTCTTTGTTATATTCATAATTGATATTCACGATTTATTATCGTCAGACGAATATGCTTGTTTATTTATGCACGAAGAATCGAATGTTGGCTGAATATTTGATATAGCGGAGTATCTTCAACGTTTTTCACAGTTAACCGATATCTTCATTTTACAATCGCCAATGACGAAGATGTCGTTTTGCAATAAAAATCCAGTACGAAACGTCACGAGCGTGTTTAAGGACGTTTTAGAGATTGCTGGAAATTATGTCCCGATTCCAAGCACAAACCGATCTACAGATTTTTCAAGAAGCTGTTGTCCTTTCCTTTTGTCGATTGCTAACTCGATGAATTCTTCGTCGTCGTTTAATGCCAGACGATTGATATTCGTCGGTTCACAGGTGCGCGGTAGTCGGAAAAATGTTCACGATCTCGTGATTCTAACCGCGTATCGGGTCGCGACCCATAGTTTAAGAAGCTCTGATTTAGATCATCGATACCCAGAGGGGAAGCCACGTTAAATATTAAACGAGAATAATTTATTTGCCCGTTAGGAGTGTTTTAATCATTGAGAATCGTCGGATGAATAATTCGATTCGGTTAAAGCTAAGACTAGAGTTACCAGGTATCTAGTTTCTCTTAGGTCGCAGATTCGTATCTGGTCGATCTTAAATTGCTAATCAATCAAATCGGTAATGTTCGACCGAGTGTTGAAGAATTATATATCGTTGCCGGAAGTCGGTCTCTGATCACGAAAATTCAGTAAGCCCTGATATAGATTATCAGGAAAATGATTATTTCGGTCGTAATTTCCTCACTTTTGTCCTGTTATTCGCCTCGTTTGAAAATTTGGCAAAGTTCGAGGAACGAATGATCAAATTCTGTGATCGTGGAAACTCTGGAATTAAGAAAATATAAAAAAATTGACTGGTTTTACAATTTTATTTTAAAATATAATGTTCATGTTATATTTTTTCCGCAATGATGTAACGAGTTTCGCAACGATAACTAAAAGAATAATATAACGAATTTTATTTTCTTTTTTCTGTATTCAAATTGAAAATAATTTTGTATCAAGACTACTTATATCAATAACAGTGAAAATGACTGGTACTTGTCAAAGTGTAAAAGGATGCTGCGATCTGTTTATCGAACTTCAATTAACCAGTTTCCTCGTTTTGTACAACTTCCCACGTGTTTTTCAAATTTTTATTGCGTATCGTTCGATATGATGATATCAGTTATCAGGAAAATTCCGGATCGATCGTTAGATCGCTAGATGCTAACGCTAGAAATACCACAGCGGTCAAAACGACTGGTTCTACAATTTTATAAATGTGTCGACCCTCGTTTAGGGATGATGGTCCCAGATGGATTGATAATACCAAAACTGTACTACATAACATGGAATTCCTTCTGTAAGAAAGCAATAAATCAATAAACATACAAATATTCTATCGTTACGTATTTTTTAAAGACCACTCGTTTTGACTGGGTTTGGTAGAAATAGCTTCCTGTTAACTATCGGTAGTTCCAGCGTTAAGAAAGCTTAGACAAAGGTGTCAGATACGACATGAACTTAAAATACGCTGGAAATCCGCGGCTCTGTATTTGCCGCGCACATATAACGCGGTAACGTAATGTACGATGCAAGTCTGGGAATATGTGTTTTCCATATGCAAGTACAAACTCATTGCGATGATATAGCGCGAAATACAAATTTAAGAATAAACACACGTACTTGTACGCCACGCGCAACTATAAGTTTCTCATTTGTCCCTAATTTTTCCATTTACCCTTACGCTCGATCTCAACTTCCTAATCCACTACCCGATCCATCAAATATTTGCACGCTGCCTTCGCAATTTCCATCGGGTTCCGCGTTATTCGCCTTTTTTCCAACGGCGAATAGGCAAACTGGAACATCGATACAGTCACTGTGCGCGCCGGCTTCGCAAACAAACGAGCTCGTCGATGCTCGAAGGAGGAGAGTGGAAGTAGAAGAAGAAGAAGAAAAAGGGAATGAAGAGCGAAGGAAAAAAAGACACGGCATATGCATCGTAAATATTCATTTCGCGTTCGTTCAGAGGAATTTGTTTCCGATGATTCCGTTGGTATCAGACGTTTTCCCTTGGCGTCGCTGATCCTAGCGAGCCTCGCGATTACGCAAATCCGCGCAATATTCGCGAGAGCCGGCGGCGGCTCGATGAAAGCGCGATTCGATGCACAATCGCTGTACGAGACGTCCCTTTGAAAATAAAATTCCGTCACCGGCGGAATCTGGGCCACCATGTTCATCGGAAATTCATATATTTCCTTTATTCATTCATATTAATGCGACCACGTCGATAGTGTGTTGTATGGGGTCCATCGATGGTAGAAAATAATGTACGTGGTGTTTTCGTAGCTGTATAGATCGGCTAGAAGATGGCTTATCAGTTTTTCAATAATTAGTTTCGTACGTGGGGTTTTGGCACGTGTTTTATTTTGGCGATTTTGGAAGAATTTTTCTTTATTGTAATTAGTTTTTGAATAATTAATCTCGTACGTGGAGTGTGTTTTATTTTGGCGGAAGAATTTTTCTTTATTGTAATTAGAGCTGTTTGTATGGTTGAATATTGGAAGAAAGCTTTCGGTTGATCATCTGGATGGTACGAACCTTTCAGACTACCTTTCGTGGAAGAATTGATCGAAATTAAAAGAAACGAAGCTATATCGTCGATATGTTGCGTATAACTGCAAGCACTCTAAAGTTAGATTTGTTTTTGGATTATGTATAGAACGTTTAACCGGAAATTTACTTCTTTCGTTTTTTAATTCGCGACGAGAATTTTATTTATTTTCTTCACTTTGACAGGTTCCAGGCTATTCAATTAATTCTTGAATGAATTTTTCAAATTTTATCTAAAAAATAACACGCGATAACACGCTTTCTTATACACTGAAACCTCGGTATTCCGGAAATCAATGCGTCCATTGGAAGAAACAAAAACCCGGAAGAAGCCACGCAAAGAGTAAAAAACCCAATATTCATCGTGCAAATGAATAAACTTACGAGTAACAATATGCACAAAATCCCAGTCGAAATAACATCTTCCATACTTCAGAACCAAAATACACATTAAAAGATTCTAAAGTGTCTCAAAAAGAGTCCATTAAAAACCTTCAGCAACCATATTCATCGTACAAAGTAATGAACCAAAGAATAATAGTTTGCACGAATCTCAGCCACAATCTTCGCACCTCGATCACCTGGTAGAGTTAGAAAACTCTAAAACCTGTCGAAAAGAAGCTCTGCGCAACCTTCAACGATTATACTCATCGTACGAAGCAAAAGCCTAGAACTTAATATTTTGCATAGATCCCAGCCTCGTTAACGCTCTCCGCGCCTCAACATCTGCGTTAAGAAACTGGAAAAAACGTGAAAAGAAGAACAAACCCGTTCGAAGCCTTAAACGGTTGCGTATATTCGTCGTACGAAGCGAAAACGTAAAAGCCAATAGTTACGGTAAACCTTAATAAGCCGCAATGAACACTGTTCACGCCTCATCAACGAACCACCGTATTAAGAAACTGTGGAACAAGTTTTTCGCAAAGAAGCCAGGCGAAACGTCTAAATGACGTTTGCGTTGTAACGTCAACCGGGTCACCGTAACCACCCTGTTGTACGCTCTCAACCCTGTACATCGTTGGAAACGACCGGATGAAAATAAAATCGTGCGCCAGCCGTGTTCTCGAGGTCTCTCGTATAACCGCTTATCTTGGAGGCAACCAGGTCACCGATTGTGTCGGTTTCATCGGTCACGGGGGGGCCAGCGTTCGACGAACGAGGAAAAGCGAGATCGGCGAGATCGCGGACGATCGTCGGCCAGAGATCAACGAACAGAGTTCGCAGCGCGCAACGTAAAGGACGAAGAAAGACAGAAAATATGGCAGAGGAACGAGTGTAGGTTGGTTAGAGAGAGAGAGAGACGGAGAAGGGGTCTGTAGTTATGGGAGTTGCTGTGGAGAGGAGTAAGCATTGTAAATCAATACCCTGACGGCTGCCGGCGCTTCGAACGCGCCCCGTATTTCAGCATGCCAATACACTGGAACTATCCTCCATCGCTGCTGGATAGCGGAATATAACGCTTAATAGAGGTCGCGGATGGAAGGGATCGAGGGGCTGAGCGGGGGTGGTTCAGGGGGTTGGGGATATAGTAGAGGGAGAATCGGGACTGTTAACCGGCCAAGGATCATCATTCTTTCGCGCTTGAGGTTGGTCAAACGCGAATTAGTGTCACGGTGAACATTTTCCAGTTGTTATGTCGATCCGTAGGTTTCGTACATTTTATTTTTGTTTGTGTTATGCGTCGATTTTATTCTTGTCACATCTGTGTATGTTATTTTTCTATCGTTGTTTCCTTTTACTTCTATGTTTCTTCGTCATTTATCTACTATGTACTGATTAATTTACTTATTTATTTAATGCAATTTACATTTCTGCTTATAATTTGTTTTTATCGTTTTCGTTTTGTTGCTTGCTATTTTCTTCTTTTTATTCTTGCACACCCGCGCGATAGCTACTCAGGTAGGAACAGGATAAGTTTCTGAGTTTCTAACAAGGTTCCGATGTATCAGTTGCGTATGTTTATGAGTGATGTAACGTTATCGGGCTCAGTTATCCGCACGTACGATACCGGACACGTAATCCTTGGTTCTATTGGAAGGCTAAATTCTATTGGAACGCAAAGTGATAGTGGGTTTATATGTTTATATTAGGTATAGGTTTATATGTTTTGTATTAGACGCACAAGGCTTTTTGTTTTATATTATTTTGTCGAATTACGTACGACCCATTTTGTTCCGTTCAGATAAACACCGTGACATTTCACAGACTTGCTTTCACGTTTGTATGAAGGTGCACTGTTGTACAAAACACGTTTGCGAAAGAAAGATATTTTTCGGACAACCAATACAATAACAGAGGGAGACTCGGCATTGTTAACACTAGAACTTTTACACCAGTCAAATTAACTGGTTTTACAATTTTATTTTAAAATAAAATGTTCATGTTATATTTTTTTCCGCAATGATGTAACGAGTTTCGCAACGATAACTAAAAGAATAATATAATGAATTTTATTTTGCTTTTTCTGTATTCAAACTGAGAATAATTTCGTATCAAGGCTATTTATACCAATAACAGTCAAAATGACTGGCACTTGTCAAAGTGTAAAAGGATGCTGCGATCTGTTTATCGAACCCCAATTAACCAGTTTCCTCGTTTTGTACAACTTCCCACGTGTTTTTCAAATTTTTATTGCGTATCGTTCGATATGATGATATCAGTTATCAGGAAAATTCCGGATCGATCGTTAGATCGCTAGATGCTAACGCTAGAAATACCACAGCGGTCAAAACGACTGGTTTTACAATTTTATAAATGTGTCGACCCTCGTTTGGGGATGATGGTCCCAGATGGATTAATAATGCCAAAAATGTACTACATAACATGGAATTCCTTCTGTAAGAAAGCAATAAATATAAAAATATTCTATTGTTACGTATTTTTGAAAGACCACTCGTTTTGACTGGTTTTGGTAGAAATAGCTTCCTGTTAACTATCGGTAGTTCTAATGTTAATCGACCAAGGATCGTGGTTCCTCCGCGTTCGATACTGGCTTGATAGGAATTAATGTTCGGTTCATTAATATAATGGGTAATTGATTTTTCAAATGCTTTCGTGATTCTCGCGATGTATATCAACTAAATAATTTTTGTATAACCTTTTGTGTAATTTATCGTATATCGTCTATATTTTGTAAGGCATGATTATTATTATTATTATTGTTGTCTTAGTTTATGTTTGTTTATGGAATGGATTTTGGCATAGTCTAAGAAGGTATGACATTCTATTGTATATATCTGTATTGTTCTTATCGTATAGTTTTTATATCTTGTTATTTATTTGGTTTTTATTTACAACGGCGAATGGGTTGAAGATGTGCAGACAGCAAGAGGAAATTTTGTAACCCCATGGGGGGATATCGATAAAGATCTGTTGAAAATGACAACGTGAGCTCGCGCTCGCCGTCCATACGCAGATACGCTAGTTGCAATAAATAGTAACTAGAAGATAGTTCTAGATATAATCGATTTAAGATATTCTATTGTTTTTATCCCTTAGTCAATGTAAGAAAGTGCAATAAAAGTTTTTCGGCTGAGAACGGCGCGATAGATTTATCCAAAGAATAAAATAAAAATAGCTAATAGTGATCCTACCTCTAAATACAGAAATAACAACAGGTTATGGGCCCAGGTTCAATAATTAATTATTATTTTATTGAAAATATTATTAATAGTAATAATATTGATTAGCGCAGAAGATAACGTAAAAAAACAAAAAAAAAAACGCGTGATCGATGATTCGATGTTGAATATCATAAAGGCGCTTTATCGAATGTATAACAAACGCTTACCTGATAATACAGTTATCCAAAGAATATAATAATAGCTATTGTTATCCTATCTCTAAATACAGAAATAACAACAAGATCCATCTTGTAATTTCCACGTATACTTTCAAATTCCATTGAAGCTTCATCAATGTAATCGTACGACAGAGCTAATGAAATTTCAAAATGTTTCCTATAGGACACGGTAATATGCTGTATAATAAAAGATGCCTGCGAGCGGTCGAATGCTTTCACGAGCCTGCGGAACATTTTGCATTGAATCTCTTCAGTAAAAAGATGTCACTGGAACGAAGTTGCATGAATTTCATACGACCTACTTTATCCGCGTAGAATTCGCAGTGCGAACCATCCTCGTCCTACCGTTCGAATAGCATATTTTTGGTTGTTTTGCGACGTATTACGCTTATTATCAAGATGTCCTCGGTCGAGAGAATCCTAGCTTGCTTGGATATTACGAGATTGCGACGAGAGCTTGGCGTGATTTATTAATTCATCGCGAAACTCGACGTAGGATTGAAGGCATAATGAAAAAAGAAAACGCGGCACAATGAAACGGGTAATTCTGGCTGTCCTAGAAAAGCCGGAGGAGCGCGATGAACTCGACGATACGTAAGTACGTGTCGACCGACCAGGATTTTCAACCTTTTAGCTTTCCTATCGTGAAAAGACCGGTCCTGTTCCAGATACGCTTGTTACCCCTGAAAATCCAAAGCTGCGCGAATTTTTCTACCAGAAGTATGCATTACGGAATAATTGTCAAGATGAAGAGCTCTTGGAACGAGAGGGCTAATAGCGAATTAAATTCTCCTACATCTTATAAAATCATATTACAGCGTGGTAAAACGATCAATTTTCTTTAGTTTGTCGAGTGAAGTCCCTAAAAGATCCCACTTTTTTTTTTTTTATTTTTCTTTTAATTTCATTTGTATCATTTTATATATCATATATATCATTCTATATTATTATATTATTATTAGGTCGCCCAAGAAGTTTCTTTCGTTTTATAAGGAAATAATGGATGCACAACGTTTTCCGTTTTATATTATTTTATCGAATTACGTACGATCCATTTTGTTCTATCAAAATGAAGATCACAACGTTTGACAGATTAGGTTTCACGTTTATATAAAGGTACATCGTTGTGAAAGACGTGTTTGTAAAAGAAAGACACTTTCCGAACGATCTAATATTTTATACATTTTCCTTTGTGTTATATCATTTTTCAAAAATCTTCAGTTTTACTCGCAAAATATTGATTCATCTGCAATTTCTTGTCTATTGGGATCCCCAGCGAACTCAGTGAATCAGTGACCTCGCTTCGTATGCCGAGGTGAATGATGTAAGTCAGTGCAGCACTGTTGGTTCTCGTGGAACAGTGTTCCGAGTTTATCGACGTAAAAGGTTGTTTACGTGGTTCCAAGCCACGAAAATGTATCGTGGTAGTCGCATTAATTATGAAACTAAAGGAACGGTACGTTTGAAAGTTGAAATACATGGCTGAATCGATGTTCTCAAAGTTTCAACTTACTTGGACAAGTTTGAGCTCCATATCAGTCACAGTCATATTAATGCATAATAACATACTCATTTTCTAACATTGCGGTAATAATAATGAAACAATTCTTGGTTATCTTGATACGAACGCATTAACTGCACGGTATAATTTTCTACCATTTTATTCTCGTCAAAATGCTCTTTTTAAGAGATCTGCGAAGATTTTTGCCGATAACTATGTCCTATTCGTTGAAACGTCCTGTTTGACGACAGGATTGTAATTAGCTGTGTTGCGGAATTACTTATTGCAACTGCAGAATTACGGAATTAATTATTGGCTATTTGTGGTGTTTGATTTTCGAGAATGACAGTTCAGTTTGTTAAGTGTATTCTATTTAAATGCCACGAAAACGTATTTTGTTAGCCGTATATGTGTAATTTTATTATATTTTTTATTATTATTCTAGTGGTATTATTCTCGCATAGAATTAGCTACTTATGGAGACAAGTATATGTATACTTTCCATATTTGAACGATGTCGTTTTAACACGTTGACTACCGCGTGAACTTTATACACTTTGTCCTGGCAGCTGCGATAGATCGAAATATGCTACATCGTAACATTTCATTTCTCCCAAACATTATATCGTATTTACGCGTTTTCTTTCGACAACGTTATGTACGCGAGTCGTGCATACCGTTGAGAATTTCCTAGTCCATCAAAATCTTATTTCAATCGTTCTAAAAGATTTAGTAACGCGGGTCACCGATCATCATCGTGACAGTCAACATGATAATTAACAATCCGACTCAAACATATATTAGAATAATACAAATAGATCGTTTCTTCACGATCTAAAAATCAAATTTCCATCTACTTCACAAACTCGTCAAGAATAATATTTTCCTTTATGCTTAGCGGATAGATATTTTCAAGAACCGTGACACGCACCTTCGCTGTTTTACGTTTCCAAAAATCAACGTGCAATATCCAACCAATTTCATAATATCATCGACACAGATAAAATCAACGTGTGCAAAATGTACATTTCGTCGTAAATTACCATGGAATCCTTAAAAGCTGTCTGTCTCGAAAACTGGTTAAAAGTGGACACACGATCCTTGCACAGCGAATGATCGATTTATTCCTTCGAAATTACCAAATCTACTCTTATCCTTTTCCTCTGTCCCTCCTTCGCCCTGTCCATCCTTCTTAACTCAGCAGCGTCTGAGGAATAATCCGCTTCCGGGGCCAGGTGCGAGGCCCGGGTAGAATCCCTGCGTGGCTTTAGCTTGCCCTTTGGACGATCACGTCGCGATCATTACTCGTGAACCACGGGTCAAAAAGCGGCCGCATAATCGGTAGTTCGGGGATGAGCAAGAGAAGCAGAGCGTGTTGGCATCGTGAGGGCAGGTGGAGCTATTTGGAGAACAGCCCACTCGAGAGGCCACCGTGTTCCTCTCCCTCGCCGTCACGGTGAAGCTCTCCCTTCTTCCATCGTCTTCCTCTTCCTCTTCTCGCGCTCTTCTCGCTCCTCGATTCTCTCCCTTTCTCTCCCTTACGGTCTAGTTGCTTCGTTGCTGCGTTCGAACCTGCAAGGTTGGCGATGTTGCGACCGTGCAACAGCCAGATGCTCCTATATATCCTTGCGGCAGCTGCGATCATCCCGTCGACGTCTCCCGAAGCTGCACGAAACCACATCGCCGGATTACCGAATTGAAGAAAGGGACTGCAACCGCCGACGTACCGTCACCCGATATTTCCCGACGAGATGCCTCTTTGCGTGTATTTAGCTTCGTTCGTTCTGCGTTTTCTGGTTTACGCTTTACGATCGTGGAAAAATGACGAACAGAGAGCATGATATTTTTATCGATGTAGCTACGCCATTGCTGAAATATGTGGAAATTTATATTTATATACTTGTACATATATACTTATGCTATGATTTTACATTTGATTTGTATATATAATATAATAAATATATTACATAATATATATATGTAAGTTCGATGGAATTCAAATTACTCGCCAATCGACATTTTTAAATTTTGTTTTGTTTTATCGGCAGTCGTTTGCTGAATAGAATAGATCACGGGAGAAGAACGGTAATTTAGTATTTGCTAAAATATAGCTAAAATTGGTAGTAGATTTCTTATTAGCTGTTATCGTATTTAATTTAATTATTCCCAAAATAGACTCGATTTTGCACAATCGATCGTCTGATTTACTCTAAGGATTTACGTTATTACATATATGTAGCATATGTATATGTATAGTATACAATAGTACGATAAGTACATAATAATAAGCTATTGCTACATGTCTATATGTATCAGTCAATAATCTACATTAATAAAAATATATATATTAGGTTGTCGGAAAGGTGTCTTTCTTTTACAGAAACGTCTTTTACAACAACGCATCTTTATATAAACATGAAACCAAAACTGTCGAACGTTGTGATCTTTATTTTGATAGAACAAAATGGATCGTACGTAATTCGATGAAATAATATAAAACGGACCTAATATACAGGGTGGTTGGTAACTGGTAAACATTTTTTTTTAATCTTTCTTTTCATTTTTTAAATTTTTCCATCGAGACAAAGATCTACAGTGAGATCCGTTATAACGTACAGCACGCGTACCGAGCGAAAATTCAAAGTCGATTTTCTCGAAAACAAAGCCTCGAACGAAAAATTTTTATTCTATATTTTCGACATCTTTTTTCGCGTAGGATCACCCCCTTTCCGCTTGTACCACCAATTACCAACCACCCTGTATATATATGGAGACTTACATTTTTTAACAGCATGTAAATCAGTTGGAAGATTACAAATAAGGAGAGAGGACAATTTTATCCTTTGCGAGGTCTATCGTGGGATATCACGGTACTTAAAATTGGTCTTTAAAAGCCAACACGCTATGAAACGGGTGGTACAATCGTCCGGTATTGCGGGGCAGTTCTTCTATTTAAGGAATTCTTTGTACTCAGTTCTCCATTATACTCGGTTGTCAAGGTGTAGTTAAGAAAGGAAAGGATTTTCTAAATTGACCGGAAGGCTGTCACGAGTGACATCGATTCCAACAATAATATTTAAGATTCTGAAGAAACGATTTAAATTTCATACGAAACATCTAATAATAAAATAAGTCTAAAAAAATCTAATAATAAATAATAAT
>NT_179092.1:7099-9753 GCF_000188095.3 Bombus impatiens | reverse complement strand
AAAAAAAAAAAAAAAAAAAAAAAAAAAAAAAAATAATTATATGGACTAAAATAATAAATTCACACATGCTTCTTAAAATAAATAATTAAAAATTTGATTCAGTAGAAGATACAGGCACGGAGTTTTGTCATTAATAAAATTTATTTAAATAATAATAGAAAATTATAGTACTTGTACGAATAATTAATCTGTTAAATTTATATATCTTTGCAGATTGCATATAATGTGAACATACATACAAAATATTTAGATTTATTTATTCATAGAATTTTTTCATAAATAAATAATTATACTTACGCACACGAGGGACATTGCAAAAGCTCCTGAACTTCTTTAAAGAATGTAAGATGTTTCGTTTTAAAAGTTGTCTAAATCTTTCAAATCTAATACAGATAAATGATATAAAAGTATTTATTTAATATTTTTTCTTTCATATTTTTAATGAATTTAAAAAACTGATGTTAAGTAGTGATTCGATTCTTAAAATATTGAACCACTGCTGATCCCGCGAAAATTGGAAACTTATAAAATCTTATAGCTTACAAATCCATAAAGACTCGACATATAAAAGTAAGGGCAATACCATATTATCACAATCTTTAGAAACAGAGAATCGAATACTATGGTCAGATGGTAACGAAGAAACAGTGTTATTGTTGATAACAGATGTAGGTATGATGAAAGCTGGAAAACACTTGAGATATTTCTTGAGATATTTTATCCAAACATGGTGCATCTAACGTGTATAATTGATGAATTATATAGAGGTGCAGAAGAAGTACGTTTACATTTCCCATTAGTAAATAATGTAGTACATTCTATTAATAAAGTATTTATAATAGCACCACTTTGGATCGAATGTTATCGTAGAATGTATCGTAGAACATTCTATTACCACCTGAACCAATTTTAACGAGCTGAGATACTTGGCTCGAGACAGCTATATTTTATACCACACTGGTATTTGGAAAATATTAAAAATGTTGTTAAATTTTCCGACGCGAATGATGTGCTAGTAATTAAAACAGTACAAGATCTTCTTCAGAATGAATTGCTAATTCAAAATCTAATGTTTATCAAAACCCACTTTGGGATTTTCTCGGATAATGTAAAGAAACTAGAAATAATTGCAATGTCTTTCACTGAATCGGTGAAAGTAACGACTGACACTGATAAATATTTTAGGAGCATTCCTGGAACTTGCGCAGCCAAAATTGTATCAAAGTGGAATGCAGTTTTAGCAAGACATACCAGATTCTAAATAATCTAGAAAGTTAAATAATCTACAAATTTTTCGAGGTCAATCAGTTGAAGAATTGGATGAGGTTAAAGTATGCTACTGCAGCAAATTTAAATATGTCTCGATTACGTCTTGTGACGATGAACGCTCATTCTCAGCTTATAAGTTGATCTGAAGCAATAAACGTTATCAATGAATGCTCCATAATCTTGAAAAAATACTCGTAACTTATTGTAATTTAAATTGTAATTATTAACTATTACATTTACATAATAAAATATTTATTAAATAATAACACATTTTCTGTATATGTTGCATATATTTATATACTCTCGTATGTGTTGACACATTATTAACGCATATTCAGCATACGTTATTTGCACATTTCGATATATTTTATTGACATAAACATCCGCAGTCTGTCTGTGAGCAGCAAATTCAAATCAAACTAAAGGTACTTGTAAGAAATTGATCAATTAACTGATACATTAGAAAACAGCAACGAAGCCATTGTTATTTATGAGGTTATTCTATCTACGTTGTTCTGCTTCGTGCTATTTAAATTGTTTATACAAACGACAGTATTCTACTGTTCGATTATGAACAATGAAAAATCGGATAAATATAACAAGTACCAAACTGCTCCCATATATATATGTCGGGTTATCATTAGGATTTAAGGCGCGTAATGATTCTTCGTTTGAATTAGCCATTGTTTTACAAAACAAAGAATATATTTACGCGAATAAACAAGATTTTACAAAATATTATGAATAATGAGTTTAATAAATGATAAGATTATCAAACGATAAGTTTAACTAATAATTAGATTAAAGAATAATAAGTTTAACGAACAATAAGAGGAACGAATAATATGTCTTACGAATAATGAATTTAACGAATAATGAGATTAACGATTGATAGGTTTTACGAATAATGAATTTAATTAACGCTATTAACAATGTTCCGGGGTTCAAACGAATCCACGGTCAACGGGATAACTCTTTACTATGCCTAGAATAATTTTAAACACAAAAATACGATTGCTGAGACACTCGGTAAATTGCTCGATGTATCACTTTCCAAGGCGATCACACGAATGAATATCTGATGAAAATCTTTTTCGCTATACGACTGCATTTGTTTGTTATATGCTTCGAGGCATCGAGAAAGATCCAAACGCCGTTGCTAGGCAGTTTCTGTCTGGAGTTTGATTCCTAATACAACGTGTGTCCCATTATATCGACATCTCTAAAGTACAATTCTATGTGATTTCTAGGGAGAACAATACAACCGCTCCACACCTTTGTCAGGCAAAACGTTTATCCCGTGACCGTGGCTACGTTCGGCGACCAGTTGCCACCTCGAACCCACTTTCGCTTTCACAAATATCAAACAATTACAAATGACAATT
>NT_179092.1:2972-6374 GCF_000188095.3 Bombus impatiens | reverse complement strand
TGGAGCCCAAGCTCATTGTCACAAGTTTCAAACAAATACAATTGGGTAGAGTGACGGCAAATCGTTTAATTACAACTGTAGATTTTAATTACAATGTTTCTATGGATTTGCCCGAGGTTTCGGAGGGAAGGCATCGGTGTCCTCTTATCTCCGACATATATATAATATATATATATAGTTATTGATTATATATATTATATAGTTGAATGACGCGTCGAACCATATATATTATATAGTTGTTGATATACATGTACAGAAAAGACCGTTAGCGGCAGCGTTATAATCGCTATAATCCAAATTATCATTAGAGTCACACCATATAGTTATCTATATATTACTGTATCTAAGTATCTAATCTTTCTATTTTTATTTCCTGTCTTTCATCCGTATGTATTAGACGTCGTTAAATACGTTTCAGAGTTTATTGTACAAAAACGTACATCTTCCTTCCATCCGCAATTATCATCGCGATATCACCTTTTTACTGCATCAGGCAATGGATATAATTTTTAACTTCCACAGTGCATTGATTTTAAGTCAAATGCCAACGATCGATTGATTTTTTGTCTACACATACACGATGGAAACGTGGAAAAATCTGCACATCTTTTGTTCTATCTCCTCCTCTGCTTTGACAGTTAAAACTATTCCGTTGCGTTTCAATTTTTTAAAAATGTAACTGGTGTCCGATATTAAGCGCCGTCCAACATTATGGAAAACTGCCCCTAAATGATGTCAAGTGTACATCTTTGTTGTGCTTGCATCGTTTTTATAACTGACATGGGGTCCAATCTCTCGCCAATCGCTAGTCGCAGCATACGACGGGGGGTCTCCCACGCCGCACAAAACTCCAGCGTATGCTGGGCCGTGTCCTCGCACTCGCCGCAGTGGTGACAGGTGTTCGTCACCTCTCTTCCGATTTTCTGCAGATATTCCCCGAATACTCCATGTCCTGTGAGCGCCTGCGTCATCCGGAAGGATAGCGGAATTCCAAAAAAACTCCGCGGTCATTCCAAAAAAATTCGTTAAGTGCCGCCGAAAGGCGACAATGCCTTACCTTATATATGTGTTCCATCCTTGTCTAGGGGAGTGCTAAACGTCTTTCTTTTCATACTGTAGAAAAAAAAATTTTTTTTTAAAATTTGTTTTTTTTTTTACGTGGAGGAAATCTTCATAGACACCATCATACACCCACCCCCTGTGGGCCGGAAACACAGGACGGTGGAAGGTAGTGCCGGATTCTTACCGGCTAAAACCTCCACTACGGGGCGTAACCAGCCGCAAGTCGATCGTCGGGGGCGCCCCTGCTGTGTGCTTAATAACACCAAGCACACCTTTACCAAGCACTCCCAGAAGGTACACTCACAACAGCGCAAGGGAGATGGGCGGGCTGGGCGCTTGCCTGTTGTATATTATTACACCTTTCAGAGAGATTTTGGATTTTCCATATCCTTCTCCAAATATATTTTGCAGGCCGAGGATTCGAACTCGCAACGCGTCGTCTTCGGTTGTGAGCCTTAACGAGCGTAGCCGGCTGCCCCGCCGAGATTTTAGCTGTTTGGAAAGTATTTGATTCATATAGCTCGACAAAACTGGCCCAAGCGATAGGTAAACAAACCAGACTGAGCTCAAGAAGAGTCACAATACAAGCCGAAATACAAATACCTATGATATAGTCAGTTTTACGCGACAGTGCTGTTGTGGAAGTAAACTCTAATCCTTTTTCCTTTTATGGATATGATAAATATATTATATTTTGAAATAGATGACGGTTTCAAAATTATATTTCATGAATAAACGATACTTCAATAGAAATTCAAGAGTCTTCAAATGTGATTTTATCCGAAGCAATGTAATAATGTAATAATACTACGCCTAAAAGTAAATAGCATAATATAAACGAAAAAATTCAATTATAAGAAATGTTCACCTTGAATCAATATCTAATAAGAAAATACTTACAACTCTAAAAAAACCTCTATGGTATGATATTTCCTAAAACACTGTGGCAGATTTAAAGCTATCTGTTTACGATCGTGGTTCGTGATATTCGTGTTTGGGCCAAAATCTTCATCGCGAGTCTCACTCGTTAAAGCACGGGAAGGGGTTAATGTGACAATGTATATCATAGTAAATATTCTAATTGCTTTAGAAGAAAGTTCCTTAATGATTTTACCGTTTGTTAAATCAAAATCGAGAATGTTCTGGCTCAATTTTAATTTCAGGATAGTAGCTCGAGTAGCTATAAGGAATGTTTGAAGCGATATTTCATCATTAAATTGAAACATATTATGGAATCATGTTTTTTTCTAAGAGACTTCATAGCTCATAATAATTTAGTTATATATATAACTAAATATATATATTAAGTTAAAAAATAGACTAAATTCTTCCAGAAACCATTTTTAACATTAACGCTATGAAGAATTTTTATAATTTTCAATACGTAGGAAAACAAAAATTTTTAATACTTAAATTTTTACACATATTTTGCTTATTTTCTAGTAATTCATTAGAAAGACCTTAAGGCTGCCGACTCGAGGAAACGATCAGTTCATCTCCTAATGGAACGTATCAAATATAGGAGTGCCGCCCAATAGAGGGACAGGACGTGGTATTTAATCCATTTGCGCCTATAAACGTAAAACAGCATTCATCGTTGTAACTATGCTTGTGCACATGTTAAACATTGCATCCCTTTGTTGAGTTGCCAAGAGAGTAACAGATGCTGTTGTGGAAGTAAACTCTAATCCTTTTTCCCTTTTATGGATATGATAAATGTATTATATTTTGTAATAGATGACGGTTTCAAAATTATATTTCATGAATAAACGATACTTCAATAGAAATTCAAGAGTCTTCAAATGTGATTTTATCCCAAGCAATGTAATAATATTACGCCTAAAAGTAAATCGCATATTATAAACAAAAAAATTCGATTATAAGAAATGTTCACCTTGAATCAATATCTAATAAGAAAATACTTACAACTCTAAAAAAACCTCTATGGTATGATATTTCCTAAAACACTGTGGCAGATTTAAAGCTATCTGTTTACGATCGTGGTTCGTGATATTCGACCGTGGCTCCTGATATTCGTGTTTGGGCCAAAATCTTCATCGCGAGTCAGATTCGTTGAAGCACGGGAAGGGGTTAATGTGACAATGTATATCATAGTAAATATTCTAATTGCTTTAGAAGAAAGTTCCTTAATGATTTTACCGTTTGTTAAATCAAAATCGAGAATGTTCTGGCTCAATTTTAATTTCAGGATAGTAGCTCAAGTAGCTATAAAGAATATTTGAAACGATATTTCATCATTAGATTGAAACATATTGTTGCGTCGCATGGAACATCTGCATTCCAGCCGCCGCTGCCTAGCAGCCAGCGGCCCATCGCCCG
>NT_179092.1:0-1043 GCF_000188095.3 Bombus impatiens | reverse complement strand
GTAACTATGCTTGTGCACATGTTAAACATTGCATACCTTTGTTGAGTTGCTAAGAGAGTAACAGATTTTTAAAAATTTCAATTTTTAGACATTTTTAAAAAATAACAAAAAATGTCTTCTTTCTTAAGGATCATAGTTATCCAATAAAATTACAAATTATTAAACAGAAACAAGTCATAACTTAAGATAGCAAATACTTTGGTTCCATTCTTTAAGCGTTATTGTGAAAACTATGAATTTGCATGAATATCCACTCTGTGGTTATACATTTTCTAGCAACATTCTTTCAAAAAATCTATGTTATGTATTTAAAGATGAAAAGATTCTATGAACCAAGGAATAGGAAATCAGAAAAAAGCCAAGTTTTTATTTCGTATTTTTATAAATTATTTCTTTAAGAGAAAGAAGGTGAAAAATGTGTTGAAGAATAGAAGAAGAATTTTGAAAGTAGATTTAAAAAGATAAATAGACCAAAGAATATAAAATTAGTGCACTGAAATCGGAAAATATAAACAAATAAGCTGTCTGCGTAGTTTGCTTAGGGATCATTGATTAATATTGGGTTCAATGGTTACGATAGAATGACTTCTCGAGGTTTGTGTCGACGTTTTTGAGTGTTTTCGGTGACTATATTCATGATCGTTGTAAATTATTTTGAAGCTGCCCTGCGTTACTTATTTTCGTTATGTCCGATATTAGGTGCCATTCTATGTTCTTTTAAAATCAATAACCAACGTTTAATGTTAGTTTAACCTAAATATTATGACAATCTTATTTATCTTATTTCTTTACTTTGATTTCTACTTAGTTGACCTGTAATTAATGCAAAATAAACAAAAACATGACATTATTTCTTTTATGTATCTAAGGAAAACCATAAGTGTCCACTAATAGGGAAACTCCCCCTAGACCGATTTCATTGCTCCCAACAATGTCCAAAAAACTTATAAAAAGTTGTGAAGTTATTGAAAAAAGTATTTGAAAATGGGGTGGGAAAGATAATCACTGAAAGAAGTTTAATTCCATCGGATCAATTTGGCTTC
>NT_179091.1:0-212 GCF_000188095.3 Bombus impatiens | reverse complement strand
CGACGAAATCTTCGCGATTTGCGAGCAATTTTGCTTGTTTCGGCGCTCAGACGGTAGCGTATTACATTTGCAGTGTAAAATGGAGTGATATGAGCGCTTAAACGACGAAATATCTCCAACGGGAGGGAAATGGCGGCTAGATTTCATCGAAATCGACGAAATCTTCGCGATTTGTGATCTATTTTGCTTATTTCGACGCTTAAACTGTAGTG
>NT_179090.1:0-1661 GCF_000188095.3 Bombus impatiens | reverse complement strand
AATCCGACTTAGATTTTTGCGAGTGCGTACGACTACCGTCCCGTTGTACGCGGACTCATTATCGAACTTAAGACCATTGTTACTAGCGTCGCGAGTGTGTGGTCATTGTGAGTTTGTGTCAACTCTGGAACAATTTCGTGTGTGTCAATAAAAATAACTTCAGTGTAAAAGAAAACATGGATAGCTTCAGTGAGGAATCCTTACGTCACAAGCCCCCGCCACGAGGACGTCTCGGGCTCAGACTCGAAACTTGACTCGACAAGTATAAACATATATGCCAAACATGTAATAACCTAGTAAATATTAGAGACAGTACTTCCAATACTATGCAACAAATAGAATATTATCAATCTATGAAATATAGGTATATATGAAATCGAAAACTAATAGTCTAACGAATACATAAAACATACAATATTGTATTATAAAAGAAATAAAGGTTACATTGTCAGAAATGTGTGTGCGCGTGTGCGTGCGTGCGTGCGTGCGTGTGTGTGTGTGCACACACACACATTATTATTAAATCAAATTAGTAATCTAAGATACATACTTAAAACTAGCCTACATTCCGGTAAAGGGTTATAAAATAAGAACTACATTACGAAACATGCATGTCTATATATAAATAATCTATATTCTAAACTAAACTACTACTAATAATCTACAAAAGAAATAGAACATACAACGCAACACTTGGGACTAAGTGACAACCTGTCAATAGGCCAAACGCTCAAAATAATTAACACCGCAACGACTTGAAGAATTGCGTACAGAAATTCTACCATCAAACACAAATATGTAAAAACCCATTAAACACACAATAATCTAGAAACAAAACCTTCAATACTATGTTGTCACAATACAAGATATATATGTATATATGAAATCAAATAATTGACACATAACCTCAAATATACAACATTACATCGCTAAAGAATCTAAATGAAAATCACACTGCCAGAAATAAATACATATATACGTGTGCGTGTGCGTGTTCTATCTTATTAAATGAAGTTAATATAAAATAAATAATTAACATTTCATTTCGTATGAATACTACACTGCCAGAAGAAATATGTATATGTATACATATTTATATGTCGGGTTTACATTAGAATTAGGGTTAGGGGCGTGAAACGAATCTTCGTTTGGGTTACACGTTGTCGTTATGCAATCATATATATATATATATATGTCGGAGATGAAAGGAAAACCGGAGCCTTCCCTTTGCAATTTTGAGGAAGCCTTCTAATGC
Organism: Bombus impatiens; assembly: GCF_000188095.3. NCBI lineage: Eukaryota > Metazoa > Arthropoda > Insecta > Hymenoptera > Apidae > Bombus > Bombus impatiens. The sequence continues at coordinate 406 of NT_179090.1, read as the reverse complement.
TTTAGCCTAGATTTTATCATAACTGTAATTAAGCAATTCTCATTTGTAATTGTTTGATATTTGTGAAAGCGAAAGTGGGTACGAGGTGACAACTGGTCGCCGAACGTAGCCACGGTCACGGGATAAACGTTTTGCCTGACGAAGGTGTGGATCGTTTTCCCTAGAAATCACATAGAATTGTACTTTAGAGATGCTGATATAATGGGACACACGTTGTATTAGGAATCAATCTCCAGACAGAAATTGCCTAGTAACGGCGTTTGGATCTTTCTCGATGTTTCCAAAGAGGATACAACAAACTTTTGACAGAAATTGCCTAGCAACAACGATTGGAACCTTCTCGATGTTTCCATCGTTCCATGTTTCCAGCGAGCATATAACAAACAAATGCAGTCGTATAGCGAAA
>NT_179089.1:0-529 GCF_000188095.3 Bombus impatiens | reverse complement strand
AGACTACCTACGCAGAGACGTGCGGTAAGGAGAGCAGGAAGAAGGCGGTAGAGAAGGAGTGCAGTGAATACTCGGAAGGTTGGATGACGGTGGAGAGAAGGAAAAAGGAGAGGAGAGCTCCCCTGGAACAGGCTATTGCTGGGGTGTGTCCGGGTATTAACCGGGAGGCGAGGACTGGCGAGAAGGGTGCGCCAATGGGCAGGGGAAGAAAGGAGGCCATCCTAGTTAAAGTGGAGGAAGGCTGTGAGTGGCTAGAGGTATATAGAAGAACAATGGCGGCAAGAAGTATCTTAGAAGGAGCCACTATGGTGAGAAGAACGAGGGCGGGCCACATCCTAATCGAATTCGATAGGATGGTTGCTGTAAACGAGGTGGCGGTAAAGTTGAGAGCCGCCTTGAGTGACAAAACGGAAGTGGCCGCACTTGTGAAAAGGGCCATCCTACAGGTGAGGAATATTGACCGCCTCGCCAGCAAGCGCTGCTGGAAGACATCCAAAGGCAGTGGGGGATAAATTTGCATGATGTCATT
>NT_179088.1:0-354 GCF_000188095.3 Bombus impatiens | reverse complement strand
ACGTTATATGGTATGGCGTTGTAAGGTATTACGTTATATGAAATGACTGTATAACGTATTACGTTTTATGGGACGACTTTATGACGTATTAGGTTATATGGGAGGACGTTATAACGTTATATGGGATGACGTTATAACGTATTACGTTATGTGATATGGCGTTATAAGGTATTACGTTATATGGTATGACGTAATAACGTATTACGTTATATGGGATGTCGTTATAACGTATTGCGTTATTTGGTATGACGTAATAACGTAGTAGGTTATATGGTATGATGTTATAAGGTATTACGTTATATGGTAGGACGTAATACCGTATTACGTTAAATGGGATGACGTTATAACGTATTA
>NT_179087.1:0-789 GCF_000188095.3 Bombus impatiens | reverse complement strand
GCAGCACCTTCTTCGTGTGAAATCCAGGTCAAGCTACCGTTGGAGGATACTTATCTCGACTTGAGCAAAATCGCTTGCACGCAACCTTGTCGTAGAGAATCCAACTTTCATCCCTAGTAACTAACTTTTTTTAAAAAATGGCTCTCTTTTGTTGCGTTGAATTAGCAAATCACATGTCGAGATTCGATTCAGGAGATTGTTCTCCGCCAGTTGATAAGGACCCACATTTCGTAGCGATTACCGTACTTAAGCTTTGTTAAATGTTCATGAATAATTGTTCGTGGAACATTTAAAGCTTCTCCTATCTCACGAACACTAGACCTTTGGTTTTCATTGAGGTAGGCCTTGATGAGGTGGGTATCAGTAATGGGTGGACGTCCGCTGCGGTCTTCATCTTTCAGATAAAAATTTCCGGCTCTGAATTTTCTAAACCAACTCCGGACTGTTTAAACAGTTATAGACCGAATACCATAAACGTCACAAATCTTCTTTGCAGAGTTTTTAAGCGTACTGTCTTTTCTGAAGCAGTGCAACATAACGTGACGAAAATGCATCTTTTGCCATTCCATCTTTCACAACGCAAAAACCACTCGATACATATTCTACTAACGTCGAGAACTGTTCTCTTACCTTAGCAGATGGCAACAAGTGAAAACACGATTGACGGTAGAGTGATCAGGTGGTTTGTTTACTTAAGCAGAACGAGATAAGGCTCCGAGCGGTAAATGCGAAAACAATTTTCGACGACCTAATATTTATTGATTTATATTTTTATCCATTTTCATATAC
>NT_179086.1:340-656 GCF_000188095.3 Bombus impatiens | reverse complement strand
TCCATATAACGTAACACGTTATAACGTCAAACCATATGATCCTGTTAAGTTATAACGTCATACGATATAAGGTATTACGTTCTAACGTCATGAAGTTATAACGTAATACGTTATATGATATGGCATTATAACGTATTACGTCATATGGTATGCCGTTGTAACGTATTTGGTTATATGGTATGAAATTTTAACGTATTACTTTATATGGGATGACGTTATAACGCATTATGTTATAAGGGACGACGTTGTAACATATTACGTTATATGGGATGACGTTATAACGTATTACGTTATATGCGATGACGTTATAACGTAT
>NT_179086.1:0-307 GCF_000188095.3 Bombus impatiens | reverse complement strand
TAACGTATTACGTTATATTGTATGACGTTATAACGTATTATTTTATAGGGAAGACATTATAACGTATTGCGTTATATGGTATGGAAGTATAACGTATTACGTTGTATGGGACGACGTTATAACGTATTAAGTTATATGGCATAACGTTATAACGTATTACGTTCTATTGTATGACGTTATATCGTGTTGCGTTATATGGGATGACGCTGTAACGCATTACATTACATGGGACGACGTTATAACGTGTTACGTCATATGGGACGACGTTATAACGTATTACGTTATATCGTTTGACGTTATAACGTCT
>NT_179085.1:0-589 GCF_000188095.3 Bombus impatiens | reverse complement strand
TTGCATTGCAGTCTGTAGGATTTCTTTTATATATATCTCATGTCACTAAGTTGCCGAGCATATAGTGCCTCTGGAACAGTATATATCTCATGTCACTATGTTGCCGAGCATATAGTGCCTCTGGAACAAACTTATTATCGCACTTCCAAGTTTCATGATAAACGTGTCGAGTTTTGTATTGTTTTGTAGAAGATGGTTAGTTTCGAGTCTGTCCACTTTAACAACTTTGACCTGAATAATGATAAAACTAGTTCTTCGAAGACGTTTTGCGGGAAGTGCTTCTCACACATACTTTTTACAACCACATTTATATGGTTCTCCTGTGGTTTGATTGTAAAGAACTGCACTCTTTCAGTTTTCAACGTCTTGTACATGCTTTTGAATTAATTAATGGGCCTGCGCTCTCATTATTGCTCTTATTCGTCGGTATAGCAATGGCGGAATCTGCAACTTTATCTCCCCTGTTTGGTGTCCGGGGAACTTAAGTGTATATGTTTGATAATGCAGTCTCTTGAGAGACTGATATATGGACCAGAGTTGAACAATAAAAATAAATTTGATATACACTTATAGTCAGAAGTTGAGAAAC
>NT_179084.1:0-2815 GCF_000188095.3 Bombus impatiens | reverse complement strand
GACGTGCTATCTCGCGATCGCGTCTCTCCGCGAACGGTCGAAACAAACAGATTTCGGATACGGGGAAAAGTAATACATTTAAGTTCCCCAGACATCAAACAAGGGAGATAAAGTTGCAGATTCCGCCGTCGCTAAACCGACGAATAAGAGGAATAATGGGAGCGTAGGCCCATTAATTGATTCAAAAGCACGTGCAACACGTTGAAAACTGAAAGAGTGCAGTTTTTTACATTCATACCACAGGAGAACCATATAAATGGGATTGTAAAAAGTATGTGTGAGGATCACTTCCTGCAAAACGTCTTCGAAGAACTAGTTCTAGCATGATTTAGGTCAAAGTTGTTAAAGTGAACAGATTCGAAACTAACCATTTTCAACAAGACAATAAAAAACTCGACACGTTTATCATGAAACTATCACTTGGAAGTGTGATAATGAGTCTGTTCCAGAGGCACTATATGCTCGGTAAGATAGTGACATGAGATATATACAAGAAATCCTACAGACTACAATGTAAGAACTCGAAGTATCGATTATGTTGCAGTGAACTGCAACAGTAAAAGAATGGCATACGGTGTGTGAAGTGTGTTGCGCGATCACGCTCCGAACTCATGCCCGATAAACAGACATACAGTTGTTAGCCAGCAAACGAAGAACAGGAAGTCAGGCCCTATACAGAAGATGCTCAATTCATTTAAAAATCAAGAAGCGTGTTGAAATGACAAAGAAGCGGAAGCAGAGTAAAATAAAATCCTTCAACAACTTCGTAAGCCCGCCAAAGAGCTTTACACATTTTCACGTCTTTACGAACAATACTCCTGATCAAAGTAATCCCTTGACTCAGTAGAGCGCACGATGAGTATGGACAACATCGTGAACCTGATGGACAGCATAGATCTCTTCAAGGAATTGTTCCATGTTCATTTGACGGAGATGAACGCATTATCGCTAAGATGGCACGGATAAACTCTGACAGATTTACCACAAGTGACTTTGGGCTTCGAACAAACTTCGAAATTGCGAAATTCATTACCAATCCGCTTGTTTCTAATAATCATAGGTTACTACTGCTGCAGCCCCTGCAAGCTCTCTCGTTTGAAGTGGTCTTGCTGGCAAAGACGAATCTCACGGAGAGGCATAAGGTCCTGTTCAATGGTCCTCGTTTCGAAAGGGTGTGACCACTTGAACTCGAAGTTCGGGACAGGAACGGCTTTATCATTTGATTCATTTCGATTAGCATGGTATTTAACTTTGAAGCGATAATCACTAAACACGTGCAGACAAGGGTAAAATGAATCTTTCAGTTATCACGATAAACCTAGCAAACAACGCGGCTTTTCATGTATTCTACTTTCGTTGTAGGCTCCTAAGCTTGTGTCTTGTCACAACGTCTTTGCCGAAGAATGAAGCGCGCTTTTCGAAAAACTCTATCTGTGCGATACAATTTTTTTATGCCCGGTGGTGGTTATAATGCGAGACACGTTCCCTGGTGCAGCACGTTAAATAATAACAGATAAGAGAACCTGTGACACTGATTTAACTAGTAACAGATGGATCTGATCCTCCAGTTCAGTGACACTGATTTTGATGGCATTTGATTTGTTAAGGCGCAGTCGTTCTTGGATTTGGTACTCTCGAAAAAGCTGGATATTTTTCTGTACCGAGCTGTCAGAATTTGATATCTCTGTCCACGAGGATAAGAACACTGAGACAACAGTCACGAAGTAGAGATCGTCCTCCAGAACATAAATAATAATATTCTTTCGGCCCTAGAAGCTTCCATTCCAGCTCCCACATGGGATTTCAATTGCGTTGAGAGATATCTTTATTCCCGCTTGTGAGGTATATTACATGACAAACACACTATCTCTCGCATCTTAAATCGGCTGAAGATGCGCTTCGGCACACTATGTTACTCTATCCCATCGAACACGTAAGTGCTACAGAGCCATAAAATATCGTGTCAGGAAGGCCCCTGATAGATTCACGAGTTCTCTGAATCCAAAGAATTAAAGATTCCAAAGGCATGTTTTCGCAAGTTAAACGAGTGCCAGGCAACAGGGCTAACCTCGTGATCTTTGTCCTCAAATTTTCTTTAGACGATTCTCACCGTCTTCCACAGTTGAACATCCTCCTGGCTTAGTGCGACAGGGCAGAAGATGCATCGTTACTGGTACCAAGCCGACAAACAAGTCGAGAACGTGACGTCTCCGCTGCTGCCGGCTCCCCAGAACTTACTAGTAACGCGGTGGGACGCCAAGAACAAACGTGTACGCAACACGTGCTTCTATCATTCACAATTGTGTGCCGTGATTTCCTTTCACATTATAAACTGTTCTTTATACAGATCTTTAATTTCCATTGTGCTCGCGTGCTATTTCATCACTTTAAACTTGTTAGACTTGTTAGAATTTAAACGTGTTAAACTTGTTAGAATTTAATCTGAGAATTAAGATTAATAATCTGTGGAAGACACAATGTTTGTGTTGAAATAATATTATATGATATTTATTAAACAATTATTACAGAAAATATAAGTGAGTGTTGTGGAATGTAGACAGTTGGCTAGTTATTCTCAGACAGACTGACTTAGTGACCCATGGCCCTTGAAAAGGTTTTGAACCCCACTCTCTATGCAGTAATGAGTGTGACCTGTGTAGATGGCTGTGTGGCGTCACATGTGCCACGGAACCATCTAGTAGCTTCTCGACGTTCCCATTGTTCCATCCATATCCTTGCGCTTCTTCCGCCGAATTCTCGAAAGAGCTAGCCGCCGCGGTACATCTCACGAACGCACGCTAGTGGGGATATCGCT
>NT_179083.1:277-659 GCF_000188095.3 Bombus impatiens | reverse complement strand
CTGCAGATGTAATGCACTATCGTTTAAGCGTCGAAACAAGCAAAATAGCTCGCAAGTCGCGAAGATTTCGTCCATTTTGGTGAAATCTAGCCGTCATTTCCTTCCCGTTGGATATATTTCGACGTTTAAGCACTTGTTGAACACCATTTTACAGTGCAAATGTAAAGCACTACCATTTAGTCGTCGAAACAAGCAAAATATCTCGCATATCTCGAGGATTTCGTCGATTTTGATGAAATCTAGCCGTCATTTCCTTCCCGTTGGAGATATTTCGACCTTTCCTTCCCGTTGGAGATATTTCGGAGTTTAAGCGCTTGTTGAACTCCATTTTACACTGCAAATGCAATGCACTACCATTTAATATTCGAAACAAGCAAAATAT
>NT_179083.1:0-227 GCF_000188095.3 Bombus impatiens | reverse complement strand
TTTTGACGAAAACTAACTGTCATTTCCTTCCCGTTGCAGATATTTCGACGTTTAAGCGCTCCTTGAACTCCATTTTACACTGCAAATGTAATGCTCTTCCGCTTAAGCGTTGAAACAAGCAAAACAGCTCGCAAATCACGAAGATTTCGTCTATTTTGTCTAAAACTAACTTTCTTTTGCTCCGTTGGAGATATTTCGACGTTTAAGCGCTCCTTGAACTCCATTTT
>NT_179081.1:0-680 GCF_000188095.3 Bombus impatiens | reverse complement strand
ATAAATATAAAAATTGTCACAAAAACTTTGGCGCAACGCATTTGAACGTTTTATGACTCATTGTATTAACACCACATTGTTTATGTTTTTGTGAGTATAATAAAAGCAATAATATTTAAACATTACATACTTGTTTAGATGCCTTTCACAATATGACTCTCCCATAGAGCAGGAGGCTTACTACAAAATTCAAGACATAAATGTAATTCTCTTCAACTTCCTAAAGCAACAGTTATAAGTGTCCACCCAGGTATACCCAACATTTTGAAACACTTAAATAATACAAATTTCATATTTGGGTATTACATATTTCTAAGAATTTAACACTACCATGCTTACCATGCTTTCATTAGCATACTTCAAATGACTTTATATTGTAATTATTTGTATGGTATGCCCATTTCCTTATCACCCTTTATTTTTCTTTCTCCTTCTGCAGAAGAGTTAAGACTATTTGTATCCTCCCTATATTTGTCTATTATACATCCTACATACTTTCACAAATAACAAAAAATAGCAAGGACAAATATAGCTTCAATGTATACGGTCATCACAGTGAAATGTGAATTACCTTCTGCAGATCTAAAATATTAAACGTGAAACGATGATCTTAATTTGGAATAGATTATACATACTCAATCTGTTCGTTTCTTCCTTTCTTAGCAATGATCTGTTCCATT
>NT_179080.1:0-426 GCF_000188095.3 Bombus impatiens | reverse complement strand
GTATAAATCGAATTTTCTATTCGATCCAGACGCCAAAGTGTCCGTAAGAAGGAGAATTGAGGCCTTTGAACGGGCAGCGCGAAAAGCGCGCTGAAAAACTGAATCTGCGAAAAAAGGAAAGATCGCAGAGAAAGCAATTGTTAAAAAATTAGCACAAAGATCGGTTAAAAAGGCGAAAAAAATTTTATTAGCGAAACAGAATAAGGAGGATCAGATGATTACATCGCCGGTAACATTACAAACAATATCAAAGTAAAATAATATCAAAGTTTGGACGTGAATCCAATTTCCAGGCAAATGTCCAGACATATTCAAGTGGATGACATAGACGAGGCTAGGCGAATAGTAGCCGAATTCAGGGGACCGATTTGTCAAAAAGGTTGGGCGACAACAAAGTTGACCTCGTGGACAAGAAGAACTTTCACG
>NT_179079.1:315-731 GCF_000188095.3 Bombus impatiens | reverse complement strand
CAACATACTCTCCAACAGCAAGGCAAGTCACAGTCACGACGTCCAACAGTCATTCTCCACCGAGGATTATCACTAAGAGAATGCGATTCGAGCGGGTCATCGGGGGTGGTCCAGCCTCCCAATGAACCTCAAAACTCCGCACCGCGCTTGATGAATCTTCACCAAGCACCACCGACGTTCCCGACAACGATACTTCCGGGGCCGAGGTGTTTAACGACACTTCCGGAAGCAAGATCCGCACACTTCCAGAAGCAAGATCCACGACACTTCCTGGGTCGTGAATTTCACCTAGAAATCGCTCGGCATCGACGAGGAAGACGGCGATCTAGACTACAAGGAAGACAACGTGCCATCCAGGCAACGGCCCTTGGGCCGCATCGCCAAGTTCACCCTGGGGACGACAGCATCATCCGGAC
>NT_179079.1:0-203 GCF_000188095.3 Bombus impatiens | reverse complement strand
AAATAATAGAGAGTGAACAACTAGACGACGGGACGCCTCTCAATTCTACGGGATCTGAAAAGCCTCGCCACTCCGGCAATATCAGACGAATTACTCCGGACTCTCTGGGAAGGCCGACTCCCGGTGTACGTGCAACGCGGCCTAGCCGCCGTCCAGGATAAGAGGTCCGAAACTCTGACCGCGATCGCCGACAGCATCCACGA
>NT_179078.1:0-299 GCF_000188095.3 Bombus impatiens | reverse complement strand
CAGCTATTTTGCTTGTTTCGACGCTTAAACGGCAGTGCTTTGCGTTTTCAGTGTAAAATGCAGTTCATCGAGCGCGTAAACGTCGAAATTTCTCCAACGGGAAGGAAATGACGGCTAGATTTCATCAAAATCGACGAAATCTTCGCGATGTGCGTGCTATTTTGCTTGTTTCGACGCATACACGGTAGCGCTTTGCATTTACAGTGTAAGATCGAGTTCAATGAGCGCTTAAACGTCGAAATACCTCCAACGGGAAGGAAATGACGGCTAGATATCATCAAAATCGACGAAATCTTCGT
>NT_179077.1:803-1074 GCF_000188095.3 Bombus impatiens | reverse complement strand
TACGTTATATCGTTATACCATATAACGTAATACGTCATAACGTAGTCGCATATAACATAATACGTTATTACGTCAAACCATATAACGTAATACGTTACACCGTTATACCATATAACGTAATACGTTATAAGGTCATACCATATAACGCAATACGTTATAACGTCATACCATATAACGTAATACGTTATAACGTCATCCCATATAACGTAATACGTTATAACGTCATACCATATAACGTAATACGTTATAACGTCATCCCATATAACGCACT
>NT_179077.1:0-760 GCF_000188095.3 Bombus impatiens | reverse complement strand
GTTGTAACGTCATACCCATATAACGTAATACGTTATAACGTCATACCCATATATCGTATTACATCATAACATCGTCCCATAGAACGTAATACGTTATATCGTCATCCCATATAACGCAATACGTTATAACGTCATACCATATAACGTAATACGTTATAACGTAATACCATATAACGTAATACGTTATATCGTCATCCCATATGACGTAATACGTAATAACGTTATACCATATAACGTAATACGTTATAACGNNATGACGTAATACATTATAACGTCCACCCATATAACGTAATACGATATAACGTCATAACATATAACGTAATACGTTATATCGTTATACCATATAACGTAATACATCATAACGTCCTCCCATATAACTTAATTCATTATAACGTATTCCCATATAACGTAATACATTATAACGTCATACCACATAACGCAATACGATATTAACGGAATACGTTATAACGTCATCCCATATAACGTAATACGTTATAACGTCATACCATATAACGTAATACGTTATAACGTCATCCCATATACCGTAATACGTTATAACGTCATCCCATATAACGTAATACGTTACAACGTCATCCCATATAACGTAATACGTTATAACGTCATACCACATAACGTAATACGTTGTAACGTCATACCCATATATCCTAATACGTCATAACGTCGTCCTATAAACCGTAATACGTTATATCGTCATCCCATATAACGTAGTACCTTATAACGTCATACCATATAACGTAAT
>NT_179076.1:263-725 GCF_000188095.3 Bombus impatiens | reverse complement strand
ATATGGGACAACGTTATAACGTGTTACGTTATATGGGACGACGTTACAACGTATTTCGTTACATGGTATGACGTTATATCGTAATACATTATATGGTATGACTTTATAACGTAATACATTATATGGCATGACGTTATAATGTATTACGTTATATAAGATCACGTTATAACGTATTACGTTATATGGGATGACGTTATAACGTATTACGTTATGTGGGATGACGTTTGTAACGTATTAAGTTGTATGGTATGCCGTTATAACGTCTCACATTATATGGGTCGACATTATAACGTATTACGTTATATATGACGACGTTATAACGTATTACGATATAGGGCATAACGTTATAACGTATTAGGTTATACGGGATGACATTATAACGTATTACGTTATATTGGATGACGTTATAACGTATTACGTTATATGGGATGACTTTATAACGTATTACGTTATATTGTATGA
>NT_179076.1:0-219 GCF_000188095.3 Bombus impatiens | reverse complement strand
ATGACGTTATAACGTATTACGTTGTATGGGACGACGTTATAACTTATTACGTTATATGTCACGACGTTACAACGTATTACGATATATGGCATAACGTTGTAACGTATTACGTCGTATGGGACGACGTTATAAGGTAATAGGTTATAAGGTATGTCGTTATAACGTATTACGATATGCGGGATGACTTTATAACGTATTACGTTATATTGTATGACGTTA
>NT_179075.1:0-383 GCF_000188095.3 Bombus impatiens | reverse complement strand
TAATACGTTATAACGTTGTACCATATAACGTTATAACGATATACCATGTGACGTTATACCATAGTACGTTACATGTTATACCGTTATACTCGTAATACGTTACAACGTTATACCATATGACGTAATACGTTACAACGTTATACCATATGACGTTATACCATATGACGTTATACCGTATAACGTAACACGATATAACGTTATACCATATAACGTAATACGTTATAACGTTATACCATATAACGTAATACGTTACAACGTTATACCATGTGACGTAATACGTTACAACGTTATACCATATGACGTTATACCATATGACGCTATACCGTATAACGTAACACGATATAACGTTATACCATATAACGAAATACGTTATAACGTTATAC
>NT_179074.1:0-438 GCF_000188095.3 Bombus impatiens | reverse complement strand
GTCCGCTTTCTATACCCCCTCCCCTGTCTTTATGACGTAGTCTTACGCGCGAAAATGGAAACTAGTTGCGTGTAAAATCTTACGTTGGCCTTACATTCTAAGAATTTTTGAAAAATACTTTAATCCAAATAATTTTTAAGTATATGTGCGGCAATTTAAATGCTAAGTTTTATTTATTTTGTACATTATATTAAAATTCTTCATTTACAGGAAATAATCAATAGCTTATGAAGGTGTACTGCACGTATTATTTGGCACGTACATTAATGCTGATACAAAAATTATTAATCCAATGATTTTTAGATAGACTCATAATAGATAAAGTAGGCTGTAGACTATGAAGTTCGTATGAAATAAGCGGAGAATAGTAACTAAATAGATGTATATGCAAATGGAATATAAATCTTGTAAAAATAATATATTAAATTACATTCAAAT
>NT_179073.1:0-359 GCF_000188095.3 Bombus impatiens | reverse complement strand
CGTTATAACGTATTACGTTATATGGGATGACGCTATAACGTATTCCGAAATATGGGACGACGTTATGTTTATAACGTATTACGTTATATGGGACGCCGTTATAACGTATTACATTATATTCTATAACGATATAACGTATTACGTTATTTGTTATGACGTTATAACATAGTATGTTATATGGTGTGATGTTATAACGTAATAGATTATATGGTATGACGTTGTAACGTATTACGTTATATGGGATGACGTTATAACGTATTTCGTTATATGATATAACGATATAACGTATTACGGTATATGATATGACGTTAGAACGTGTAGTATCGTGGACGAAAAGCCTAAGAGATATCGGGCGAACC
>NT_179072.1:0-889 GCF_000188095.3 Bombus impatiens | reverse complement strand
GCTTACCAGCGGGCCTGTGTTAACACTCTATAGAATAGGCGCAGAGAACGAGTTGCATACGGACGCGTCCGCAGAGGGTTACGGAGTAATATTAATGCAACTAGATCTAAACGACGGTAAATTCCATCCGGTCTACTTTGCCAGTGGAAAAACAACTCCCGCGGAAGCGAAATACACCAGCTACGAACTAGAGGTGCTAGCAATAGTAAAAGCGTTGAAAAAGTTCAGGGTATATCTGTTAGGTGTGCCGTTTACTATTGTTACGGATTGTCAAGCATTCGCCATGACGATGAGAAAGAAAGACTTGTGTGTGCATGTCGCTAGATGGGCCTTGTTACTAGGCGAGTTTAAGTATCAGGTGAGTCATCGGCCGGGGAAAAGTATGCAGCATGTAGATGCTCTGAGTAGGAACCCCCTGACGAGCACTATGTATGTAACGGAGAGCGAAGACGGGCTGATTGCACGGTTGAGAAGGGCACAGAACAAGGACATTGAAGTCCGTAGGATTTTGGACGCCGCAACGTGCAGTCAGGCCGATGGGTATGTAATAAGAAACAATATTTTGTATAAGGAGTGTAAGGACGATGTGCTAATAGTAGTACCGAAGGCGATGCGGGCCCAAGTAGTCAGGCAGGCGCACGAGCGTGGGCATTTCGGGGTCACCAAAGCAGAAGCTATGGTCAAGAAGGACTTCTGGTTCAAGGGGTTACGCGAAAAGGTCGAACACGTGGTATCAATACCGAAGGAAGGACCCGCGCACACCTCGATTTCATGAAGCCTTGGGTCCTGAACGCCGAAGATGACGCATCCGACGATAGCGAGAGCGAGCACAACATCTGAGAGCAGATGTTACTGCAGGATGGCCGAGTGTAGTATCGGGGAGAAGGGC
>NT_179070.1:0-427 GCF_000188095.3 Bombus impatiens | reverse complement strand
GTGTGAAATGGTGTTCAACGAGCGCTTAAACGTCGAAATATCTCCAAAGGTAATTAAATGACACTTGGTTTTCATCAGAATCGACGAAATCTTGGGCTTCTGTGAGCTATTTTGCTTGTTTCGACGCTTAAACGGTAGTGCGTTACATTTCCAGAATAAAATGGAGTTCAACGAGCGCTTAAACGTCGAGATATCTCCAACGCGAAGGAAATGAAAGTTAGTTTTAGTCAAAATAGACCAAATCTTCGCGATTTGCGAGCTATTTAGCTTGTTTCGACACTCAAAGGATAGTGCATTGCATTTGCAGTGTAAACTGGAGTTCAACGAGCGCTTGAACGTTGAAATATCTCCAACGGGAAGGGAATGACAGTTAGTTCTCGTCAAAATCGACGAAATCGTCGCGATTTGCGAGCGATTTTGCTTGTTT
>NT_179069.1:0-486 GCF_000188095.3 Bombus impatiens | reverse complement strand
TTCGGAAGAGCATACCTAATAGCATATCTAATGAACGCACGCTAGTGGGGGATATCGATGGGCAAAGAAGGGAAGAATCCGTTCAATTCGGAACAAAAGGGCAGTCAGTCTGTCTTGCGCCGTGAAATAAATAAGTCCTCAGTGACATTGCATAGCAACGCATCGATTGAACTCTTGGTGTCAATTGTTAGTTGTTAATCGTTACCAGTTATTTGTTGATTGTATCTGTTAATTGTTATTTGTTGACTCTGTCTGTTAAATCGTTTCTTAATAAACTATCGTTCGTTTAACATCTGAGTATTCCTTTCGCACCTATGACGACATCCCACCTCACATTTTCCCCTCCTTGTGAACAAAATAGATAATATGTATAAGATACAGACCGAGTGCCGAGTCGAATTGGTAAAACGGTCAGCGTGGTAATTCGTATGTGACTGACGCATAAATAATCAAAAGGAGCAGCAAAACACACGCTCTCTGAATCTT
>NT_179068.1:0-841 GCF_000188095.3 Bombus impatiens | reverse complement strand
AATACGACCTCAAATGTTAGGAAATAACATAGTATACTACTAACGAAAAAATAAAGCACTACAGAAATCTCTCGAAACGAATTTCTTTGTGTTCCCTGTTACTTTTCTAGCGACATATCTATTTCAAATTCCGATTGCCGCTCATAGGTTGGTGCACTTAATAACAGGAGTACCTTCCAGGAGTACCCTCGTTCGATTTCTTGATTCTCTCGAGTGTGACATTTGGTATCAATCACTGATGTTTTCATCGGTTGAATGGGCGAACAGCAGGCTATTCTCCCATTTACACGATAGTTTCCTCTTGGTTGAATTGACTTTTGTGTCCTGGATCTTGAACTAAGATTCAGCACCTAAGATTCAGAGAGCGTGTGTTTTGCTGCTCCTTTTGATTATTTATGCCTGAGTCACATACGAATTTCCACGCTGACCGTTTTACCAATTCGACTCGGCACTCGGTCTGTATCTTATACATATTATCTATTTTGTTCACAAGGAGGGGAAAATGTGAGGTGGGATGTCGTGATAGGTGCGAAAGGAATACTCAGATGTTAAACGAACGATAGTTTATTAAGAAACGATTTAACAGACAGAGTCAACAAATAACAATTAACAGATACGATCAACAAATAACTGGTAACGATTAACAACTAACAATTGACACCAAGAGTTCAGTCGACGCGTTGCTATGCAATGTCACTGAGGACTTATTTATTTCACGGCGCAAGACAGACTGACTGCCCTTTTGTTCCGAATCGAACGGATTCTTCCCTTCTTTGCCCATCGATATCCCCCATTAGCGTGCGTTCATTAGATATGCTATTAGGTATGCTCTTCCGAAAAT
>NT_179067.1:0-453 GCF_000188095.3 Bombus impatiens | reverse complement strand
AGAGAACATATCATTATACGTTAAGTTGGTGGTTTTTGCAATTGCGGCCGGTAAATTAGCTTTTCTTCCGAATGTTAATTCAAAAGGGGTAAATCCTGTTCCTTCGTGAACTGCTGTATTATACCCTAAACATATAAAATTGAGTATCTCGTCCCATTCTTTACCGTCGTTATCCCGTAGGCTAGTACGAATTAGATCTTTAACTACTGCGTGAGTACGTTCTAACGATCCGTTGTTAACGAAAGCTAGTCGTCTTGATATGTTTAATCTTAAAAGCTTCGTCAAATTTCGTTACGAGTTCGCTAATAAAATTCTGTCCTTGGTCAGTAAGAATTGTCTTGGGTGCAGAGAATATATAAATATAGTGATTCAGTAGCGCGTTAATAACAGATTCGCTTTGTTGTGCCTTTAATGGGACTAGTATTAAGTATTTCGTTAACTCGTCATGGATCG
>NT_179066.1:0-286 GCF_000188095.3 Bombus impatiens | reverse complement strand
GCCCAATCAGCCTTTTACCTACCCTGTCTAAACTATTCGAGAAGATGTTCACGAATCGACTCCTTCCACTCTTAGAGAACTTGAAAACACTCCCAGATCACCAATTCGGCTTCCGAAAACAACATTCAACAGTAGAGCAAATCCACCGCATAACCCATATGATCAGCCAAACACTCGAAAAGAAAAAATATTGCTCAGCGGTTTTCCTAGACATCCAATAACCATTCGACAAAGTATGACATGAAGGGCTACTATACAAGCTTAAAAAGATCCTACCTCACCCCTA
>NT_179065.1:0-384 GCF_000188095.3 Bombus impatiens | reverse complement strand
ATCCTAGGATCCGAATTTTTTGCAGGTTGAAAAGCTCGTTTAGATTAAGAGGAAAAACATATCAAATGGGGAAATATTTATAATCCCTTCGATACTAAAGAAACCATTCCCTTCGATACTAAGGAAAAAATAATGATACCGAAGCGAAGTTCAATAACGTGCGCTATTAATATCGCAAATCCAGAGATAAAAGAGGGATTTATTCCAAGAATCGAGCCGATCAAAGGAATTTATTTTGGTAATGCAGTTGTGAGGGATCATAAAGGAAAAGGTTACATAAGAGTAATAAATACTACTTCAAGAGATTACGAATTTACAGCACCGACGATGGTAATTGAGGAATTTGAAAACCCCTCCCCGCTTCCTAGGACAGCGTGTAATACA
>NT_179064.1:312005-326942 GCF_000188095.3 Bombus impatiens | reverse complement strand
GACAAACATAATTTTATTATAATAGCCAAAGATGAAGTTGATCAGTGATCAAGACTCCCAAAAAGAAATAATCTACATAATATTTCAATTTGTAATAATTATTGATTTTTCGGCATTCTTTTACAAACATTTTCTGCTTTGACGATTCGTCATAATATTTTATAACAATTTATCAATTTTCATAACTTAATTCTAAGCAAATACTATCGTTCAACAATTAATTATTAGATATATAAATCTAATATGTTCTTGCACGCACAAGACTAATTTTTCTAAATGCTCTTTCCCAAACACGTCGGTACTCTACTTGGGACATGTAATTCGTAACGGAGAAGTTCGCCCCAATTCGGGTAAAATACAAACCTTGAGTTCTTTACCTGAACCAATGACCGTCACACAGCATAGACAGTTCATAGGTTTAGCCTTTTATTTCCGAAAATTCGTCCCTAAATCTTCACAGGCAATGAAATCCATGTACGCACTTACTTCCGGTGATAAAAACATAACTTGGAAGGATAGGCATGGAAAATAAGGCAAAAGGTAATTTCCGTCCTGACCGATGCGCCGGTGTTAATGGTATTCGACCCGAACGATCCGATAGAACTCCATACAGACGCTAGTTCGGATGCATATGGGGCTATTTTGATGCACAAAGCGGTAGGTAAAAAGAGAGTAATAGAATATTACAGTATAAGGACTAGCCCTGTGGAATCTAAGTATCATTCATATGGACTGAAGACAGTAACAGTTGTTAAACGCTGCTAAACATGCTCGCCACTAATTACATGAAAGAGAATTTCTTGTTGTCACTGGTTGCAATTTCTTGGAGGCATCTAATGATAAGGTGAAACTTACTTACAAACTTTTAATTTTGACATTGTGTATCGAGGTATTCTTACTCAATGGCAATACCTCGCCGGATAATTATTCTACAAATCGAGAGTCGGTAAAAGTAACAGCAGGTAATGTTACCATCTACTGGATAAAAAAGCAGTCATGTTACCTACAGCAGTACAAAATCGATTGTAATCGATGTTGACTGATAGTTGATTAGTAAAAAATTTATAATTTGCGATTTTTCCTTATTTACTTATCAAAAAACTAAAAGTTGTCTAAAAGCATAATAGTGCAATACTTGAATAAATTAAAAGCAAGAAATATACATATTTGACGACTTTTTATTATGATCTTGCTACAGCTCCTATATATACAAAGGTCAACCTATGCATCTACAAGAACGAATAATAGATGTTTAATAAAAATTAAGTAAAAAATTCGTACACTTCACTACGAATACCGATTATATTACGGAGATCAACAATCGTACAATATGAATCAACATTTAGCAACGTCGAGTAACGCTATATCATTAACGCTACAAAGAAATCGATCTAACTTCGACGTAGGAGAGGGAATATTTGCATCGAATTACGCAATTTGGTAATTTCCACTTATAAAATACGAACTCTCCCTTGTTGCCAAATATTAACCGCACGTCTATCGCACTATATATGTCTGTATAGTTTGTTTTAACTATAAGTTCTCATTACGGTATACGCACAATAGTCTAGAGTTTTATTGTATAATCGTCAGAGCTTAACCAGATATATTCTCTCTTTCATTTATTCATACATACGTAGCGCCTTATATTTTAAGTTTGCTGGGAGCAAAATAGGAACTGTAATCGCCTGATGTACCTGATTCGTCCGCTAAAATATTCTCACGATCGTCCTCACGATCTATAAGAAAATATGTAACCAATTATACATCGCCTCAATAGATGAATTTAGATCCCCAAAGTAGAACTCGCAATTTTCCTTTCGTTCGTACTCTAGATTCATCTTGCAAAATAAATATCTCCGAGAATCCAAAATTACCTCCCGTAAAAGGGAAATGTTTATCTAATATTTAATCCTACATCTTTCTTCTTTCAATGATGATTATCCCATAACTGTTAAGATGGAATCTATGAAACCTTAGAAGTGTTCATTTTAATGATAATCTGGAATTTACTAGTGTATATATAAATACGCAATAGCAACTTTTATAAATTACTGGACATTTCTGTATACGAGATAAAATGACATACCAGTTACAAGTTGATGTAAAAATTGCTTGATTATAATGTCTGAACATTGGAAGAAAAAAGAGAAAAAAAGATGTGAAAGAAAAATTTGTTTAATCGATTACTGGACGAATTCGTGGTGCAATTTGCGTACAAACAGGCCGCAAGAAGGCACCGAGCTATGCAACGCACGAGTTTTCGTATCTTCCAAGACGAAGCGCGTAAAGAAGGACCTGACCATTTTGATAAAAGGCTTCCGATGAAAGTACACGTCGCGACGGTTCGTTACAGAAACGTCTCGTTAAGGTAACGAGGTATCCATGAAACACCGTGGTTGAGAAAAATTGCCTGGACCTTTTTCTCGCGAGACGACGCGCTTGCAATTCACGATGATTCGTTTCAACGAGGAGGAAACCCGCTCTGCGTGAAATACGCGACGTCGAATCGATGGAACGTCGCGCGCATCCGTATTAAAGCGGACCTTTTCTCTCTTCGAATCCAAGCATCGAGTCCGCAAATTCGTGTTCCTCTTCGACAGCCACGCTTTAAAACGACATTTCCCTCGGGCCAGACGTTGTCACTTTCGATCGATTGTACACGAATCGAGAAATCCGTTGAAACGAAAGTTGATGGAGCAAGTAAATCATAGTTTGCTGTTGAGATTTCTGTTAACTTTTACGTACCAGCATTAATTTTTCCTTTCCATACAACAAAACGATAATTATTTCTTCATTCTTCTTCGGAGGTTCAAGTATGCGACCATCGAACTAAAAAACGAGAAGTGTGTTAGAAGCTTTGATTAATGCAAAGAAATGCGCGAAATATCTACAGTACGATCCCAACAACAAGTCAATATATCCTTCTCATTTCGCGTAACGACCGCAACGAAAGAGCAGCGATAAAAGGTAAAGTGCACGACTCGTAATCGTAATCATGGTGGACGAATCATTTCGATTTTACGATCTATACTTTTACGATCTACCAAAGTCTCTACGGTCGTCACGGTTAATCTCGCGATCAAACTGGACACGCATATCTTCGACGCGATTAACTTGAACGTTACGCAAGAAATCTCGTTAGAGCTACGTACGTTCCATATAAAAGCGAGCATTCTATCGCTATCTCGATTCTCCTCCTCTTTTAAACACGACGCACGGTTTCACGCTCGCCAATGTATTTAGAGGCAATTTCCGGTTCGGTCCATTATTTCTGGATGCGGGCAGTCTCGATAAATAATATACGGTGATAAAACGGATGGACCGCGTAAATCGCCCAAATATAAAATTCGTATCCTTTCGAATATATCTTTTTCGTTTCTCTAATTTCTTCTGTTTCGTGTGAATTCTCGCTGAACATTTCTTCCTTGTCTTTTTTTCTCTTTTTCTTTCTTTTTTTTTTTTGTTTGTTTTCTGTTCACTGGCACAGATCTGTTTCGATACTAGGAAACATGGTTTGCTGCAAACACGTTTGTTGGAAAATATCTGATCGAAAGTATCATTGGCCCTTCTATTCGCACAATCGTTCCTGTCTGTATACACATATAAATCTAGTTACGCGAGTAATTTTGTACTTTGACCGAGATTTCGACCGTGGTTCGATGGATCTCTGATTACACGCCACATCTGCGATGGCGAGGTCGACGTACGGCGTGATATTGAATTTAGAGTATAAACTGTAACAAAGTTTAACAAAAATTATAATAAAATAAGGCAAATGAGACAATTATTTAATTGTAAATTCTATATATTCCGTATATCAAATTTTACTTTCACTCTTCGTAGTCTATACCGAGACACCGTTATTTTTCGATTAAAATCTTTGAAATAATTTCGTCGTAAAGTAATTGAGTGTAACTAACTTACCGTGCCTCGGAAATCGACAAAATCAAATGGCCCGCCGGGATACTTACGCTCGAAACGAACGAGAACAGAAGGAACTGAAATAAATGGGCGTGAACTGAACCCAGCATTGTTTCTCTCCTTTCCAAACATATTTTATTATAATCGTATTGGCAAGTTGGATGGCTTACATGCTAAGAATGGCAAAAAAATAAAACGTAAAGAACATAAAGTAGTAATGTTGCTAGATGCGTAATGAAGAAGATAGACAAAAAGTACAAAAGGATTATGTATGAAAAAAAAAAGAAGATTCAGAAGTTTAAAAGGGCGTAGGAAAAATGACTTGGATTAAAGGAACGGTTAATAGTAGATAAATAAACTGCGTGGTATTTACAAATCAAGAAGGAGGAAAATGGGAAAAGGCGAGAAACGTAGAATTTAGGAAGAAAGGAAAATGGGTTATTATCTGACATACTGGCTCGTTCACCTACAGCAAGACTGCCTCTGTCTCGATGGCGAGAAACGTGGGCAAATAATCGATCTAAAAAAGAAAAAGAAAAATACGACAAAAGAGTAAAAACAAATCAAAGAGCATGAAGAAAAAGAACGCGAGTTTAAGCGTGAGAAAAATAATTTCTATGCATGATTTCCTTTCTTTAATGTCCGCGAAACAACGCGAACTCATTTGCTCGATTCCCTGCCAGGAGACAGATGTACGTCCTTTTCAAACACGATCTAGCGAAGCTAATAATAATGAAATGATAATGACAATGATAATAACATTAATATTAAATGACGGTAATAAAAAAAACGTAACATAACAATATTGAAGCACCTTAGTAATAGTTAACCGTAAAGTAGAGAACAAGACGGCGCTGTGCCTCGATGCCCATGATGATCAGACGATCTTTTTGTTTCTTTCCTACATTTTCTTTCTCTTAACCATTTTCATACTCTTTTTTTTCTTTCTCATCACGTCGAAATTCTTCGTCCTTACGGATATGCTCGAGATCTCGCAAATTTCTATAACTTTTTATCCCTCGACACGTTCATTCGTTCTTTTTTCTCTTCTTTCTCTTCTTCTTATTCTTCATCCTCCCTACGATCAATATGCAAACTGTGTTGGTAGCTAGCGTTACGATAATGGGAAAATCGCGCCGGTAGCAAAGCGGCGATAACGATATAACAAGCAAATCGATAATACGTTTCACAGACAAAACACGGCGTGGCTTCACTGGCCCCCATATACTCATCGTCCGAAATTAAGCGACGAAAAAGAGACACGATTTATCCGGAGGAAAGTCTGTCAAAAATCGTTTTGTGGACTTTATCCATAAAATTTGGTGACGATTACGATCGACTGACTCAGTCTATGTAAAAATAATTTCATCGATAATTACTTCGGGTCAATTATATTTTCATTGTGACGATAAATTTCGAACGATGAGCGTATAGCATTCTTTAGAAATTGTCGCCTTATAATATACTAATATATTGCCTTTTATCAAGTTTCCCCCGTTAAAATCATGAAAAATCATGAATTTTTGTTTACTTCCTTGTTTCGTAAAAGTAAATTTGATCACGCCGTACGTCGATAATTGCACGCTCATTGGTTTCGCCACGCGACCGTGTTTTCCTTTTTCTCAGATCCGACGATGATTTACAAAATAAGTTAAGAGCTTATGGTTGTTTTTTTCTTCTATCACTAGAAAGACTCTATTATATAATATATAATATAATAATTATATGCCTATGGTTACGGCGCATCCCTGATTATGTTATCTGTAAAATATCACGTACATAGGTATATTTCATATTTTTCCTCTTTTTCTTCTCACTTTCTAATAATATATATAATTGTATGCGTATATAATAGGAGGCCATCCGAACGTATTTTCATATTCGATCCTCTCATTCACCCGCCTTTCACACCTTTTAAAATCTACATTCTCACCTGTGTTTCACACGATGTACGTCGTGTATGACGTATTAACACATTCACGCGAACAAAAAAGCATAGCATCATACCATCTTCCCTGATTTCTTTCTCTCTCGCTTTCACACGATGCAGCAGTAAAATCACTAACCGGTATTATATCGATGAGTCAACGCGTAAAAACGACTGTAAGTACAACGTATTGCATTGTGATTTTGGAATTCAGCACTGTCGCTCGCGGAACAGTCGAGCCTCGCGCGCTTGGCAGTGAATATTTTTGTCCATGCTCAGCGAGAAAAATGCAGCTCGAGTGCGCCTCTATGTGTCGTCTATCCGCGATATAACAAATCTATCGTAAGACTGAGGTAGCTCCATTGTAGTCCGTCGCGTGTCGTTTCTTTCCACTTTAACACCGCTCAAAGCGATCGAAAGAATGGCTCGATATTCTATATTTGCATTCTAAGTACGTACGTATTTCTAAACATCTAAACATCTTCGAATTACGGAAATATATGTCAATTCTTTTATATCATATTCTTTATCGAAAGTAAAAAACCATTTTCACGATTTATGAAAAATTCCTTCGCCCAAAGTATTTATTATTTATCTTTCAAATCTATCGCGTTCATTTATTTCTTTCTACAATTTCGAAGATATTTGAGTAACTATAGTCAGATGTGTAATAAAAATATTACCAAGTTGTATATTGTAACTCTTTCGAAGCTTTATTTCTCTATATCGACCGAGATCTTAAAGTTTCAGTTAGTTTGAGCAGTATACGTAATTTTCACCTTAAATCGTGGCCGACGTTCAGAAATATTTAAAACTGTAATCTTCGAATCAGCTTGAGCAGTATTTGTATAATTTTCATGCTGAAACGCGACCAGCGTACAAGGATTCTCGTTCGACTCTCTAAGCGATGCTTTATCGACTATTTTCTTCCCTACGTTCTTGACTTTTTATTATTATGATCGAACGCCGGCTCGACTGTTCCGCGGAAGGAGGCAAGTCCTTAAACCTATGTATAATCCGTGGAAGCTATATTATCTCGCGCTTCTGACTATGTGTAAACATTGTGTATATATAATTATATAATAGTATATATTCGCTACATATGGAGACGTAACGGTTTCGTCAGGACGACTTGATTCGTCCCCGAATATTCGTAAAAGTAACGTATGCTTTAGGTAATCATGAGCGTGAGTATAGCGCGAGAAGAAGACTGATATTTAATTAACATGGAGGTAGCTGCGGTGATTTTCACAATTATTTCTCTTTTCTCTTATTACTTTCTCTCTTTTGTATCTCTAATCGACATATGACTCGTGAAATAAATTCGAGTCATCAACTCGATACTAACGTATCGCGACAACGCTAGACGCGCGATAGCTTGCACAAAGGCAGACGTAGAATACAATTAGATAGAACCCGCAACTCACGTAAGTCGTTTACGGCCTCCGTTTTTACACGAATCAGCTCTAATCGATTTCACGCAGCACACACATCGATTCACAGATACAATGCGCACACGCCTTGCCATTTGCCAGAGTAAAAATCTCGTAACAAACAAGAAACAAACAAACAAACAAAATAAAACAGAATTAGACGCTTAGCTTGCGAATTGCCCGAGCGCCTGTTTTAACGCAAGAATCACACCTGTAGTAGTAGTAGTAGAAATAGTACTAGTAGTAGTAGTAGTAGTAGTAGTAGTAGTAGTAGTAGTAGTAGTAGTAGTAGTAGTAGTAGTAGAAATAGTAGAAGTAGTAGAAATAGTAGTAGTAGCGGTAGTAGTAGTAGCAGTAGCAGTAGTAGCGGTAGTAGTAGTAGTAGTAGTAGCGGTAGTAGTAGTGGTAGCAGTAGCAGTAGTAGTAGTAGTAGTAGTAGTAGCAGTAGCAGTAGTAGCAGTAGCAGTAGTAGTAGTAGTAGTAGCAGTAGTAGTAGTAGTAGTGGTAGTAGTAGTAGTGGTAGTAGTGGTAGTAGTAGTAGTAGTAGTAGTAGTAGTAGTAGTAGTAGTAGTAGTTTCTATAAGTATAGTATCACGGCCTGGCTGCTTCAGATTTCCTGAGTTTGTTTATCATTACATTTACATCAACGCGTCATATAATCGTGTCGATTTTTGAGTGTCTGGGATGGTAGCTCGCTCCCTTCCTCGCGAAATTTTGATGCAGAAAAAGGAAGAAAAAATCTGACTCTTCGAACGTTTCCCTCAATTATCGCAGAAATTAACGCATATCAGAATATCCGATTTTAACGGTTTATCGCTTAGAAGAGGAAGAAAAGAATGGAAGAACGCTATGAATGTCTGATTAATATCTTAAGTACGACAATGATTGGCAGTCGTTTCGCAGATACTTTTTGCTAATTCTACTCTCGGTTTACAATGATTTCTTAGCCACAAACGAGATCTTCAGCCAGCTTTGAACTTTCAAGGGACTTCCGCGGCTTCATTTTATTCCGTTTTAGGTAAGATAATTTCCGTCTCTTGACAAAATTCACAGGCGGTTATTTGCGTTCTCTCTGAGAACATACGAACGTTCATAACTGGCAGACAATTCGTGAACGGCTTAGCCGCGTTTACGGCGTCGTTAATCCGTCTTTATAATGACCGTAAAGCCGCGCGGAGGCGAGTGCACTCGTACGATTCGGCATTTACGAGCACCGGCACGTTCACCGTTTATTATTGTCGATACCGAGAGAGCTGCGTGTTGCCAATACCATCGAGCATTTTGTTATGCGTTAGCAACTTTCTTTCGTCGTTCTATCCCATTCTCCCCTACCGTTCGAAGACCACAGACAGCGAATTTCTAATCCCCCAGCAGAATTTTCTTTTCTTCCATTCTATTTTTCCAGATCGTTGTTACAATATCTTCAGAAATTAAATATCCACCTATTACATATAATTTGTTCCTTTTTCTTTTTTCTTTTTCTAAATTCGAGTTAATCGACAGAAATATAATCGGTCCTTATATCGATCAGTTCGGATGGGAGCGTTTTCACGGTTACGCACACGATTGTCTCTCTAAAAACTATTGCAATACTGTAGTTGGTGGTATTTTATTTCAAGTGACTATTGCGAACAATGTTCAACGGACTATTTTATTTGTGGGATACACCCGACTGGAGATTTCGATGGCGGGGTGCTCTCGGCAACAGGAAAGGGGAGGGGGCGTTCGTGTAAAAATATTTAATATGTATATGTACATTTCGTATATATATATATACAATATACTTCTGATTGTATACATATATGTGTATATATATATTTATATATATAGCTATATAAATACTGTCGTAGAAAACTATGATCTGCAGGGAGGGACGTAAATATCTGTCACTTCATAAGGGAGACGAACGCACCCCGCCAATTCTTTTTTAACTATAATGCTTCCTTATAACGTGTGTGTACGTGTGTGTACTCTATGCAGCATTCAACGAGTCTGTACATGTGTGAGTGTATATTTCGATGTGTACGTGTTTGTGCTGTGTACATGTTCGTATAATAACGTATATTTACCGCGACGATTGGTAAAATCGCCGCCTCTATTCGCACAGTAAAAAAGAAACAAAAAAAATCTTTCTTTTTCAAAAGATTGAAGAAAAACGAAGAAGAAAGTCTATAGACGAGATCACTGAATTATTCACCAACTTTGCACGCGGTTGATCAACGCGTGTACGATTCGATGATCGGCATAGAGGGTTGGCAATCAATGTGGGGACACTTTCTATGCAACCTATATTTCTTAGCGATAATGAAAAACAATAGAACATTGAACGAAAATGATTTAAAAAAAAATGGTAAAGAAAGTCTTAAACCTCGTCGCGTTCGATTAATTATTCACAATGGCACGAAGAAAACGATCAATCCGACTTTCCATTTTCCACTCTTTATCCCCATCAGCATTAACTTGTTCAACGATACCTAGAAAACCTTTTAGCTTCCTCCTTCGATCGGTGTCTATTATTTTTTCGTTATTCATTATTTTCCCGTCTCCTTGTTTCCTCTCCTTTTTAAGATTCTCCTCCTCGATAAAACACCGCGAATTAAATTTGTACTCTGCGAAGAATTTTTTTTTCTTTTTTTATTATTTTTTTCCCCATTTTTTCCAGCTTCTTCTCCCTTATTTTCTCTTCCATTTTAACCTTTGTCTCGCAATATGGTCACGCCTGATGCGTAATATTTATAGAGAGCTTTTTTCAAGGCAAGAAGTGGTTTCTTTGTACCGATTAGACCTGGATTCGCGTCTCGATCGATCATTCTCGTATTCTTTTCCTCGATCTAAAACATGTCTATCTACGAAGCTTCCAGTTGTAACCTCGTGACGTGTCAATTCGTGGATTCGTCGGCAGGAAACGAGCGATTAAAAATTTCACTGTCCACAACAAGCATTAAAATATCACGTTTCGAGGACTCATAATAGACGAATCACCGTAAACGAGTAAATTTTACTTCGATTTCACGATTCACATGGCCTCTTTGCGTGGTTCGTATACAAATATTTCGATCGTATACAGATACCCTCGTAAGTATATACAATATAAAGTTTAAAAAATTCGAGAATCTCAGCGTCGAACTCGCCCAAACTCGTTGCAAATCTCACGGCCTGATAATTCCGATAACACGTTCCTTCCAAACACATGTTCGTGTAATTATTGTCTTGAATAAAATGTTATAGCTTCGGTTTACCGCGTTTACAGCTGCGGTTTACAGCTTAAATCCCTAATAAATGACTCTCGAGAATTCGTACCGGAAAGGGTGAGGATCGACGCTACTCGTCAAAAAGTTTGCTCGTTTCGCGCTCGTCCACGTTCGATTGGTGAACATTTTCATTTTTGATTTTTCGAATCTATGTAATGTTTAACCTTTTTCTCTTTCTCTTTCTCTCTCTCTCTCTCTCTCTCTCTCTCTCTCTCTCTCTGTCTCTCTCTCTCTCTTTCTGGACGTATCACCTCACGCAGAGATACATACACAGGTTTCGTTCGTGAACGATGTATTCCTATCGTCAGTGGCCTGGTAAAGTCACTGAGAATCCCTGTGTTTCATCGGTAAAATTCTCTTACAAGCTAAGAAAGGATAAGTATACTTCGAGTATTGTATTGTGTACAACCTACTAAACCTAGGCAAAAAGAAAAAAAAAGAAAGTAGGTGCTAAAACCTACAGAAAGAATTTGTCATCAGACAGAATCGATTCTCTCATTTGCTCGTTACCATTCTCTGTCTTTCACACACATATGCGAAAGAACAAAAAAAAGATATAACCAAAACAATAAAAAAGAATAAGAAAAGACAAAATAATAGTCATTATACTAGACAACTCGGAACGAAAGGAATCCTAACGTTTAAATCGCGTTGCGCCAGTACGTATTGCTAAGTTTCTCTTTTTCGCTAAACGTGCCTAATTGTGTATGTGTATGTGTGTATGTACGTGTATGTGCGCGCGCGAGCGCGCGCGCATGCGTGTGTGTGTATATATATATACACACACATACATACATACGCATATATTTATATATATATATATACACATATATATGTACATATATACATATATATATATATATACACATATATATATATATAATATGTATTCTCAAGGTATACCATAAAATCAAAGTAGCTCGTGTATGTATTCAATTAGTAGGAACCATTTTAGTATTATACATTTCGAGTCTAAACACGAAATCGCGCGCATAATTGCGATCTACGAGTTCGAAACTGCCTCTTCCTCTATCTTTCTTTTCGTCTTCCGCTCTCCACCCTACATATCACTCGAAGAACGAGAATCACGTTTGTAAAATTCTGGAGCATGATTCAAACGAGATACGATAATATTAAAAATCCTACATATACCTATCGTGAAACGAAAATTCGTTGGAAAAGAAATATCGACCGGTTTATAAATAACGCGAGTTGAGAGAGGAAAATCGTTGATCGAGATGAGTCAAAGACATATAAGAATGCGGAAAAAGACTTCGATGGATGCTCCAGGAGCAAAAGCAACACGAACATGAAGAAAAGATGGATCGTGGTTCTCGTTCTACTCGTGACTCTATACTATCAGTCCCCTTGCATCACATTTTTCCTTCTTTCACTCTCATTATTCTTTTGGAAAAAAAAGTACACGAGCAACTAATCGTCTATGAGCAGATCTCGTCCACGGGTGAAAGAATCGTGTCGTTCCCCTCAAGAAAGAAGAAAATCGCCCAAGCCGAAAAAAAGAACTTAAGTACTAGAAAGGTCATGGCAAGCCCTGGGGGATGGATTTTTGTTTCCAGTTCGATTAATCGACAGGTTCGATTGAATAGAAGAACGAAGGAGCGGGGGAGGGGGGGAGAGAGTTCCGCATGACGAAAGGAACGACAAGAAGGGCCTGTTCTCGATTATTTTATGATTCACCTAAGTCAAAGCCTTCTTTTCCTAGTTCGCGCGCTACTTTATCTAATTCTAATTTCAAAACAGAGCAAAATTTCAAATTCAACTGACCAGTTTCAAAACGCATCATCTCGAGGATTGTGTAAGAAATATCTCCTTCTTTTTCTATCTCGAATCCTGACACCATTTATCAACGTTGTCCTAAGAATTCTCGCCAGGATATTAAAGAAAGTTTGGCCGACTTCGCAAAACATAAACCAGCATTAAGATTTCTTGTTTGCCGATTGACATGTTGAGCTACCCGGTATCGTTCTGTTTCATATTCCGCCTCTTTCCCTACGATAAAGCGAATAGACAATTAACAATCGCAATAATCGTCGCACTTCTATAGAGCGACTCTTAATCGGCGAAAACACGACCGCACGTAATTTTAAATCACGCAATAATACATAACTTTTCATGTATATACGTTTGTGTATATGTGTATGTGTATTACCACAATACGTTAAAAAGTAAAAGGTAGTATGTGTGAGAGTGTATTTAATGTACGTAGTGCCTTGTATACGCATGTTTGCAGGTGAGTGCACTCTTCTAAAAAATACAAAGGGTGCTAACCCTGGCGCTACACGTATCCACTCTAGCCATTACTTTAATATTCTCTTCCCCTCCAATTATTATTATTATTCATTCTTTTTATATGTATCCGTGTACGTACGTACGTGCCGTTGTACACTAACTTCTCTATAAATCTAGACAATATATATTTTTCCTCAACATTTATATATAATAATATGATATAATATAATAATAATATCATCGCGCCAATTGCGTACACGCTACGATCGCTGTTCTTTACTTGTCCTTCTCTCTTTTCTTTTCTACTTATAGAAAATAAAAAGGATCAAACAGTTGCCTTGACGTTGCGTGGCTTCTCGATTTTCGACTTTCTCGAGACTTTCATCTGCGATCCTATAGAAACACAGTCGTTGATACCATGAACAATATTTTCATCGCAATATATCTTTTTCACTTGAACATTTGCTGTAGCGCAACTGACATCATCGAATAGCCATGGTGATAGACCTCTTCATCTCCAATCGTTTCACCATATTACTTTCCCCTAAGTTCATGATTCATGAGATTCATTCGTCTTGGTCTGTCCCATTACTTATCGTTTATCGTGTTCACTGAGGTAGACAGATGGAATATTTTAAACAGGCTAAAAACTGTATACGCGCATATACACATGTGTATATGTGTTCACACACATGTCCTCCCGGAAGACGTACGTGTGTCTGTGGCAACGAAAAACTCCGTTTGTTTCTCTGTAACGAAGGAAGAATTCGTTCTCCAATCCAAAGACACATGGGTACGTATGTGGTCTGCAATGACTTCGTTTTCTCAACTTCTTCCTTCTTCCTTCTTTGGAAAAAAACAAAAGAGTTCCATCTCTCGTAACGAAAAGAAAACAGGAGTAAGTCTCTACTGAGGTAGTGGATGGATTTGACCGCGAAGGAAGAGGACGTGGCTGGAACCAAGATACAGGGCACGTCTCTTCATAAGCACTTCCTAATCGGGTCACGTGTCACCAAATCTGGCCGGAAGATACCGCTAACGTGCCATCTATTCCGCTTTAACGATCTCTGGCTCCTCGTTCTCGCTAAAGTCGTCTTCTTCGCCACCGGACGACTCGCCTTCCTCCAAAAGTCCAACGTGCCTATCCTGCAACGTATCCTGACGATCCTCGTGCACTACTCCCGGTCCTCGACCCTCATCTCTGCCGATCATAGGATAATCTTCGATCCCACGACTGCCTAATTTATCCATCGCGCTCATGTGAGCCATCTTAGCCGCGTGTGCAGCCGCTACCGCAGCAGCTTGCTCTGCACTAAGTCCCATTGTGGTCAATCCGGAATTCTCCGCGATAAATTGTAGATACGTATCGATGATCGCCGATCCAGTGGCGCTGGTGTTATGATGGCTCGGATGAAGATGCCCGGGTGGATGAAGAGGAGCCGTATTTGGCTCACGGCTGCCGTGCATGGTGTCTAAAGACTTGGCCGCAATCGCCGTTGCAGTCGAACTTTTGGGATTAATGCCGCTGTTGCTACCGCTTACTTTGGTGATCACAGTGTTATTGTTTGGCGTCGGTGATCCATACCTCAGGCTGAGCGGCAGCGTTAGGTCTTCTGGGTCGTCCCCGCCGCAGATGCTGCTTCCGGCCTCGGATGGCGCGCCTCCTCGAGGTATCTCCAGTCTCATGTCACCCCTTCTGGGTCCCGTGGGACTGGCACGAGCTCGTAACTCCGCGGGACTCACCTTGACACCCGCCTTGGCCAATAGACGCGACGCCAGTTCAGGATCGAACGGACTCGGCATCGGTAGTACTGGTAGGTCCTTAGTGCTGATTCCACGATGCTGCCGCGACATGTGCGAATGCAAAGAGTTCCTTGATTTCGCCACGGTGCCGCAGAGAACGCAACGATAGCCAGGACAGATCGTGTGCTTATCTTCCAGATGAGTTCGCAACGTGTGGGCAGATCGATAGATCTTACCGCATTTCGGGCAGGGACGTGGATCTGTGGCGCGGACCCGCATCATGTCCAAACCGCGGCGACCGACTGAAAAAAGAAGACAAACAAAAGGCTGATGAAGGCGAGTTTCCCGAGTGAAAGTCGTCTGTCGTTGTCGTTTTTTTCTTTTTTTTTTTTTTTTTTTTTCCGCGAAA
>NT_179064.1:307861-311967 GCF_000188095.3 Bombus impatiens | reverse complement strand
TTTTTTTTTTTTTTTTTTTTTTTCTTGCCGAGAAACTTGCAGCTAAGGGTAGCGCAAGCCCCAGCCAATTAAACAGCATGGAAAGAAATAAAAAAATAAACGTTAAATAGAAAACGAAAGACAGAGAGAACTTAAGGAAAAAGAAACGTTGTTCCGTTGTAGAACTCATAATATAGTCTTGGCTTGGTAAACTGAACAAATGTGGATCCATTGGAACGAAGATTGACGAGCCACGTCAGCTTCTTTGAATACCTTTTATTGTACAAAGCATTACTTAAATAGTATATACTTCATTTCGTGTGTCTTATGTATAATCTTACGTATGCTAGTATCTGCTAAAATAGTGCGTATGATGCTCTATACATTGTTCGTGGCACGAGCTGTCGCTTGTGAAAGGGATTTCCATCGAGCAACTTGTTAAATTAAAAATCAAAGATTATAGGATATCGAGTTTACCGGAAAATAAAAGGATCGATTGTAACGAATGTTCGAGACTAGCCACCATCGTCGTATCTACGAAGAATAGAGATCGTTTCTTTTTCACTTGCGCAACCAACAACTCGTGCACGCGAATATATAATATATTTATATTTATATATATTTTCCTCGTAATTTTATTCGCAGCGTATCCTCTAGTAACTATCGTACATCGGTGTGTCGAAAAAACTTAACCTGATCGGGGGATATTCTTTACCTAGGGAATACTGACGAAAAAACACAAGACTGTAGAAAAATAAGGCTAGGCGCTGTTCTTGAATCGACTGTTCATCGTGTGCTGGTCGATCGTTTCTCCAACGTTCGCTGACGCGTTATATCGTCTGTCATTTCAATATATATTCGTATATTCTATGTTTCTCTACGCGTGTGTGTGTACGTGTAAATATACGTATTAATATTCGTATTGCGGCGCGTTTCATCGAATAACGATTACGGAAGCATCGCACAACTAGTCCCGATACGCGTTCAAACATTCTTTCTTCCACGCGCCGTTCTTTCCTTTCCCAATATTTTATCGTTCCGTTCTTCTACTGTTATAAACTCGACTATGTTTCGCTCGTAGACTAAAAACTTTTCCCGACTCGTGTTTTACGCTTTTCCTTAAAAACTACGCTCGTTAACGTAAGGCTGGCTTACTCAGCTTTAGAGGAACATTGTTTTCTCTTGTTTAAGATACGTTAACCTAATCATTAATTATATTATCGTCAACATCGTAGTCTTACAAACAACGTCGCCCTTATTAATACACGATCTCTATTGATGTGACTACAGTTTTTTCCTTTTTATCTTTTTTTCTTTTTTTTTTCTTTAATCAGGCTCTACTAGAAATACTGTTTCGTACATTTTTTTTCTTTTTATACAAAATCAACTCTTTCTCTCTCTCTCTTCTATATATATATAGATTTATTCTTTATATATATATATATCTCTCTATATTTATATTTATATTTATATTTATATATAATATATTCCTTCTCTTTTCATCTCTTTATATATATATATATATATATATATAATAATAATAATAATAATAATCTCCCGAATATATTTACAAAGTGTGCGCTTCTCAGTGGGCATGAATTGTCAGGAAGAGAGGTGGGTGGTTGTGCGACGTCTCGAGAATAAAGCACTAAAAAGGGACAATGTCATCCTAGACGTAACTCGCCTCGAAATCGTTCTCAACCCTCCTCTCCTCCTCCGCTGCTACTACACCGTACCGATGGTATACTTACATTCAACCAGCTCGTAAAATCGCGTATACAACCCCTTCGAACGATTATAGACTCTGGCACGCGAGACCTTTTCGTAGAAACGCACCCTCCACTGTGTCCAAGAAACAGATACCGAGACACGTGTACTCGGATCGATGAAACGATGTGACAAAGGGAATAAAAAAACCGCGTTTAAATTCGCATACCGAACGAAGTACTTCTAGAAACAAACGAAGAACAGATAGCAATATTCAACCGAGAAGAAGAAAGAAAACATTTAAAAAATACGAAATCGGATATGCGCGACAAGAAAAATAAAATGACTACGAGATTTTAATGTAACCCAGACAGATAGCCAGCGATCGTTCGTTGCCTCTTTATCAGACGTAAGTCCATCTAAGCGTCTTTATCTGATCCCATTGCACCGGATGCTTCAAACGCATGTGGTTCCTCACACTGTTAGGGTGAGAGAATGTTTTCGCGCAAGAGGCAACGGGACATGTGGGCGAGTCTCGCGGATAATGATGCTCCAAGTGAGCCCTCATTGTACTGATATCCTGCAACGTCCTACAACAAAGAGGACATCTGTAACCGTGCTGTTGATGATGATCGCGTATCATCTTTTGCTGCCTGTAGTCCGCCGGGCTCCGTTGATATTTGGTCGTAGTGGTGCTCGTGGTGGATGCGGTGGTGGTCGACTGGTCTTGCTGCTGTTGCTGCTGGTCGTCTTCCTGTAGCGCCTGATGATGATGGTGAGGAGGAGGAACGGATAGTGGATGATGATGACGATGCCGATGATGTTGCTGGTGATGGCTGTGGTGGTGGTGGTAAGCCGCGCCCTCTGCCTCATCGAGCCCGTGATCTGCAACCACCACCACACCAACGTTACCACCAGCCACCACCATCATAAACTCAAACCCAAGCCCCTCCCTAATAAAAACAGAGAGTACCAAAGCGCGCGAATATGTGTTCAAACCGCCTTCCGACCCCCCGGATTTCCCCTGTAAATCCTTACCCACCCGTATCCCCCCATTGATTCATGCGGAATATCTAGAGAGGTTACGTCTCCCGCAAATAGTTACCGGTTACTGGTATATCTGGCGGATCGCTAATTGCTCTCTCTCTCTCTCTCTGCTCGATATCGCGCGCAATTGGCAGACAGAGGACTGCACGGAATTCGCGCAATCACCGCGTAAATCGAATACTGACGGTAGAGACGCTTGAACGTGTCCCGGCAGAATCTCACGTGCCAGATTATTACGGAAACCGTTCGATTCTCTCTGTGAATATACGCGCGCGTATGCGTGGGGTGGCTGAACACGCTTCCCCGGATATTATAGTTCGTCGACTCCAAAACCAGATCCACGCGGATTTTGTCTCGAAGGTGGCGGAGGTGTGTAAGCGTTCTTTATTACGTGTTAACTTAGAAAATACCCCTTTTACTTTACGTAAGCGATCGAGCATATTATACTCGATAGATTTTTCCATGTTTGCCACGTCTATCTTCGAACCTGCCGGAAATCTTATTACGGACCTTTCGTTCGTACCGTGTCTATTATACTGTCTTTTCTACGTATGATATCCGTGATCGTGGAACGTTAAGCGTACCTCGTTACACTGTAAAACGGTAAAGTTCCTTGTCTATGGCAAGGATTCTTGATCACTTCGTCTGCCATCTGCTTAAAGTCTGTAGAAAATAGGAATCTGAATGTGACCTCGCTGATACAGGCGACCACACCTCGAACGTCACGCTTTAACCGTTTTAACCTCCCTCGTTCTATGTATAAATACGAATCAGGACGTAACCTGATTTTCTCGAATATCTTCTCTTTTGTAAAAATAACGCGACGATAAACCGACTGAAATCGAACCGAAACCGGATAATATCTATCATGGATACAATGACAGCGACCATTTCGAGTTCTAAAATAATCCGATCGAAAATCTCGATTCGTTTCTGTACCAATTACGGTCATCCTGTATCGACGAATGACATGCAAGAACAACCCCCGACTTCATCTGGTCGCGGATCGTTTTTTGTGGATGCTGTTCGACGAGAACGGGACGGCAGACGACGAGGACCGCACTCATGGCAATGAGGAGGACGAAGAGGGTGACTGATGCTGCTGTTGATTAGGATTGTTCAAACTGGGCCGTTGGTGTATTCCGTGCGCCTGAAGCTGATGATTGATCAGGTAATGCTTGGTCTTGCACCGTTTCCCGCACACGTTGCACTGCGGCCACGTCTCCGGCGGCGGCCAATTCGAGTGGACATTTTTCACGTGTTGCCGAAGGTTGCTCGGCGACGAGTAGCTTCTGCCGCAGTAACGACAGAGAGGCCTAGCATCGTCGTGGCGCAGTGCCGTGTAGAGTCTCGCGAAATTCTCCACGGCTTGC
>NT_179064.1:248298-307820 GCF_000188095.3 Bombus impatiens | reverse complement strand
GCCACCGCCGCCATCGCGGCTTCCTCCCTCTTCGGCATCACCGATCCTACAACCAGGACGTGCCCGTCAGTTGATTCTCTTTCATTTCTTTCTTTCTCACTCTCTCCCTTTTACATTCAGGATTTATTTCTCTCTGTCGTTTCGTTCGTTCTTTTTCTCACAAGCGTCCGTTCTTCTCTTTTGCTCTTCTCAACACATACAATCATACAGCAGTTGCTCCTTCTCATATACGTGCACACACATTAAGCCTCTCTTCTCACCGACATACGCCCACACACTAGTCACACACGTGTGACCAGTCTCTCACACGTGTTCCTTTCCTCTTTCTTACTCTCTCTCTCTCTCTCTCTCTCTCTCTCTCTCTCTCTCTCTCTCTCTCTCTCTCTTCCTCTCGTGTCTTCAACGTTTTCTCACTTTCTCTCTCGATCGTGTTCCGCACCCTCGGGCCACACGATATCGTACCCGATCGATCTTTCCTCTCTCTCTCTTCCTCTGCCACGTGCACACAGGCTGCACTTCATGCACACGCACTCTCATACCTGAACACACACGCACGCAGGCTACTCTCGTACTCTCAGGGCATGCCCGGTTGTAGGATGTTTGGTGTGTTGTTGTAGTTGTTGTTGATGTTGATGATGTTGTAGCTGTCAACGTTGATCTCGTTTAACAAATTAACTCTACGTCGATTCGTGGCGAAACCAGCGCATAGATCACGGAACTCGTGCGTAATTCGGGCTACCTGCGCACGCTTCCTTCGATCCATCCCTTGAGACCTTAAACTGTGTTTCAGAGCCTGTTAATCGAAACTGAAGCCGTCTTGTCGGATCGTTCCCTTTTCTTCTCGACTATTCTCTAATCGTAAGACGTTCTTTTTCAATCGGGTCCAGCGACAGCCGCGGGAGACTGTCACCGGAAGTGCTCTTCTGCTCGCGCCTCGTCGACAAAATCGTAGGTGACAGAAGATAGAAGAGAAATGTATATGATCCTCCACAACGTCGCCACCTTCGTCCTCGTGCATTCCAAGCTCTCGATGCCAGAGAGTAAGAGAGTAAGAGAGTAAGAGAGAGAGAGAGAGAGAGAGAGAGAGAGAGAGAGAGAGAAAGAAAGAGAAAAGTAACGGAGGGGGAAGGGGAATAAGAAAAGGAGAGGCCAGAATATAAAGGCAAAGAAAAAAAGAAACAAAAATAGAGAAGAACTCAGACAAAAGGGAGTTTCAGATGTAAGAGTAAGATAAGCGAAGACGAAAGACAGGGTGGAGTCGTTAGAGGAGGAAGGAGGAGTACGAAGAAAGGAGGAGACAGTCAGAAAGAGAGAGAGTGTGCGAACTACGTAAGAACCCTCGTATTGATCCACCCTCTACGCCTCGTTACGACTATCTTTCCTACGAATCTCTAAGCAAAAGGCCTCTCCCACTTTCGTGCACGTCTCATTACGTAAAAGGGCAAGAATGTGCAGGCACGACGTGACAGGTATCCGCCTTCGAAATTGTCTTCCATAAGTATTGTGCCACCCTCCGATTCATTCCGCCACTCTGGATTCCGCCACTTTGTTTAGAGAACCATAGAGGACGATCCTCCACCTTCACTACTATTCGAAAACGTTATTAACTTTACGGCTGATGAAATCGCGTTTAATTTACGATTGTGTACTAACGTCGATCGTCTATTACAAGTCGAATCAGCAAGAATAAGGATTAATCTTGGCCTCGTGAAATATGACCGGGATAAGAAGCTTCACACGATGGAAAAAGCGATCCGCGGTCACCGCACAGAGAGAGTTTTGCGCGCAGCTTGTGATTTACAGCGCTGGGACGAGCCGATTTATTAGAATTACGTGAACGGTACATACACCCGGAAAACCATATTCAACGATGATTTACGTATCGGCTCTGCCGCGTTCTGCTCGGAATTAAGGTCACGCTGCACGTTCCAGCCACGAATCGGTTTTGAAATACCGGTTGTTATCTATGATGAAAGTAAACGCGCTAACGAGTGGTAAAAATGACACCTGCGCTAGAATCGCGTGGAAGGTTTTCTCAACCATCCAATTCCTTCGTTTTCTGTCTTTTTCATTTGAATCGAGACTTTATTGCCGGTAGCACGAATTTATTACCATTAGATACAGTGTGTCTGGTAACTGATAGTAAGACCGAGTAAGGTGTAATTTTTCATGAAAAAATACCGCGAAAACGCAGGAAAAACTCCTTTCGAGAAAAATGAAAATCTGCCTGAAAATTTGAAAATTCGATAGACTAACTGTAAGTTTCGACTCAAGTATTTATATTTTTGACGTATTTTTCATGAGGATTCGTCCCTTGCCCGATTATGTCACCAGTTACCAGATACTCTGTATACAAAATACAGTTAGCGCAACACGTTCGCTTTGCTTACAAGAATTTCGTTTTACTGTATAGAATAAATGTAGAAAGGTCACGTGGAACCGTAAAAGTAACCGTGGAAGTAAAGAACCGAGCAAAATTCGAATAATTATGAGGAAACTTTTTCTACGCGAGATAGAATCACGTAAGACAGTCGGCTGAGTAATTGTACCAGCGAGTTCGATCGATTAGGGTGGGAAATGTACGTGCGCGCTTGATTACAACGGACCTTCGAGCCGATCGGTCGGAAGAGAGTGATAGAACGTCGGGAATGACGGGGGATGGGGAGGAACGTCGAACCGGAAGAGAAAGCACGAGGGTAGAAATGGAATGGTGGCCCTGTGACAGAAGGACCACAGAAGCGCTATGAAATATAGACAGACGATGAGAAGTACAGGATGTATCTATAGTAGCGACTATTCAAAAATGCAGAAAATGTTTATTCATCGATATCGTAAAAATATCTCAAAAATTGAAACATTTTACTCTCGCCTAAGAGCTATAGATCCGGATGGATTACATCAAGAAACAAAAGAATTCCAAAGAAAAAAAGATGGAAGAAAGCAACAGGAGGAATGGAAGTAGAACGAACAAGAACAACGTTCTACTTCGAAAAAAAGAACCAGATGTAAATTGAGAAAACTGAGAAACAACGAAGAGGTTAGAAGTCCAACACGAAGAAAGAGAAAAAAAAAGAACGAAAGCAATGAAAGGAAGAAACTAATAAGCGACAGACGAGAGAGGAAGGAACGGTGTTGACGAGGAAGGAACTTCAGTAGTGAGGCTGGGATGATTGCGCCATTCCATTAGCGGCGTCGCTCCGACGAATTGCGCTGCATTAACGAGGAGCCGCTTCTCAAGAAGCAGTCAGCACGCTGATTGGCCGAAGGGAAGTCGAAGATCGATGTCTTCGGCTTTCCGCTAAAGTTCTTCGCTGTCTGTCTCCTCTTACGCAACGAAATGTCTTGGAAACGTCGATCCCGCGAACGACCGACCGCGTGGGTATCGTCATGAAACTGCCGGATAATTCTCTATACCAACGAATACATCGAGACTAGTCGGCTCTCTAACGCGGGCGAAACTTTAGATCCTTTCAATCATGTCGGCCATTGACTCTCCCTGGGGGACTAATCAGGGGAAAATCACTGTAGCCTTCCTTTCGCGGAGGATCCTTTTCATTGGCTCTCGGTCAATCAAACTCGCAACCGGCTATAAATTTCTCTAATTATTTGTATTCTCCCTTCGCACGAAAATTTTGTATCTCGAGGAAAGATTTTTTTATGAAAATTCTAGAAAGGTAATCTTCCTTGATCGATCGAACTTTCAACTGGCTATAAAATTTTCTAACAATCTCTATAGGAAAATCATATTTTTTGAAGGAAGAATTCTTTTATGGAAAGTTCACGAAGACGATCTTGTTCTTAACTGCAAGGATGCAAAGATTATTACCGATATTCCTTTTATCCAATAAAAGATTCTTTCGATATTAAAATTCCTTCTGTCTTCTTTCTCCTTTTATCGCGTTGTAAATTCAAGTAAGATCGACGCGAAAGTTCGAGCAAAGCTTCAGCTTTTCAATAGGCCCAGTTTAGCGTTTCCACGGGAAGTCGAGCAATTTCGAAGCGATCAATAACCTCGCTCTTTATCCGTCCCGCGTGCCGCGCGTCGAGTTCCTTCGAACGGTTATTCCCGTCGGAAGGTACACCTGGTTTCCGGTAGCGAAGTTTCTTTAACGATCGGTTACATCGAACGCGGCTCGGCATGGCTTAGGTTTATGACAGGCTGATGTATGGGGGCTCGGTGAACGGACAGAGAGGTGGGGAGGGACGTGGCGCGAGAGAACCGGGAGAGAAAAGTTTAATTTAGGTGGCCCACGTTGTTGCCTACGAACTCGTGGCCCTCGTGCGCATCCACTTCCACCGCGACGCCCCTTGTCAGAACCAAGTTTTTACGAGCCTTCTCGTGAAGCTCCACGAAGAGCGAGCGAGAGAGAGAGAGAGAGAAAAGGTGAAAAAAAATCGGCGAGAAAAAGTGAAGAGCGTCGCGGTGCTCGGGCGAATAACTTTTGTCCTTTCGCTCGTCGACTCGTTTTCGCGCGTTCTTTGTTACATCTACACCGGTAATTCCTCCCTTCCGTCGTTCTCTTAATTAACCCTGACGTCGCGAGGATATACGAAATTCCAAAGCGACACGTTTGTCGAGAGACGTACAATCCCCTGGGAGACCGGAAGAACCTGCCAATCACGAAACCCAATACATAGTATCGGTGTCTCCCTTTCCTTTTCTTTTTCCTTAAATTGAAAAATCGTGTATGCCTCGGGGCGTATCGCGTGTGTGACGCGTGACAAGACCCGCGTGTCAAGCGCCGTTTCTCTTTCTAAGGCACGCTACTATAGAGGGAAAACTATATAAGGGGTTGAATCCGCGGGGATGGTTGGAAGAGTAGTTCGAACGACTTTGGACAGTGAAACGGCGTGAGAGACGGGTGTTTGGACGATCGTGGGGATCCTGAAGAAGCTAAGGGTGGTTGGTTGGCGGTGGCGGCAGTGGCGTCAGTGACGGCGTCAGCGGGGGTGGCGGTGGTTCAGTGTGGCAAGGGTGGGCGCCGGGGGCAAGTGAGGGCAGATCAATGCGGACATGTGCGGGAAATTGCACAGGGATCGATCCCGGGACCCTCGGGGGAAGCACGGCCTCTCACTCTTTCTCTCTCTCTCTCTCTCCTCTCTCTCTCTCTCTCTCTCTCTCTTTGCTCTGTCTCTCACTTTAGCCCCTCCTCCCCCATCTCGCTCTGCTGCTGCCCTCGTAACCGTCTCTCGCCTTCTCACAACTCGTCCCTCTCTTCCTCGTTCATGAAAACGTCCGATGGCTTTTGCGCGTCGCTCAACCAACTTCGCCTGGAACGCTCCTCTGTTCCCGTTTCTTCCCTTATTTTTAGAGGACATTTGTTGCGTCGTCTCCGCGGATAGGGGCCGGCTAATTCGAACGTATTTACCGACGAGAAGAGATACGAGCTTTCTTTCTCGGAAGTAGCTCGTGCGTCCTTTAATCGAAAGGGATGAGCCACGTCACACGATGATAACGAGCGGCGTGTAATTAAGTTTCTTAAGATTAATTGTACGATTGACGTGCGTCGTAAATCACGGGGAAATAAATGGAATTTCACTGACTGTTTAACATCGGTGAAAAATCTGGAAACGACCAACCGTTCGAAATCGTATAGAATCTATTCGAGAAACCCTCCCAGCGGGGGATCCAAGGAAAACGGATATCCCGAGTCGACAAAAGCCTAACACGTTAGATAGCGATATAGCGAAGCAACGAAGAATGAGACAGAACACGGCCCTGGGGTGTTACCTTCGGTGAAATTGATGAGGAGTTGCTGTAGAGAAAAGTGGAAGGTCCTTGGATTCCCTGGGATCTACGCAGCGTCGAAAATTCGTGACAATGGCCAGGACGAACCTAACCTAACGGGATCTTCATGAAAAATGCAATCTAGGACAAGGTGGAAGAAGAAAAAAACGAGCTCAAATGAGAAATAGAACATTAGCGGCATAGAACAAAAAGGGTCGTTCGACATAAATATCTCTGACAGAATAAAATATCTATTCTCTCTCCCTCGCTATCCTCGACCTCCTCCCTTCCTTTCTTTCCTCGCCGCTTTAATTTCAAGCTCTATTTTAATTTCAAATACGTCTGTCCGCGAGACTGTTTTAAAATTGAAGCGGCGCGCGAGCTTTTAATAAAAGCACTATACGCGCGTCCAGGTCGCCTTTAATTCAGAAACTACACCGGGAACGAACATTTAGCGCGGCAATAACGAAACTCTATAATCTCTCGCGTCCTCTCTAATCCCTCCTGGCGAACGTGAGAACCGAAAATAACGCTCGCAGTCTGGACTCGAAACTCGGATAGGAAAGGCTAAAAGCTTTCTAGCAGACAGCGGCGTGTTGGAGAGAGGGAAAAAAACGAAGAGATGTGGGGAAAGAGGGGTGAAAAGTAGAGAGAAGAGGGTGAGGAGACGGAGACGGGTAAGGTGAAACAGACCTCGAAGCAACTTGTCCATTTCCTGATACCGGCCACTCGTTGGAATTCAATCAAACTTGCAAAGCTTTCCAAGGACCAGAGAACTCTCTCTCTCTCTCTCTCTCTCTCTCTCTCTCACTCTCTTCTTCTTCTTCTTCTTCTTCTTCTTCTTCGGGTAGCCCGAGCTTACGGCTAAAGTAAACAACGAGTCCCCGATAGATAGAGGACCGCAGACCTCGAGACGATAACAACGACGAGGAGAAGGAGAACGAGAAAGGAACGTTTCTTCCATCGTACTTGTTTGTACTTGTTCGAGAAAACTGAGAAGTAAGAGAAGGATAAGAGAGTTTACAGTGGAGAAAATCACTGGGTGAAGAAGGAAGTTGAAGCGAGGAAGAAGATGGAGAGTGGCGTGGAAAATCAATGTGGTCAGAGAGAAGATAGGGGTGGATGTAGCGAGAGAAAGAGACGGATGGTAGCTGAAGACGAAGGGGGTTCCTTTATGTCGGGTCACGTCTTTAATATACCTCGCGTGGGCGGCGGTGGCTGCGGCAGCTTAATCAATCTTCCTGCTAAAGTGTGCTGCACCACCACCCCATCCGTCGTTGCTGCAACCGTGAAATCCAATCTCATTCTATCGTTCCTCTACGTTCGACGCGGAACAATCGATACGCTCTAGGCGGAATAAGCCTGGTGTACGCGATGCCTGCACATAGAGAGAGAGAAAAAGAGAGAGAGAGAGACCTATGTATTCTATGCTGGTCAGAAATTAGAAAATTTATATAACATGAACTCCGATATACGTGTATCCAAGTGCATGAAGAGTAGGACCACCACCGTTATCAATTAGAGAGAAATTTAATTAAGATGCTCGCCCCGTTCATAAAAGAGGTGGGATTTAGTTTCTTTAATTAATTCCACCGTATCGTGTCCTCTTTCTTCGTGCGTTACGAAATCTCTACGGGAGACGGACAAGTTTCCCCTACCTCTATTTTTTATTCGGTTTTGAAAGGGAAGAATCGATAAGATGGGACTAAGAGCGATACCTGGATTGTGCACGAGTAGAATAACAAAAGGGACAAGGCGCCATGTGACACGCGCGCTCCAACCGCGCGCACTCTCCGTTCGTCATTTTTCTTGATGGCGCGCCAAACTTTCGTAATTTCGAGTGGCAACGTCTGCGACGCATAACTCGTGGAAAAGTTAGAGCTAGACGAATATCACTGTCAAGGCGTTCGTGACTCTTTACTCTAGTTTCGTTGCTATTCTTTACGTTAATGGAGCCTCCTGTCAATTCTGTTAATGACTCTTCACGACGAAAACACGCGTGGAAATTAGTCAATCCGGAATAACTGACGCAATACCATCGCTAAGTAACTAAATATAGTTACGATAAATTTAGCTAAAATAATATTACCAAGTTGAAACTCGTGTATGTTCAACTTCTTTTCGTTCTTTTCGAGGCAACATAGCAGGACTCAGAGATACTTCTAACCTAAATAACTCTACCTTATCCTATCCTTTAATTTCACCGCGTTTCTATCGTTGTCCCTCTTTGTTAACGAAATTAGAAGGAGAAAAGATAGGAACAGACAGTTTTACGCAGCGATCTAACGACTTTGCGTCCGGACAGCAAACTAATGCGATAGATTCCAAAAGGGAATTGCAATTGTCATTTGTCCAGACGACGCAATATAGGATGAACCGCCCTTCGGCTTGGTCGATCATCCCCTTTCCTCGCGCACGTTCCGCCAACACGTGGATGCCACGAGGGGTAAAAGCGAGGAAAAAGGGGATTCCAGAACATTAAGGAGACAAGAAACGAGAAGAACCAGCAGGATGAAATCGGGATAAGGTGAACCTTGGTAAGAGGGAGTAAAAAAAAAGAGTAGCAGAGACCAAAAAATACGCAACCACGAGGTAAAAGGAGAAGCGAATCCAACGAGCAAACATTTGAACTCAACGGTCTACGTTTCGCTTATCGCACGAAATCCCATTTTTATTCTTCTACCGATCTTACCCTGCCCTCTATGAGTGGCCATCTTTTTTCTACCAGCCCCAAAGCCTCTATGTATCTGATCGTCGACGGCAAAGTGGGCCACAATATCCTTATATCCCATCTCATTTCCTGTTCTTCCTCTCTTCTTTGTCTCTCCGCTCTGCCCTTCTCCCCAACCACTTTCCAAGGCAGA
Source organism: Bombus impatiens (assembly GCF_000188095.3). NCBI lineage: Eukaryota > Metazoa > Arthropoda > Insecta > Hymenoptera > Apidae > Bombus > Bombus impatiens. The sequence continues at coordinate 299,228 of NT_179064.1, read as the reverse complement.
TTACACTTTCCTAGGGAACGCAATCGATCATACGTTCGCGTGTTATTTGCTCGACTTCTTTTCCACGAAACTTTTAATGCCACCCTTAGTTCTCGGCCAAGAGAAGAATCAGTATTCTGCGTCAAGCGAGCAAGGGAGAAGTAAGATGCGAGACGCAGGCGTGTGGAATTAAAGACGGGAAAACTTATTCTTTTCGGTGGTCCTCCTCAACTACGTGACGCGCGTGACACAACCGATCTTTCGTTCATTCTTTACGATAATCACGCGATCACTTTCATACTTTCCCTGCAGTTTCTCTCACAGTTGTTCTTCCCAATATTCACCCCATGTATGTCGAAAGATATTACGTACACGGCGAGGAACGTCGGTTAGACGATAGAAGAGACACGCCGTTTTTATCAGACAAACTTATCAAGTTGATAAGAATCTAGCGAAGTCCGAAACGGACGGTTAGGTTATCCGGATCGAATCCGGGTGATAGATGACTGTAATCTGTGAAGCGGCGAATGGAGAGCCGATTTCACCAGCTTACGTGGAGATTTCCCGTGTAATGGCGAGAAAATTGGAGAAAAAGCGGAAAAAAGCCTTTCGAGCGTTTCGAGTGGTGATTGAGGATTGCGAAAAGTATTATTTATTTAACAGTAAAATCACCAAACTAATTCTATAGACCTGTGGATTTATAACGATGCACTTTTGGGCATTTCAATGAGTTTTTGGATAATGAATATGAATAAAGCTTTGCTTCAAAGCTTCTATTTTCATTTCTATGCTATCAATTTTATACTTCCACCTTCGGTGATTCTAGCATTAAGAAACTTGTGAACAATGTAAAAAAATTTCTGTTCGATGGAATTGCGATGTTCACCCGAATGTCTAGGAATTCAAATTTGTTAAATCTACAAATTGTTTGACTCTAAATATTTCAAAAAGCAGCGACAGATGCAAAAATTCAAAAAAAAACTCTTCCTGAACCCATTTGTTTGAAATCCAAAATACCCCTGACCGAGGACAATCGTTAAACTTAGGATGATGATGACACTCGAAACTAATTGCACGTAAGATTAAAAAGAAAAAAAAAACGAAGAAACAAGCAAAAATGGAAGAAAGACATATGCTAGCGAGCCATCATCTTTAACGACAGCAGGAAGTAGAACCATTTCCTCGTGGTGTCGGTTGAAACCAAAGCGGCGAATGCTTTTAGATGCTCACTGGCTCTCAAAGGTGACGTAGTTTCACTCCAAAAAATAAGAACAAGACGATCTAACCGACCGCTTGAATGGCAGGGATTGCGGGTTGAAGGTAAAAACGGAGAAGGCGCAGGCAAAAACGAAGGGTGGGAGGAAGGGTTAGAATGAACGAAGAGAGAAAGCGAGAGGGTGGCTGGAACAAATGCGAGTCTCCTCCTCCATTTACGTCGGAACTACGAGCGTCAGGGTTGGGTAGCACAGACAGGAGATGGAAGAGATTCGTGGAAATGCCGTGGAATTGGATAAGCCGGCAGGGTTTGTTTTGCCAGGGGTTCGCAATAGGGGTGATAGGCTGATCGTGTGCTAGCATCGCGTGGCCCACGCTCACTAGGGTCTTGTATCGCGTGTCCTGTGCAACTTTCTTCTCCTCACCCTCGAAAAACCCTGATCCAATGGCTCGACGCTGACAACACACTTACACTGTTAACGATTCGATCCGTGAATGGTATAGATCGGCCTGATATCACATATACCGTAATGCAAAGCCTTTTTCGCGTGATATTGCAGTTTAAGTTTAGAAAATACAAAATAAACTCTTATATACATATCTGCTATCTGCTATCTCGAGTAGAACTGAAAGTGACCGATCGTAAAAATGCAATTTGAATAAACGAACTTGAAATTCACCGTGTCAGATCTAATTCGCGTGGAAAATGAGGAGAATTGAAGCAAACGTCTGCTAACAAGCTGGCTCAGAAACTATCGAGAAGGAGGGGCTCATCAAACTCTGTCCGAGAGACAAGTTGAATCCTATGGAACACGTGGAAAACGAAACGAGAGATAGGGTGAGGTCGAGGGTGAAGAGTAAGGTAAAGTTAGAGAGGAAGGAGCGGGAGGCAGTAGGTGCTGTTTGTTGAATCCTCGAGATCAATACAAGCCAGTCTATCTCTTTCTGCCTCGTAATTCCGTGAGCCTAAATGTGCGCGGGCATTCGACGTGTGTACGTATGTGTGGTACCGAGCCTCGTTTCGTTCGTGCCTCTGAAAATGCACACAGGGAGAGACGTACACAAGCGGACACACATTTACATACGATTGCAGGGCGAACTGTGACGCGTCAAGATGAGGAAGCGACAGAGAGTAAATGGGACGCTGCATTTCTGGCTACCGGTTTTAGCCACGCGTGTCAATATTTTAAAAGCACCCTGTGCAGAGACATACGTTAAAAGACAAGCGAATATTACGCCCTGAATTCGGTTCGTTTTAACGCCACGGTCGGAAATAATTCGCTCCATTTCTTCTTTTCTTTTCCTATAAAGATACACCGTCGTAATTCGGTCAATCTAATTGCACACTGACACAAGCGAAAGAATTTATCAGCGGTTAAAAAGAGAGAAAAAAATGTGATTCATTTCAAAAGAAAAACAAATAAAAAAAAGGGAGAGGAAAGAAGAGAAATATTCACGATAAGATTCGGTTCTATTAGAAACGTTATTTTCACCGGTTCAGCTATTTCTTTAGAATTCTCTATTCGCTCGGTTCCTCTTAAAGGCCGTGAATCCTCAAAAGTGGTGAATACAGTTCTATCGACGTTTTTCCCGTGAATGACTCTCTCTCTTTTCGCGAAACGAGGCTGACGCATCCTTCTTTCTTCGTCCGCTACTATTTATGCCGATAAGAATACGGGCGAGAATTTCAAGAAGTCTCTGTCGGCCAATCGCGGGCGCTTACTTATCGCTGCCTGGAAGGATTGGCTGCGCACTGCGGTACAATACGAAAATAGGTCGGCCAATCCTCGTATCAGCACCCTCTTTCGCCCTCCTTCTGCCTATCGCCACCTCCGTTCTTTTGTTCTAACTATCGGTAGAAATGAATAAAAAAAAAAAAAAATTGAAGAGAGAAAAGAGAAAAACTATCTATCTACGGATGTTCTACGCGAAGAACAAACACTTAACTTCCCTATGCAGTTTTACAATAGTGTATATGTACATCTACTACGAGTATTATTGCGAGGTCATAGTTGTCTTACTCGGGAATATTCCCAGCTATTCGTCAAAGTTCCTTAGGGTCAACTATACAGATTGCCAGCATCCACTCTCATCGACCCCTCTCTTTTCAGCCCTAAACATCGTCCAAGGGAAACACGCGTGTCTCGTCAATTCTTTGATCGATCAACGATACGCAAGACACGCGTTCCGATCACTGTTTGTCCTCGTTCGACCATCTTTCCGGTGCCGCATATTGTTGCTGCGATTGCTGGCCGCCAGACACTTGGCCACCTGACGATTGTTGCTGTTGTATCTGCGTCTGCATCTGATACAACGGGTAACTTTTCCGTTTCCGGATACCATGCATCGACAGAAGGTGTATCTGGAGGTATTGTTTCGTCTTGAACTGCTTGTTGCACACGTGACAGGAGACGTACTCGGTTTGAACTGTGTGCACGTTCACGATGTGTTGCTTGAGGTTCGAATTGTTCGAATAGATCTTCCCGCACTCCGGACACTTTGGTTTTCCAGATTGGCTCGTGTTGTCGGTTTGATGATGCTGTTGCTGGTGAAACCGACGATGAGTCTGTTGATGGAACAACGCCATGCTCTCTTGAATCTTCTCCTTGGTGCACGATTGAAGCATCAGATTGAGCTCGTTTTTCGCGCTGGCCGTTTGTTGCTGTTGCTGCAACGTTTGAAGATTGTTCTGCAGCTTCTGATGCATCATCGTCAGTTGCTCGGTATTCAGGCTGTTCAGGGAGTTGAGCGAGTTCAAGGCATTTAGGGCGTGTTGCTGCGACGCTTGGCTGGTGGCGTGGAGCTGATGGTGATGATGATGCTGCTGGAGCAGAGAAGACAGGTCCTGACCTTTCGAGTTGTGCACTCCGCTCTGGTAAGTTCCAGACCCGGTGTGGTCGTTCCTCGCGGAGGACGTACCCGGCAACCAACCGGAACTCGAGCTTGAACCGTCTCCTCCAGAGGGCTGCCATCGCCCTGGAACCACCAGCCAATGTCAGTCCTCAGCCAACCTCGTACGATCCCTTAAACACTATTCAATTTTTTTCCGTTCTCCCACAGCCCTTCGTTTCCCGTTCCGTTCATTTATCTCTTTTTTTTTAACATTTTTTGTTTTACTTCTTTTTTTTTTTTTTTTTTTTTTTTTTTGTCATTCCTGTCACACTGTTTCCCGCCCCCGAATCCGTGTGTGTGTTTTTTTTACTTCCCTGAATATCTATGATCCAATCGTAGATTACATTCTACTTTTTTTTTGTAAATGTATTTTTCACTCTTTTAATCTCAAGATATCACAGGTATCAATTTTATTTCGATCAGATTTTTATCTGTTTGCTGAATGTGGTAACGTGTGTACTTTGTCCTTCTTCATTGCCATTTCCACACCTCCACCCTCTCTTTTATCCATAAACAGTTTTAACAGTCGATTGAATTCATACCTCGCCTCGACCGACCAATTAGCTTTAGTAAGCCTCGAAGAAGGGTCGTTTTAAAGAATTCGAGATTAAAAAGAGTCGAGCTTGACTTTGCATGGCAACCCTAACAATTCCGTTTCTAACGACCGCAGACCATTTTTTGCGGAGGAAAATCGATATTATTCCGGTAAACGAACTCGAAGAGCCGTCGGAGACGTAGCTCCACGATAACGCTGTTACTCGCCATGTTTCTGTATTATTCTTTTATCGTTATTATTATTCTTTCTTATTATATTTTTTTCTTTTTTCAAAAAGGGTTAAGTTGGGCAAGGGGATGCAGGGTTGTGAGAGGTACGAGAGTTCCATGCATTCAACGCAACAACGAGAGACCAGAGTCTTGAGGGAATCGACGGGAGGATACTATAGTCTTGGGCTACGAAATCGTAATAAACTGTAAAATCGAATCGTTGACTCTGATCACTTACCGTAATTCGGATCCTGATTCGCCGCGTGGATCCCGGATGGCCCCGGTATCAGTCCTGTAATTATCAATTACGATCATAATCACACAATTGTCTTACACCATCCGTCAACTCTAAGCAGGAAATTAACGTCAATCGACTCGGCGTCATTTCATTTCTATCTCGATTAGTTGACTGAGAGTCGTAGTTGTGTAAGTCAGTCTACTGCAAGTTTTCATAAAATAATGTTCTGCGTGTACTACCATAAAAAATTACTTATGCTTTTTCACGTCGTTAAAACGCACAGACAGAGAATAAAATTACAACACAACTAACATTGAATTTGAATTTTCAAAATCTCGACTTACAGCGCTATTATTCTTTGGCCGTCAATTAGAAATCATTATAAAGAGCAAAAAAAGTTGAATTGATTTCGGTTGAATTACCTGGTATTCCCAAGAGCGCCGTAGGAAACGAATTACGATGGTGTTCTATAGAATCATTTAAAATGTCGCTTGGTTCCGTCTTCACGGAATTCAGAATACTCTCGTTATTCGACATCTCCTCTTCATCTGACATTGAGTTTGATTCTTCGCCGGTAGACTGCGTCTGTAACCAATAATAATTCCACTTTTCTTATCCAGTCTTCATAAATCTCATTTAAGACTATTAATCTTCTGACAGTATAATAAAGTGGTATCACAAACACGGTTGTATTATTGGATCATATACAAATACGTGAAAATTGCACTAACAAATCGAAAAGAACAAATCACGTATTTTGTAATTTACAGACTACATATTTTCAAAAAACTTAACTCGCAGATTTTTAAACACTGTAAAACTGTAAAAGGATTGATCCAATCAAGGTAACATTCTGCAGGGGATCGAATAATGAGTTTACCAAAATGTGTATTCGTTAGTCTATTTAAAACAGATCTTGTCGCGAAACGATATCTATACTTAGTCCTTTAGTCACAGTTTATACTAAATCGCTTGCGATCACATTCGTGATTTATTTATAATCGTCAGAAGAAAGTTAAAAGATTCAAATTCGTATCGTTTTACGGTTACCTGTAGCGGCGCCGTTGTTTTGCCCGGAGTTCATAACTCCTTACAATACCTGTGACCTAACGGTCTTGATACTCCGAAGCAAAACAACAGCATAGTTTGAAGCAAATTCTAACTCTTGTGCCGCTACAATTCCTTCCTACCTGTACATTATTTGTAGGTGTCGTGTGTATCGTGGGTCCTCCTTCCAGGGCCTGTCCCAGAAGTGATTCCTGCAGGTCAGTTTTCTGCTCCACGTGGTTACCCAACGGTGGACTATAACTTCTAGGTCTCTTCTCTGGTGGAGGACTCAAAGCACCCTCGTTCAATTCTCCCCTGCCGTTATCTTGCCACGGATTGCGTGGTGTCGCCTGAGAAAATCAAATATCCCTCAGTTATTACACTAGATAGTCGATTTAAAACTAAGTTTAATATTTCAAAGATTAAAATTCATATTTACCGGTGCACTACCGTTATTTCCACCAGACGACGAAGGAGGTGGAATTTTCGCTGTGGCAGCACCGCTGTTCACATCGGCCAACCCCCGAACCTGAAGCATCTGCGCCGTCTTGAGGAAGGCAGCCAGCTGCTCCTGTCCCACGTGAACCTCGCCGTGGTACATGAAGCGCAGCAACGACTCCATATCGGACGAGGCAACGTCCCTCAGGATCACAATCGGATGCTGACATGGATTCGCCTATAGAGCGAACAAGTGAGGAAAAGAAGAAAACAAAAAAAAAAAAAAAAAGAAAAAGAAAAAAGACCGTTGAGTCGGAAGAAATCTTATATGGCTGACGAAAATGAATTCTAGATTACGCTATCGAGAGCGTTGATTATGATCGATGCTGCCCGGACGAATCTCGTTCATGTAAATCAGTTAATCCTATTTATCAGGTCGTTCAGTCCGACCAAGTCTGGTCAATTGATTTACAACGACGATTTACAACCACGACACGTATAACGAGCAACATTTAATCCACGTCGACGATACCTTTCGTGTAGCTTTTAACGACTCGGATGGGCTATACCGTGCACATTAGCTCTCTCTTTCTCTTCCTCTATCGTTATGTGGTGCATCTTCGTCGTTTATATTCTTCTGTTTTTTAATAGTCGCAGCCAACAAGCAAACTAACCTACAAATTGACCACTTGTATAAACGTGGCTGTATAACAGGAACGATCATCCTCGATGGAAGATGGAAATTTATATGGACATATATAGCGCGCACTTACACGTTAGAGGCGTTCTCGCCGATCTATGTCCCGGCAATATACGGATCGGCGAGGCGACGGTGCGCTTGCCATTATCGGCATCGATATTAATTATAATTAATGACTACCAGAGCTTGCCAACGCTAACGCCACCATCGGTTATTTCGAGGCGACACGATTCGCGGCCAAAGGTGTCGTACAACGACGGATTCGCAAGAACGCGAGAGGAATGAACGAGAATGGCCGGTATGCATAAACTGGAATATCTCACCGGTTCGATTATCGAGACACGATGCGTTTCGAATCAGTGATACGCTAAAAGCGCAGGGGGGAACCACGAGAATATTTATTATTGTCGATCGCCACTATCGATTTACCCGTTGCGAGTTATAATCGTTCCAGGTTTTGTAATATCGACCGGTGTGTTGACCGGTTGAAACTCGACGCTGTTGAATTTTCTTCTTTTTTTTCTCGTTCTCTTTCTCTCTTTACTTTCGAATATTTCGCCGCGTGAAAGGAGTAACCGCGACCGGCTGACGAGACTGATTTGCCCCGAAAAATTGTGCCGTATCGATTTCTGAGATATTTTTCGACTGCAGGTTTCTCGAAGTTCGAGGATGTTTTATAGGCTGTAAAGTGATGCGGATCTAAGTTTGCGAAACTTGGAGAGATGTTAATTCTGAGACTATCTTTTATAAATATACAACACTCCACTTTTGTGAATTTGAATGATTTTTTATTGTAATGATTTTTATTAAAATACACATTGTATACTATAATCATCGGTAGTTATAGTGTTACTTTACTATAGTGTACTTAGCTGCTTACTACTATCTTGACATTGACATCTGAAGAAGAATATTGAAATATTCTGTTCAATTTAAATTCAACCATCTACACTCTCATAATTTAAAGTTAAATTCAGAATTAAAATCGAACTTTGATACAGCTACGCCTTTTTTATTTATGCCAAGTAGAAAATAATTAAAGCTATGATAAACGGATAATATCGTTATTAAAGCATAAACACAGGCCAGAAATATCTAAACACGACAGAGACTTAGTCATAACGCGACTTTCGTAAACAGAAGCTTGCCAATAAACGCACGCAGTTAGTCATTAAAGAAAATTCTATTTTAAAAGCAATTACTCCCAGAGTACTATCTAGAAACGGTCAGAAATTTCACGAAATTCGCGTCAGATAATAAAAGATACGGATATAAGAGAATTATAGAACACTCTGACAATTCACGTTCGATTGAAAAACTCTTATTATAGCTGCCTGTGCTGAATGGGATTACGATACAGCGTATCGGGCGGTATAAACATTCGCAAAAGCGAGCGTCCATTTACTCGTCACGCCGGCTATTCGCTCCAAAACCGTGAATATACACACCAACGAAGAAGGGTTTCGCGATCCTGAGGCTGCACGCTATAATTGAAATAATCGCCGTGGCTGAAAGTATCTCTCTCCGCTTCGCGGTGCAGTATAGCGCGGGCGGTACACAAAGACACGAACGGAGTCCGACATGAAATAGAAGGGGAACGAAAGAGACGAGAAGAGAAAGGGAACGAAGAGAACTCCGCTATGGTCTCCTTTATCGCATTAACCAATTTAATTAACAACTTTGAGACTCCCTCTCCCCACTAATTAGACCTAACGCGATTAAAACGGGTCAATAATTAATTGTACGGATGTTCGTGCGTCGTACATGAGCGAAACAGAGGCCATCCTTCCAAAATATATTTCGCGATCGTTGTAAAATACATATACTTTAGTTCATGTAGAATGGAATTCCGTATAATGGACTATTCAAACTAATCATGACTGGGTGACAAACTCATACTTTTTGTGAACGCAACTAAGAATAAGATTCGTTCCTAGGAATTATTTTCTTGTTTATTTTGTTAGGTATTATAATGTGTACGTACGATCGTACTCGCTGAGGATAATGAATTCTACCATTGAATTATTCGAATAATCTACTAGTTTCTTATATTTGTTTTCTCCTCGTTAGATGTAAAGTACGAGGTAGATTATTCGTAAATTTCTCATTAATCGATTACTAATCGATGTTCTGATAACAGAGATTCCATTGTGTGTATCTAATTTTTTCTTTTTAAATGCTTTCCTAATGTGTTTTCGTGAGGGAAGAATGTAGGCAGATTAATTCCCATCGAAACGTAATTTCGAAATTGAATCGAAGGTAATTAGACACGTCGATGCCGTACACGTAATAATACGCGTGCGACGTGCCACCTCGAGCCGGGAATTATATTTCGCGCACGCATTCCGTCAACAACCAGGGAAAAGTACGTTTGCAAGCGCGTCGATGGATGATTAAAGGCGAGTCTTCCGCACGTTGCAACGCCATTTAGCCTTTTATTATCGCTCAAGCTTCGAGTTTCTACTCGTACCGAATGCCCACGATTACAAAACTGGTAGAAAAGAAAAGTTCAACATCGTATTTCCTTTTTCATAGTAGTACCGTAAAGTGAGGGTAAAAATGAGGGCCGAATTCGATCGATAACTTTCAGCGACGTTTCACCAATAGTGATCTAAAAACAGACCGGGATATGTTATTTTAATGTGCCACTATTTCCATCGGATATCAATATTGTACGTTTTCCCAGGCATTAAAGATCCAAGTTGAAGTTCAAATAATAGAGAAAAGGATGCCACGCAGTAATTACCATCGTATTCCGATCCATTAAAGACGATATTCGACGAGTGAAACGAAGACAGTGTCGTATAAAATTCGAGATAACCGAACAATTAATTATTACGCTATCTCGCTACCATTTTATTCTCGTTAAAAACACATCAAGTTCCTCGGTAGGCCTGGGTATCGGCAGTCGCGATCTAAAAACGAAGAAACGATGTAATTGCTTACATTATGCCGCGCATTCCGGAGCTAACCGTTTATTCCTTCTAGTTCACCTTCATTGTGTCTCATACATTCTCCTTTATTTCCATTAATCAATTATCGAAGGCAATACGCGCGCGCGAGCTCGCGATCACGAAGCGATCCACGAAGCAAAGAAACACGAAGCTTCCCCGGCACCTTCTCGTTCGACCGCTTTAATCGATCGAACGATCTTCCGTGCTCTTGCATTACTTACGGTTTTTAGAAAGCGGACGCTCTGGATTCCAGCGTGATCGCTTGCACACACAGGTGGCTAGAAAATTATGGCCGTAGCAGTCGCGACCGATGTGATATACACACGGGGAACCCGAGTCGCACAGCCTGTGCAAACCTATTCGAAGAAAATTTCTTTGACCGCCGCGAGCGTGACTACAAAAGCATCGTAATAAACCGGGCGAGAGGTTTCCCACGTTTCGCGGTATCTCGCATCGTGCTTTTAACGCGAATCCGTAGAAAACGTCGGCTGATGAGAATTAACGCGGAAAAATGAGAGGAATTATTACGACGAGGGAAGGGGGGGGACTATCATTAAATTCCTCTTCGTCGTGCCACTACGTTTCGTGATCAACGGTCTCCGATCTCTTAACGATTCAACGCTAAATTTATATCTGCCTCGAAACTCTAACGTCTCACTTGTATCTTGTCCATGTGAAATCGTTTATATTTATATGTGTCACAGTTAAAGATAAAAAGTGAATGTTGCTGGTTAATGTATGTATTTATGCAGGATTTTAGCGAAAGTGCAAGACTATAAAATCAAATAAATATGTGTATATACAAAGATGTACATTATTCGTAATAAATATACTTATCTAGGAAATGTACACATATATTATATTAACGCAAACTTCGTAAGTGTAATGTGATTCGTTAAGTAATTTCAATCCAATTAAAAATGTATGCTCCTACAAGTAAAAATGTAAATTCCATTGTTTTTCGAATACATTTACTTGTCGAATTAGTATGCGCATAGATAGGCGGCTACTAAATTTCCTTAACTACCTTTCGTATTTCGTATTTACCAATCTTACACGATCTTTTCTACGTAAATATATTCGGTTACCAATTAAATAGGTACAAATTATTCCAAACTTAGGATATCTTTCCTGCGTATATTAGTCATTTAAAGCGGAGATTAGACCGATTTCGATGCTCGTGAACTTACTCGTTCACGGCTCGAAGACGCCTTGTCGAGGGATGAAGGAAAAAGGTGGCGAGAGTTTGTACCGTTGAGCGTTTGAAGAAAAAAAAAAAGTTCTTGTAATCGTGCGTCGGTGCTGTATCTTGATCGCATGTAGGCGAAGCACCCCAACTAAAGCGTAAGCAGAAAAGTAGATACGATTGCATGGTTTCTGATCCGGTTATGCAGTGAACGCGCAGCCGTCATGGCTTCACGAAACATGTCCGTTCGCCGTTACAGTCCCCCGGCCACGCATATAGTTTCGTTGTACAGACGAATACACGGACAAGTAGTTCACGCGTGCACACAACTCTTCGTTATCTTCTTATCTGGGTAGTTGGAGTTTTACTGACGCATGTTTTAAGCTTTCCTGGCGTTAACCAGTCAAATCGCGAGGCAACTTCGAGGGTAGCCAGAGTATCGATCAAACTTCGCCACGCGTTTACCCTCTTTCTCTTTGCCACCCCTAAACGAATCCACTTTCAATTTTTCGTTAACTCGTCAGGCGATGTCGTGCCAACGAAGAGGATTTTTCATACTAACGGGGACCTTAACGTTTGAAAATACATTGTTTAATTCTGTGCGGTAGTCCATATTTTTATACATTTTCCCAGAATTTTTGTACTTTCCAGTGAACGTATCATAGAACTGCTACTGGATCTATATCGCGTGAATATTTTTATTTTGAAAATTAAGGCAGTTTTCACTTAATTGTATCATATTCATTGAAATTAGATAAACTATTATCTCGCAATTATAGGTTTCTCAGGGTGATTCGTTGGATATTCCTGTGAAAGAAATCGTTGGAGGACGATGGAAGATCTCCGACTATTGATATTCGAACGATACTTGAATGCATTCAATAAACTTCTTTGTACGTCCGTTGTCTATAGACACTTCGTTTGTCCGAACTGCATTTATTGGAATGAAATTTTAATTAGTTCTCGTTTAACCGATCTCTTTCCTGCCGATTGGATTCGCTTATCTAAAGTCTTTATTGCTCGGAGAAAAATCATGGACAGTGGAAGGAATTGGCAAATTCCTTTTAATCTTTGTCGGATTCGTATAGAGTTCTAGTTCAGAGTAATCCCAAATTATATCCAAATCGTTCCAACACCAAGACTGAACGTAAAATAAACGTAAAACGCAGAAACACTGGAATCTACAAAGTGGACGCATCAAGAGAGACGCGTGGTGAGAAGAATTGCTGAATTGCTATTACTCCTTGACAGATCCGTATAAACAGAGTTCTGATGTTCACTCAGAGTAATTCTGAACTGCGTGACTTCCTAGTAACGGAATCTAATCATTCCAAATGTCTAGAATCGTACGTAGCAAGACAAAGAAAGACCGGAATGAACGAAGCGGATGCATGGAGGGAGACGCGTGTGCCGACGACAATGGCGGGAACAAGAAATACACGCATGTACATTGTACACGCGGCGCGTTTCACGCTCCCTCCTTCTTCAGCGTCGCTTTTCCAGGCGCAGGCTGTGCAGGAATGCGCGCACGTACAACTACGCACTTCCGTTGATAAAAATACACGGAGGTATAATGTGTCTCTCGGTACACGCGCGGCCATCGTCATTTCGCTTGGCTTGTACTCCACGTTACACAGTTGGAAAGAGAGCAAACACAGAAAACAGAGAAAAAAATGAAGGAAGGAAGGGAGACATGTCAAGGAAGAGACAGAGTACGACGAAATACAGATAGAGACGAACAGTGAACCGAACAAGGAGCAGAATGAAAGAAAAGAAAGGAAAAAAAATGACGAACGTCGAAAGAGGACGGGACGAACACGTTATACGCACACGCAGCACAATAATATACCGGCGATAATTTGCTGGCCGCATGTGCACGACTGCTGTGGCCGTGCGACATTAAGCGTAATGCGAGTGCACCGTGTGCATAGACGCCGCATTAACGAAAAACGAGAATACGAAGGCTTATTAGAGGCGTAGAGAGCACGTTTACGGGCGAAGAACGACCCTCGTCGACGTTGACGACGATGAGCCGCGCCTGGAAATTAAATACGCGCGTGAGAAGAGAGACTTGGTGAGGACATGCACACAGGAAAGCGCGCGTCCAGCTTTCCGTTTCTCCGCTCCCTGGTCTCCGTGCATTCCGTGTTCCCGCAAATTGACACGAGCACCAACCGTATGTATATATTTAGATGTGCCGGCCAGTCGGTGGGAGGCAAGATATTTTAAAATATGAAGACACTCGGTAGAAGATGCAATCCGCGTCGAGACACCGAACTGGAAATAAAATTGTATCGACGAATCGATACACTAAGAACTTTCTGCAAAATGAAATTACATATCTATGCTAAATACATATATACTCTAGGCATAATAGGCATAATATATATATATATATGTATATCTTCCTAGAGTCTTTTTCTAAAAATCTCCATAATTCTTACCATTGGTCATATTCAGCAACGTGTAACCAGAAATTATCCTTTTCATCTCGTAATATCCCGAAATATCACAAGCCTCTCAACAGTAGATACCACTACTCGTAAGACAAGGAAAGAGCATGAAAAGAGAAAAAAATGAGAGATACATATTTCGAATGTCTAATCCTCGAACGTTCCCACAGCAGCATCCATAGCAAACTGGTAATTGATAGTTACTAGAGGAACGTACTGTTATTTCAGTTATCGGTCAGATTGATCTTCCGCGCATTTTAAATTCACGCCACGACTACGTACCTATGTGTATGTGTATATTCATTTCGAATCAAGAGGACGTTTTCGATTCGACCGCGCCGGATAAATCACCGCCACACGGGTTCTCCGTAATGGCGCACATAGATGCCGTAGCAAGGGGTATCTAGTAGACGGGCCACACGTTTAATACAGCCGTGTGTGTTTCGCCTACAGTTGCTCACGAAAGTATTCGAACACTTGTAGAAACATTTTATGAATATATTGCGTGTGTTAAACGAAACGTTTTTATATTTCATTAGCACTGTAATGACATTCGAATGTCATTATTACATTGGTAAATTTCGAGACAAATCTGGTAATGCAAGTACATAGCAATAAGTGCAAAAATATTTAAACAAACTATTATCCACTTATACATACACTTATATACACTTATGGCATAGTTCAGTTATTCGTGCTGTATTCTAGTATCTTTTTCTTTTTACTAAATACATATTTATCATATATCTTCAGATTAGATTTAAGTTTTACCGATATAATCATAACAGTAGACACGTAACCCTATCACAATACTAATGAAATTTCAATATCTTTAATGTAAACACACAATTTACAAATACAAATTTCTTATGGCGTGTGTGTAAATACTTTTGCTAGCTGCTGTACGTTACACGCAAACTGGTACACAACACGCGTCCTCCTCTCTCGTTTCTCTTGGCGTCAGATGGAAATTACCGATCCGATATGCAAATAGCCGAGGTGACCACTAATGCGTGGTTAACGGTAACGTTATTAACGGATCGTTACACGATGTCCACGCGACGTAGGTGTACGCCAGCGTAATTATACGTGCACGCGTCTATTTCACGCTCGCGACTCCCTATCGTTTCATGTAACTGTTGTTCTCGCTTTCCATGGCGGAAATTGAGATTTAGTGCAGGGGAAGAAAAAATCTTATATTTAATATACAAACAGTCGTGTTACAAAAGACTCTGCTTCTCTTTATGATAGTTGAACACGCGGTCGGGCAACCGCGGATACGAGTCTCTGATTTATTCCCGTAGCGATCACGAAACGAACGGGTTAATCTACCGCGGTTAAATTTAACGTGTACGATTTCGATAAGATTTCCTGATAAGATGTGCCGACCAGGTGTTCTAGGAACGACGTATGATGCAATGGCGCGGAATTACGTTCGGGAATGAATAACCGAGTTGGAACGAAAAACACCGTGACCAGTTCAATGATCAATTCATTTCGCTGGAGGAACAAAGTGGGTAAAAGAGAGAACGACCGTGTAACGTGCACTTGTATACGTGTACTGTTACATACCGTGGGTGGATGCTGCGTGAAAGTGACTCAGGTAAAATTCTCGAAATTAAAAACGATGAGTAACGACCGTGAGATTAACGAAACCATGATACCGGTATTTGTTTCGACGACCAGCTAAACTGAACGAGGAAAAGAAAAATTGGGACGGACTTAAGAGTCCGTTGCCACCGAAGGTGATTCAGCTCAGTATTTCCAGCAAGTAATAGCACGGTAAACGAAGAAAGAATCGAAGGATGAGCTCTCTGTTCGAGTCGAAACTCGACAAGTGTGTTCCCTGGAAACGGCTGAATAAAAGAATGTTAATGCATTGTCGCAAAAGCCACGACGGGGATAAAATGTTCCAGAAATTTCAGCGTGACGACCGGTGTGGATGTCAGCCGGCAGAAAAAGCGGCGTTTTGTTGAACCGGTGTGACTCAGTGGTAAAGGAAACCGGGAACAAAGGGACTGTTGTGTGCTCGTCGACGATAATTGCACGACAATATTGGAGGATATTTGGCGGCAGCGTAAAGCGATTGTCTGATGCGCGTATACCTTATCAAAACCTCCCTATCGGGAGAGCCGGTCGGCGAATAAATTGCAGACAGCAAAAGCAATCTAATCCGAATCCGTGATCTTGATGCATACGAAACAAAAACTATCCTAATTTCTCGTAATACTATCTCACAACGGAGGGAAGCAAAGCCACATCCTCGTGACACATGGCATCGGATCTAAATTAAAAAACGATCCTCGCGTCCGTGTTTCTTCGCCAGCTTTCTCCGGATTTCGTGTGTCGTGAGTCGTGAGCAACAGCGTGTGTCGCCGTTCGAATTCTTGAATTACACGCTAACATATATAGCAACATCTTCTGGCGAGCACATTTATAAAGTAACGCGCGTGCTTCTGGTGCGCACTCGAAAAGATAGGGTTGGAGGAGGGAGGGGCGGGTGTCCGCCGTCTTTTCGATCCCTCCAATGTGTGACTCACTCTATTCTTTTCTCTCTTTCGCAGCTCCCTTTTTTCTTCTTTCTTCTTTTTTCTCTTTTATACTCCGCTCCCTCCATCCCTTCTTTGCCACCCTCTTTCCCTCTCTGTTTCTCCGGCTGACACTTCGAGAAGTAGACACGTACGCACGATACGCGAGAGGAGGAGGCACGCAGAATTTATTACGGTGCGGTGGCCGGTCTTATTTTAAGACTAGCGACCAACAACACGCATATTCCGTGTGTGATGCGTGTGCACGCACACACGGGTGTATGCGGGTTACACGCGCGTCTTCTTGACGCCTCTGTGCTTCTGTTTGTGTTCACGGGGTACTTACTTACGGGGACGAGTCAATGGATATTATAGTCGACAGATGTACATACTACGGCTGTCTAAATTTGACACCGTCACGGCTACGGTTCGAAAAATTCTTTTTTCCATTCGTTTTTCTGAATCGTTCGATCTGGATCCTTCTGCATTTACTAATTAACAATATATTACTAATATGTTAATAATAAATAAATATATTGACAAATTACTATTTCTAAGTGGTGGATAGACTTTTCTTTTGTAATTTTACAAAATCGCGCGAGCGGCTGTAATTTATAGGATTTGATTGTAAATTCTATTGGATTTATCACCGAACTTGTTGCAGTTATATAAGAAAATTTATTAGTGCCTATTGATAATTTACGATTTGCAAAATCTCATTAAAATTGGTTAATTATGCAAGAGGGACTTGTTATTAAATGGCAGTTTGATTACAGGGATCGATCGAATTATTTGATACACAATGTCGTATGCGTGTAGCTAGAACGTAGCGTAAGCGTATAGAAAGTTGTGAAATGGACCACAGAGGCTGATTCGATGCGTTGGCGATAGAAATGAGTCAGTACGGATAATTTATCGACCTACTACGGTAGAGAGGATTCGCGTGTACCGGAATATTCAATCGTAGGGAGTGGGATAAGAATTTCATGTAGTAATTGTGCATGATTTTCAGAATACAGACGGAGGTGATTGCTTGGACAAAAATAAGTTAATTAAAAGAATAATTCATTATATCGTTTTTACGCAGCCTGGTAAATACGTCGCGGTGTTTTGTATGTAAACTGGTACCATGGAACGCGCGTTGCATCACGGTTATAACAATAATTCGTCGTATTACTATGTGCTAATGACGACGGTATTTGCTTGTCTGAAATATTATTGTTCTCTAAATTTGACTCGAGCGCGACATTGTCTGAGTCATCAGACAAAACGATTTTGTTTGTTCAATATCCAATTGTTACATAAAATATTTTCGACGAAAGAAAAAAAACGTCGATAATTCTTTCGAGTATTCTTTGATTGAAATCTCTTATTTATCACCTTTGAAAGTTGAAGAAAACTGAAATATTATTTCCTTTGTATTTTCTAACAGTCTATAGAATATATGACTTTACTTAAAAAATAGAGAAATATTGAATATTTCGATATATCTTGAAAAATAGAAAAATACTGATTAAGAAATTTTAACTGAGAAGGGTATACGAAAATCCGTTGTTTACTTACCGAAATCTGCGGATATTTTCGAGCGTTCGTTTCGTTGGAACGGAATAGAAAGGCTCAGTATCCAATATCATATTTGGTATCTTCCAACTTAATTTATTTTTAATGCAGAACCGCGACGGCTAAGCAAAGGTCGCGCATAAAATTTACAATCATTAAATGCCATCGATTACCGTCGGAGAGAAACAACACAGAAATTCTAGTTATTTGTCATTGCGATGCAACCGTAGACATTTTAACGAACTCACAGCGATACCAGTTACTCGCGTACAGGTCGATCACGACGAGGAAGGATCAAAAAAAAAAGAGAAAAAGAAAAGAGGACTAAGTGGAAAAAGAAATGCTTCGTTACTGGATTACACGTATTTCTAATTAATTCCAGCAACGGTATATCTTCGTGCCAGACCATACGTCAAGCGTCACGACATCGCGACAGACCTCGCTCCGAGCGATATCTCTTTTCAAGTAAAGCGAAATGAAAAAAGAACAAGGAAACGATACAACATAGAATCTAAAAACGAAAATATATAAAAAGAAATGGAAGAAATTAGGACGAGGGAAGAGACCTATCGTCTTTCTAATCCGAACGTCGTTCGAGTTATAGGCGCGGCCCATTAATGGAACCTCCTCGTCGAAGGATGTACTGCGGGTTAGAGGGGTTAAATGATGCCGTATATCCGAGACAACGTCATGAAATCGTGGCTTGTTTTTCCTTTACGGCTGTTCCTATGGAACCACTTACGGCGTGCGTACTCGCGTACATTAAAGCACGCGCTGCCCCAGGCCTCTTAATGCGTGCCGCATTTGCGTTTCTTACTGCTCCAGCCAATGGAACCCCATTTACGCTCGGATAGGCTAATATCGATTCCAACGTTTTTCCAACATTACGCCAGAACAAGTTGAGCTCATCGTTCTTGTTCTGTGACTGAGGTTGGCAGACATTTCATCGTCTGCATACGAATTATTGACATCGTTTTCCTTTCATGAAAAATATTTTATGAACGTTTAAAAAACAGAATCGTTTTATCCGATGACTCAGACGGCGTCGTGCAGAGTTAAATTTAGAGAACTAGCTTGATTGTAAAAATGAAAACATTTACAATTTAACTCTTTCACGCCCGATATTGTGCTTTAAAATCTTATTACTGTACCGCGATCTGAACAGATATATGTTTTATCTATCAAATACTATAACGAATACAATGTACATTTTACTAACAAAAGAAAAATCGATCTTCTTTCAAAAAGATTAGAAATATGTGTCTTTATTGTCAGTAATAATTGACGAATGAAAAATTGAACCTCTTTTTCTTCAGCTTGAAGAACATTTCACTCGGAAAGGGTTAAGATAGTCAGGGTATCGAGTTAGAACGTTATTTCTTTAGACTAATATTATATTATGAAATTATTGACTCTGTAAAGTGACAGAATTACCGCCGCGGCTACCCGATCAATTGCGATTTGAACTCAGTCAGAAATATTAGCCAAATGTTTGATTACCGAACAGCGATTGATCAAATATCGGAGTAGCAGGGCGGCATTATCTAATACGGGAAAACAAACATTCCGTGTAGACGTCAATTTACGCGATTCTATATCGTTTGTGTAATTATCCCGTATTTGTGGAGCCAATGTGCTATGCGTAAACACTAGAAACGTGTCGATTATGAAACAATAAATCCATTATGAGCCGATCAAAATTGTGATCGACACTACCATTGAAATTCAAATATCATTATATAATAATCGAATAAAAAAATTTACACCATTAACAAGCAATTATTCTTCTCTAAAAAGTTTCCGCTGTTAATTACACCAATTCCTTGTTCATCCAACATCGTCAAACACTTTCAAACTCTCTACGCAGGTTTTGTAGGAAATAGTACGCGAAGAAACGGTCTAGAACGGGATAATCGTAATGAGACGTTTTTCTGCCCGACAAATGACATTTGTCATAAAAATTCACAATTCGTAACGTCGTAGCTGTCTATAAATAAATTTACGCTATCAATAGCCAATTATGTATTCTACGTCATATAGCTTCCTCTGTTGATTACGCTGTTTAACAAACATCTAACGGAATCGATCGCGGTTTCTTACTCATGCAACGTCGTCAGATACTTTCAACCACTAGAATACCTATGCAGAAGGTTTTAAAGAAAATTTAAAGCGCAAAAACGACGTAAAACAGGATAACATCCACGACGAATCAAAGAAACATTGATCGTAATAAGTAACGAGACGTTTTTCTGGCCGACAACAGATGGCATTCGTCGAGAAACGTTGAACCGTACAATTATGCGGTTACGTTCGTTTGGTTAGGTGGGGATCCCCGGTGCGGTCGTAAGTTTCCATCGGATCGTTACTCGCCGGCTGGTGAGAATCATTACTCGCCTGCCATTATGCGACTCGCTTTTTGCCCGGTGCTTACGTGGGTGTGCTAGCCATGACGCACATAATCGTAAACAGCCGTGACGTTGCGAGGCGGAAGAAGCAAGAAGCTTTGATTGGACACTGGCTCGACTCGCTTATCTTCCACGATTTCGAGAATAACACAAGACAGCGAACCTAGACGGGTTTCGACTACGTATCGAGGGGATATGAGTATCTTATTCGGTCCTTGAGCTAATTGTGCTATTGACGAGATCGATATCAATATTATCGGTAGACTAGTTGATCTAAATATTTTCATAATATATCTAGTTAATAATAACCTATGTAACTGGAATCTTTATTTCGAATAGCATACAACGATGTTTCCTCCTCGTGGAGTACATAGGATGCTGCAAACAAAAGCCTGAGTCTCGTAGTAACTCAATCTGAACTTATAGTGGCCGCTGAGAGGAGCAAAAATATTATATAAATCATACAATATCAGATAAATAATCAACATGGATTCTCTAGACCCGATCCTTTCGTTGAAAAACACGAAAATATTTATTTCAATACGAAACTGATCTTCGATAATCATGGATCAATGTCTCGCATTACGTCTATTCTCTGTAGCGCGTACTAAATTATTTATTGAAGTCTTTAAGTGTTTCATGAGAAGGAATCCTGAAGATTCAAATCGGATCATCGAGCGAGACATTGTATCGAATCTCTTAAATCTCATTATACTACATGTACTCTATAAAGTAGTAATACTTTACCTCATTAATTATAAAACGTAAAAGGAATGAGAGAGAGTAATGATTTTACATCCAGATTACTTACACATTTCTTCGTAACTTCTATTTCTATTTTTATTTCTATTTGTTGAACGGTATACGATAACAATATCTCTTAAATCATATACCTAAACTTCAATTTACTACTATATATATATAAGATATTATATATCTCTGTATATCTACCGTATATATATATATAAGATACTTTAAACTCTAAAGGATTTTTAGAAGTATCAAAGTGATTCTCGTAAATAATGTTTGGTACATGGCATATGGCATCGGTTCACAAAGAGAGGCGGAGATTTCCTTGCGGGATCTTCGCGGTGTCTCCTTTACACGCTCGTAAATTACAACGTTGGATTCGAGAGTGATTCTCTTTCCGAAATCACCACGGGGTCGTATCACCTCTCGTCGTCGATGCGAACGATTTCGAGGCTCTTCGGGTAGAAAATAGAAACCAGGATGATCTCCTCGGCAATCCTCTTGCCCCTCCATGACGTGTTAAGGTTCTCGTTACAGCCGCGTTTCGAATCACCGCAGTAGAGCAGCCGGAAACAAACGAGATCGACCATCGTCCCGTATATTTCCAGAGGCGTGCTCTCTCGTTGCTCCTTCTCTTCCTCTTTACTCGTTCTCTCCTTCTTTTCCTCTTTACTCGTTCTCTCCTTCTCTTTCCTCGTGCACGTTCTATCCTGTTTCTCTCTTCCTTCTGGTAGCTCGGTATCATGAGCGCGGAACACATCGAGAAACGCGCCCTGACGACGCGCATCGCTGGTAAATTTAAATGCGACCGGTCACGAGACGAGAGAAGCGCAAGTACCTCGCGAGTACGTGAGGGTGAGAGAGCACGAGCGCGTGCGTACTCACGCACACGCACGTGTTCAGCTGAGAGAGGCTGTGGCCTGCGTGCGCCTTTTAAATATAGAATATGGAGCACCTTGCCCGCCACCGCGACGCGATGGGATTGTGCAAGCGTAACTTTCTGTTCCCTGCACTCACCACGTGTCCGCACCATTTTCCCCGCGGTCTTCTTCCATCGGCTGCTCCGTATTTTCTTTCGAAACAGACCCTCATTGGCGGGCCGCGAATACGAGATTCGAGCGGAGAATAGGATTTGGGTTAGTTTAAGTTTCAATTTCGATCGTTAGCCTCTATTTTGTGTTTGAATCCTACAGTGAGTCGCGAAAGTATGCAAATTCTCATCGTAAAAATTTTTTGTTTCTATATTGTTATATGGAAAATATGTAATAGGACGTTGTCATGTAAATTGTAATGCCTTTGTATTCTGCTCGGTCAATATTTATGAAGAATACTAAATGGACATACATCTATTAGCTCGACAAATACATAAATAGCCATTTTAATTCAAAAAGTTGGATTAATAATCGTAACAAGTTGTTTGTAGATACAAAAGGTATGAGTATTTTAGAATTGGTTTAAAACTGCAGAATAAGTAGCGCTCGAGAATATATGTGCTTAAAAGTGTTTCGATATTAAAAAAAAATCGAAGATTCTCGAGTGAAGAACAAAGAACTATGTATCTTCGATATTACTTGCAACTTTTATGTATTCCAACTTTGCTCGAGATATTCAATATTGTTAAGAGATCGAGCGCAAGCTTCTGGTTAAAATCTACTTAGTCACCACGTACATTTCTCAAAGCACATTCTCATGAAAAGTTAAAAGCTATCTCATCCAGGATTCAATTTATTTAAAAGCAATATCTTTTTCTTTCTTAGTTCTTTCGAAGAACTCACGGAATGTTTGAAACTGTACAGTCAGATCTAAATCTATTTGTAATATACATGATCCGATCTTTAATTGAAAATGTAGCGGGATTATATGTAGAACGTTGGTTGGGAAGTCCATGGATTGCGAAGCATGAGAGAACTTACACGAGAAGTTTACACGAAAAAAGATTTCGCAAACGTATCTTTATACGTGGCTACCATTAAAATAATATAGAATAAAAAAATTGCACGATAACCAGACTTATCTCAAAAACTATCGCTTGTAAACTCCTATATTCGATTGCTCAATTTGAAACACCGTCTATGGTGGTATCACGAAGAATCACATTTCATAACATATCTATATACGTAGCTAACTTCAATATGCGTACAGAGCAAAAATTATACGATAACCGGCCGTACCATATAAACCATAGATATCGAAATCATTAATATAGGCTTAGAATTAGATTGCTAAATACATAAAACACATTTCACGTTGGTATCACGAAGAACTGTACTTCATATACATAACTACTGTATACGTTGCGAGATAACTAGCCTGCATAAACGAAGCCACAGATATCAACAAGTTATTATAAACTTCGTATTTAATTGGTCAACTTTAAAACACTCGTCATGGGTGGTATCGCGATGACTTCATAAATATAACTACGTCAATATGAGTTGTAGAATAAAAATTGCGCGACAGTTAGTGCTTGCTCGTAAATTATGGTTATAGATATCTATGCAAAAAAATTGTCATATTCCTTTTATTTGGTCGGTCAATTTTAAAACATCTTTCATACTCGATATCATATCAATTTCGATCAAATCGATTGAATTTCAGCGTTCATCGATTCTCCAATTATAACGCATCTCAGCAGAACGCCTCCTCGTTGTAATTTACCATCGCGGCGATATTGCTTTACGGACGTCGAAATAACGCTGTCGTCGCTCCATTTTCGTTCCTTCATATTTCGTTCCTTCATTCTTATTTTCACGGAACACGCGTGGGCTGTTCTTCTTGCGATACGTACACGACCAATCCCTCGCGATTAATATAGCCGTGGCGCGTGTAAGCCGACGATTCCGTGAACGCGATAACGAGTCACGGGCTTCTTCCTCCGATTCTAAACAACGTTTCTTAGCCCTCGGAGAGACGCTTTAAAATATTTATTGTATCCTGTAAAGTCACCATGCAACATCAACACACTATAAAACTCGATTCAGCGCTGCCCATTGTCGTCATCTTCCTCCGTAAAAGATTCGAGTTTCTCTCGTTTCCTTGGTCAATAAGAACATACATACGCTGGGCCAGTTTCTTCATTGAAATATAAAATGGACGCAATTAGAATCGCTCCTAGTAAAAGACTTGACTTATCGATTCGGTTGAACCAATTAAGCCACGCAATATCTCCGGTTGTTTATAAATTACGATCGGTACCGTGGCATTTTTTAGCAATTTCGTTTCTAGATCGCGAATCGCTGTTACGAGGGAAAGATCCGTGCAATTTATATCGATAGTAGTATTCGTCTTGGTTATACGTATTCAGCTGGTTTTCTTGTATCAATGAATTTACCTCTGGGATTGGTACGATCGAAGCAAAACTTGACTATAAACTACGAAAACTAGTTAGGCCTGTTTTCTATGATATCCTTTTCTTCCCTTCTCCTTGTATCAGCCACGGCGATCCACAGAGAGACACGCCTTTCAAAGGCTGTCACGCAACGAGATAACTGCATTAATGTTTCAGTAACGATGATGACCAGTCGGGAGGATTTAATCTTCGCGAAGTTTCATTCGAATTACCGTAACTTCCGATGTAGCTTGTACTTACTTATTTCACGCAGATGGAAGTGACACGTGATTACACGCGTGTTTTAATCCCATCGTAATATCTGTGCCGGACGTGGCTCCTGCATCGCAATTATCTACACTGACGATCATCGTTATAACTTACAACATAGCCGAACTTGCGATTGCTGATAATGCGAAAGAGAAGATACGCAGGAGTGGAAAGATGGAAGAAGCAGGAGAACACATACAATCTTCGAAAACGAAGAAATATTCTAATGTATATGTATAAATAGCTGTAAAGAAGATAAATTTTGTGGTAAATAATAAAAGGGAGAATCTATTCGCGCAAATGCTGAAATTTAAAAACAGAATCGAATGTTAAAACATTCAAAACTTTGATAATTTAAAAATATATAAATTCAAAGCTCTGGAAATGCGGAAATAAAAAATTTCCAGATTTGAATATTCCAATGTTTCGAAATTGAAATCTAAGAATTAAAAAATTTAAAGTGCTAACAATTCGAAACCTAGAGACGTGCATAATTGGAGATATCCGCGGCATATTTATTTCCGTAGAAGCAACCAAGTAACTTCCATCGATGGAATTCCTTTTCCACGAATCCCAGGCTAATCCAGACAGGTCACTGGCCAAGTCCAATATATTATCGACCCGGGACAGGTAGAAATTTATTATGGATAGCATGGGGACCGCGTAACATAGAGAACGGCGATCGTATTTTGGCAAATATCATTGCGGACGTAGTCGATAACTCAGTGATTCGTCATCGACTGCCGGCCGATAGTCAAATGAACGGGCTGTCGTAAATCGTTGCACCAGTGTGCACTAACGCATAAATCAAAACACACACGGCTGTCAGGTGTTTCAGGCAGTCTCGTTATCGTTACGTCACGCGCGTGATATCGAGTATATGCGAAAATATTCGAGAGAAAATACGTACGCTGGACCAATGCTAACGTTAGTTCACTGATACGATTAATCCTGGCTAATTGTACCGACGATAATTTATCCCTCCCAACTTTTTTTTTCTCCTTCAAGCTTTTTTGTCTTGCAATTTCACATAGCAAACAGGGTAATAATAAACGCGACGCGGACGTGTCGACGAACATTAAACAAACGTTCCAGCGCCACTAGGACGCCAGTGAAAGTATAATAGTGAGGATATTAATGAGTACAAAAGACTCCACCTTCGTGGCCACGCAATGCATGCTTTTTATTACATCGTCCGCGTGACTTATATTTAAACGAGGCGACGCTGTTACACTATACTCTCTCATCTGTAGTCTATATGACGTAGTGACGCAAACGCGAGGACGAATTGTCGCGTTATTAACTCGACGGGACTCGAGAGCAAGTAGTACCGTGGCTGACACTTAAAATCAATTAGCGGTACGCGTCAATTAGAAAGTCGACTGGCCTCTCCTCGATGTCAATTTCTTAGTAGCTGAGCTTTGGAGCGTGGAATAATCGTTCTGCTTCTTAACCCTCCTTTCGATATCTTTTAGCTGTATGTAGTTCATATTGACACTAATATCGGCATTTATTCACAATTGTTCTTCGTTTTCACTATGAAAAGTAAATAAAGATTCTTCGCTGTCTTGGATTTCAATTACTCGTGCAATGTCCAACGGGTTTTGAAATTATCTAGATGTACGTGTTTTAATATACGAATTTATCGATAGATAGCAGCAGGACAAAACAAAATTATTGAAATTCAACCATATCGTGACAGTTATGTAAGCTACTAAACTTATACCACGGAGAAAGAATTCATCCAAGCCTATTACGCATAAATACCCAACGTTACTTGAAATTCTTCAGATATCCACACGTATCCAGTCTCTTAAAATTTGTTCCCCTTCGCGTTAAACCTCGTACTCCCACGAAGAAATTAAAATACCGTACTCCATAAAATAATTTGCATATCAAGTACGACCGATTAAATTTCCAACTTTTATACGCCTTTCTTCATCCCCTAGACCGGGACGCCTCACTCAGATGGACGATTTATAGAAGAAAGTTCCTCGAAGAGGAAGCGACGAGAGGTAAGGGTAAAATTCGAGGAAACAGGTTCTCGGGGAGATGGCCGTCGTCGACGACATCGCGACGACACAACCACGTGATCGATAGTCGTTTGGCCAGCTAGAACGTTTCGATCTCCCCGACGCCGGTCCACTTTGACGCCGCGTTATTATGTAAATCCAACCGGATGTTCTTCCTGGATTCTTCCTCCGCCGCCACGGGCCCGTAATTACTCTCTTCCGGCCTCGAAAATTGCACGGGGGATGGCTCGTCCGAATTTTATACTTGCATCGACTGCATTATGCGCACGAGAACGTGGCACAGTGTAAATTGGCCTCTTCATCCTCGATTCCTCGAGTAATTCCAAGGAAATTCCTAATAATTGAGAGGTTGAAAACTAAGCATATTTAAAGTTCGTCCATCAACGTTCATCGAACGGATGTTGAACTTGTTACTAGTTGTATTTTTTTTTTTTTTTTTATAGGCACGACAATGGAAACGATCGCAATTAGACTTACGTTGATTAAGAAAATAACACGGTGCGGTTCTAATTCATGCAACAGTGTTGTACACGCAATTTATGTGACTGACAATTTATGTGACTTTAGAAGAAATTGTGGTGACCAAAGAAATCGGCGTCCTATCTACCCTCTATCTACTTCCCTCGTTGGAAAAAAAGCCCTTTCCCTTCCTACCGTCGATAATTTGCCTGGAAACGCCCACATAAAGAGTGGAATGTGTTTTCCCCACCTTAACGTTGAAAATATTATTCGAAAATATATCCTCGCAACTTCCACGTTGGTTTATTTTAGCCGTGAATATAATATATCACGGAAGAATATCAAATATTATTCAAGCAAATTAAAATACAATCATACGATTGTTTCCACGCACGGCAAATCGCCAACGAATTTTTTCCTCGAAAGTGGTTTCGCTTCGCGGTAATTTACTAAAATCAGGATATCGAAACGTAACATGTTCGTCGAATTCCACCGAGAACGTCCCTTTTTCGCAATATGTACAATTAGCCAGTCTAACGTTTTCACGTTGGAGAACGATCGATTTCACTTTTGTTTGAATCGAAGAGAAAGAGAGATAGGATATACGCTCGTCGATAAAATTGTACGAAGGAAATGGCATTCGCGCGGTAATTTAACAGCGCGATGTTTTAATTAACGGCGCGCGATATTTTGCACGTCAAAATTGCGTCCGGCCGATTTCATTCTAAATTGAAAAATGACGCTCCTCCCTAAAAATACTCCAGCATCGTACATTTACCTTGTCATTTGAAATATTCCTATCGAAATACGCCGCCGTTCATAAGTAACTGGACACTTTGATCGATTTGTAATAACGGTATGTGAATTTACAAATGAAACAAAGTTTACAAGCGAATGATGAATTACTAGCTAGAAACTATAAAAACATAGCAATAATATATTTTGCCATTTACTGCATACTTCTGCATATACGTAGTATTTAAATATCAATGATTGCGTTAACAACGAAAGCAATTTCAATCGGTCTTATAAGACTTCTTTCAATGTAACTTATAATACGAAAATTAAAAAATCTGAAGATAAATGGTTTGTCAAGTAACGAAGTTTGTCTGTAACAGAAAGAAGAAAAAAAGAAAGGAAAATTTGAAGAGAGAAACACTGACCTTGAGGAGCCGCCGGAAGTAAGGACTGCACGCAGAGAGGACGACCTTGTGCGCGGTGAAGCTGCTACTGTCGCATGCCAGGGTCACATCCACGAAATCCTCCTCGTCCCTCAGATGACGAAATGAACTGAGGATGCTCGAGTGGAAGTCGTTCCACCTGAGTGAGTACTGTTGCTCGCCGCTCGACGAGGACGAAGAGGCCGCCATGGCGTCCGTCCCCTCGGGACCCACGGCCGAGGGCACCAGAGGTGCTATCGTGCTCACTCTGGCACCCCACGAGGACACCTTCACTTCACCCTCTCGTCGCGTTTCACCACGCACCCCTCTATTCTTTATCGACGCCCTTCTGCTTCTTCCACACACCACCCACAGGGACAGTCGTCGGCTGTCCTTGTGCAATTACGTTAATCAAACGCGAGCGATTCTGCGATTTAGTGATCTCCACTCGAGGTTAAACGAGATCACTGTTGTCTTCTGGTTTTCTTCCTTTTGTTAAGTTTGATTTTCTTCAAGAAACGTCCTTGTATTAAATTCTTTGGTAGCCTCGTCCCATTCTATGGTTCTTCAATTTTTCTTTGTTTGTTTAATTTCTTCTTTGACCGATCCGAACTTTCTCTTCTGTTTTGTTTCGTTTTGTTTGTGATCTTCTTTTTACGCACGACGAACAAGATGTAAGATTTATTACTAATAGAAAACGTCGAAGTATTCGAATGGTGTTCTTCTGGAAGCTGTCTGATGTAAGGAAAAGTCAGGTATAACGCCACGAAGGATCTCATAGTAACGACATCGTGATAGGGACGGGAGGACGTTATCCGTCGCTGTTGCTGCGAAGTGACGAGACAATAAACCCACGGTCGCTTCTGAAAACAATGCGGCGTCTATTGTGAATGCTTGATCCTTGCCATGTGACGCGCTCTATCAGCCATTTTTTGAATATCGATCGATAAATGCCACAAGATTCATTTTGTATATTAAATCTAGCTCGCTGGGAAATTTCCATTTCTTTCGCTTTAAATACTACTTTCCGAACTATCGTTTGAAACGAGATGGCGACTGAAGACCATTAAAGATTAAATTTCTATTAAAAAACCGTCACAGAAGTGATGCGAGTTTGCAAAAGGAATTTATAACAGGATATTTCTACCCAAAATTGTGTCGCCTTTCTACACTAGTTGAAACGATCAAAGGATCGTTTCCCGCGTCACATTGATTTTTATATCCACTTGTTGTATCTGCGATTGTCTTTAAAGTTAATCTCTATCACAATATCACACAACTAACATAATCTATGATTCCTATAAGACACTTTTACGCTTCTATTCTCTTGCCTGATGCAATAATGATCATTCATAATAAAGAACCTCTAATTATTCCGAGTGTCTACAAATGTATTTGCTAAATCTTACTGGTTTCTCTCTATTTTAGAAGAGAGGAAACATAGAAATTGAAAAATGATGTACCTTAATCTTGTATTTGATAAGTTCGACGATCTTCCTTCTTCCACTCCAAGACTTCTCCAACAAGCTCCAAACACGACGTGTATTACTTTTTCCCGTTTAATGAAGTCCTTGCGCCCTCTGCCCAGCCACGACTTGATCGACGCGTCATTCCGATATTCGTTGTCGAGAAACGCGACAACACATCTGTCGGTACTCCCTCGTCCTTTGGATGCTAAACGCTTGATTATAGTCTACCAGATCATCTGATTCTCGCGAAACACTCGTGTTCTTGCTTATCATGCCCTTTCACCTCCGCTATCGCTGTTTTTGGTGTTTCTTTCCTCCACCTCCGCCTATTTAGCCGCCTCGATCTCTCCAATTCTACAAAATACATGAAACGAAACTCTGGTTAACGTAATTCAATATAAAATTAGTCGGAGCAGCTACGAACAAGAGGATAAATTAATCGAGCAACAATTTCGCTCGTTTATTTATTCCTCGCACACTTGAGAAAACGCAGTGCCTCGATTCGAGAAGATTATTAATATTCAGTCAGTCCAGGTTCTATGAACGAAGTTAGTATATACATGAAGGAATTATAGACTAGCTATCGAGCATATATAATCGAGCATAAGAAGAAATAACAACAAATCATCGTAAGATCGGTTCCAAAGCTCCAGTTGCATTTTATTCAGAATGACCAATGAAGGAACGATAAAGCATAATTCCATTACTGAACAAGCAGTGACTAATCGTAATTTTCCCAATGCACGTACAATATTATGCTGGTCAGCTTTGAGAAACTGTTCTTTGTCATACGTCCCTATAGTACGATGTATTATCAGCAGAATATCATTGAAAGGTTACTTTCGTTGTCTCAAACGTTGTACTTGCAGATCAATTTGGCGCGTTCCTTTTTTTTGCACGGAGAATCGTTGCTTTTTCTCTCGTTTTATCAGGCTCTTCTCTTTGTCGATCGAAACGATAAGTGGATACTCCTGCATCTGTCTGACAGAATGAATGGACGGCAAAAGTATTCGAGAGCATCGTATCCGGTTCCTTTCGACACGTCAACGTGTCGCATACGCTTTGCACGCATTCGAGGCTTGTCAATTCTTTTGTACATTGTATCACGATGCGTCTCTTCAACTGAGCTGATACCATCGCGATTTTCCACCACCGAATAATTTATCGGTCCAGTAACAAACAGTCGATCCGACAGGCGTATACAGATTTCTCCTGAAATCTCCCCTGTTGTCAGTCAAAATTATATATAACCTTAAAACCTTTAGATGATTATCGGGAATAAATTTACGAAGGTATGAAAAATAAATAATAAGAACGAAGACGAGATTAAGTAAAAAAATAAATAAATAAATAAATAAAAAGAAATAATAGTTGAGTATCAAATTTGTATTGATTTTGTAAATATAGAAACGTTATAATCGAACTCCCCTTTTTACGAAGTTAACGATTTCCCATTATCCGGGTAAATGACTGATATCCAACGTATCAACGAACAACCTCTTCGAATAGAATATTAATAACAAAGGTAAAAGAAAATTGAGACCGCTGTAATATCGCAAAACGATAACACGACTATCGGTGATATTTACGATTCCGTGAATTTACTTTATAACAGGCTCGACAAATATTAGAAAACGGCCGAGATATGTGCCAGGTATCGACCGACATAATGGAACAACCAAACGACCAGACTCTATAATTACTTTTCCACCTTTAATTGCAAAAAAAAAAAAAGGACGAGATTTCACTGATAGAGATTCGATTACTCGTATCACCGTAAGATTAACGCTCTATAAACAGTCCAAGCAGTCGAATTGTATGTATTTCTCGAGTCCGACGCCGATCTCTTTTAAATTACAGAAGCGTGTAGCAAGTGTGCCAGCGCTGATCAGAAACATGCGAAGATACGAATTACGAGGATCACAAAGAAATCAAAGCTCGATCTGTGGCTGCAACGGTTTCAGGAAATCAAATAAAATATACGACCCGGTTGAAATACTTTCTAAACGATTGGGAACACGCAGAATCGTACAGCGCGGTATTCGCGTAATTTTTATCCGCTAATAGCCCCTCGGTTAGAATTCCGTTTCTCGAGGCGGATTTCAGAGGCGTGTACGCGCGGTTGAATCTGGAAATAAATGTGAAAAGGAAAAAAAGAAAAAGAAAAAACGAGACCGATGCAATTCAGGCTGCAAACGATAAGTAAGCAACGCGACAGGAATCAAAAACGTAAGTACATACGCCTTCGAGCACTCGCGCATTATGAAACTAACATAATGACCAGAGGAGGATTTCGCAAGCACATACCTAGAAAGCGTTACGAGGCGTGGAGTACGCGAGCTCTGCGTTATCTCAATTACGATATTCATATTAAATACGCATTTTCCTACGAGCAGATTGCCACCCCGAGCACGGATTCGAAACTATTTAAGCAAATCAACTGATCGACCTATAAGGTGTGTTGGAATTTTATAATTCGTTCGAGAGGACTGTAATGAAAATATAAAAATTGCAATTGTCATAGCATATTAGTAGAAATAACGTGAATGTAACGTAGTTGGAATTTACCAGTGGAAACGTTCAATCTTGATACGTTCCTTAAATAATGTTCGACGACTCGTGTTTTCCTACCCGTAGAAAATGTTCTAAGTATGAGAAAAATTGTCGAGGCTGAGACCAATATTAAGTCGAGAATCAATGGCAAAGGTCCAGATTCTAATAACATTCTAATTTGTATTGATTTTGTATGATTTATAATAATTAAAAATATTTCGTTATGTTAAAGTAGTATCTATATAGTTTTTAGTTCGATACTAAGCATTCATTTGTTGCGCGTTGCTTCTGTTTTGAATGTTGAGAAAAAACTCGAAATTAATACACAACAACACACCACATTACTCTAGATCATGCAACGCGTGTTGATACACTAAACTTTCGTACGATATAGTCCCACTGGTATCTATACCGCATAGTATTATATGCTATTAATAACTACGCGGGTTACACTTGCCGAGATATTTTTAAAAGAGTAAGCTAACGAGGTTTCGTACAAAACGAATGGAAGAAAATTTCTTAGAATTAAATGTAACATAAAACCGATGCAAATGATGTACTATGAGTAATACGATGGAAAATTACAAAGGAAATACCGATTAGTCTTATTTGAAGGAGCTTGTTCAATCACTTCAATTACCTCTTTAAACAAACCGACTCTGTTCATGTTTGTTTTCATGAGCGAAGCGATAAATTCCAGCATCTTTAATTTCGACTTAGTACATTTCGATTTCTTTAATAAAATATTCATGATATTATACAACTTTTATAAATTTATCAGTATTTACATTGCAGAAGAATTATATCCAATAGCTAAAGTTGTTTTTTTTAGGAATACTTAATTTCCATACATCATTTTTCATAATACCGATTCTACAATACTGTATTTCTAGAATGCATTATTATCAATGATGCAACTCTGTTCATGTTCGTTTTCACGAGCGAAGCGATAAATTTCAGCATCTTTAATTTCGACTTAGTACATTTCGATTTCTTTAATAAAATATTCATGATATTATACAACTTTTGTAAATTTAGCAGCAAAATTGCAGAAGAATTATATCCAATAGCTAAAGTTGTTTTTTTAGGAATACTTAATTTCCATACATCATTTCGTATAATACCGATTCTACAATGTTGTGTTTCTAGAATGCATTATTATCAATAATGCGGTGAGTATCGAAATTTTCATTTCCAACATCTACCTAAAACGCTCGATAAGATAAAATTACGCGTAACATACGAACGATATAAGTCACATATTCACCACGAGCAGTAATGGAAAATTCGAAATCCTCGCTGATGTTATTTGAAGAAACTGCTTCGACCATCTCAATTAACACCTTTAAATCAGAAACGATTCTCAGGCTTCTTCGTACGAACGTTTACGAACTGCGCACGAGTATTGAAATTTTCATCTTCATCGTCCATTTCAAAACACTCGATGTCTTTGGATCAGATGTTTCGCGCGTGCAAAATCGCGCGCTGCGTTCCACGTGTGCGTCATCCAACATATTCCATTATATCGTATGAATGAATCGCGCGTCCCTGAATACATTTCAACCGATCGATCGGGTTCGTCTGGTGTTGGCGCTTAAGCCGTTCCCTCCTCGCTTCCCGCTGTTACACGATTCTGCAAACGGTGTAAAAGCCTCGTGCGGCTTTACTGAAAATTCCGCCGCGTTTCCGACGCGGTAAATATTGAATGAGATAATTAAGGGCCCAGATGTTCGATTCGCGGACTCCAAACGAACACGTTAATTACTCGTCTTCGATCGATCGAAGTTCGAGAATTGGAGCCAAACCTAGCCGAGTGGCAGGATCATTTTGTAATTCAGAATGCACACAGACAAAAGGAGACTTATTTTGACGTAAAAACACGTCGATCTGCATACGTTTGACGCGGCAATTGATTTATGAAGCTACTGACACGAGATCGACCGACTGAACCCGTCTCGACAGGCAGAGACTTGAAACTCGGCATCATTAGCGGTCGTTACTTAGCGCCCGCGGCTGGAATACTTCGATCTTTTTACGATACATCCGCGATTACCGGATCCAGACCGTTGCCTGTTTTAATTAGAAGAAACGAATCATAATCATAATTATCGATCGAACGAATCATAAATAATTCACGCTCTGTGACGGTTTGAAACGTTCCAGGCACAGAGTGATGGTTTTGCTGGAGGTAGAAACACACATCTATAGAAATACAACAGTAGTAATAGATGAGTATTTATTGAATTGGCAACTAAGTGATTGCGGATTTTGTCATTAGGTGATAATGATCACTCATACTTACTCACCTATCATTTCATTAGTGACGCTATTTAACTTATTTGTAGAAATTTTTAATTCCTACATTTTAAATTAAAGTACATAAAAGATTCTTTTTTTTTCCATATGTAAAAAAACATTCTGAAATATAGAATAAACAAATGAAAATAAAATATCCGATAATGAAAATCTAGTGAAATATCTTTCAAAGAAAAACAGCATTACCATCGAATTAAAACATGTCAATACGAAGCGTTAAACTTCCACCACCGTTGCGCACAGTCGTTGTTATACACCGCGACGACTTTTTGTCTCTTTATTTCTCGTTTGGTTTATTTCTTCTCTTTTTTATCTAAAGTGTTTGCACGGACAAGACGCGATACGCGCGGGCGATAAATCAAAAGATACAACGTTTAAATATTTTATTCGCGGAGAGAAAAAAATTTCGCCGAACCGAATCAAGGACGTCGGGCGCGTAACTTCCTCGAAACCGCGGTTCGTTTTATTATTCCACGGGGCGATCGTAAAGCTCATTGCAGTGCGGCGCAACGCGTTTATAATCGCGAGTCAACAACGCCTATCGCATTACTCGCCACGACCACGCACAGTACTTTTTCAATACTTTATTACATTTCTCGTTGCCACGCACGAGAGCACGCCTCCTCCCTCGCGAGTTTCCGGGAATCTTTTTTCATTCATCGATAAAGGAAGAATATCTCTTCTACGTTATTATCCTATTCCTTTGGTGATCTTGATTATATGCGACGAGGATGCAATTAAAAATCTCATCTTGTTTTATGCCGCCGACAAGTTACGATTTTTAAATTGAAAAACTTCTAGACACGTATTGTTCCTGCGTTAACGTATGCAAATGCGATGTGAAATTGCAAACTGTTTGCAACACCTTTGGATCATTTGCATATGCAGTCGATTTAATGTGATGCAGTGTAATTGCAAGTCAATAAACCTTATCGCGTTACTGTTTATGGAATATCCTTTTTTCCTTCTCAAGTATTTTTTGTGTTATTCCTTTTCGAATATTTGAAATATGTTATAAGACATTTACTAATCCTTAAAAACGGTATCAGCTTCGATCACTTATACAATTTCAAAAGTCAAATTGAATCTTTTTAATTATCCATTTCTTTCAAATATATATATAATAGATTCAAAATTAAATACCGTTAAGTAATGTTCGATATTCGGATGTCGTACTGTAATATGATTGTAATATGATTGATGTAATATAATTATTAACACAGGCATCTGAAAAGATATCTCCATTTGTATCGATATATAATTTTTACCATATTTGAACTAGTACAATTAATTTCGAAATTAATTGCTTGGAAGATAACAAACCCATATGTGTCGCTTGATCATTCTTCAGCTTAAATATGCCACCAAAAGATATAATATATTCAAAATGCACGTTCTTGAGTACACGAATTCGTTTGACAAATAGATTCAGTTTGCCATAGTCACATATACGTGTGTTATTTTTCCCAAAAAGATAAAAAAAACAAGTATCCCTTCCCGGTCCCAACGAACGGTTTCAAAGCAATACAAATCGGTGAAAAGACAAAAAGAAGAAAGAAGACAACAGATAACAAACTTAAGATACAAAGTTTTCTTGCACTTACCTAAATTTAATCGACGGAGCGCAAGATAAGAAATATGCGGCGGCAGTAGATAATTCTTGTCACCGGTCAGACACGATCGTTCGCGTAAACAACTCGCGGTATTGCAACTTTTCTCTGTTAATCTTCAAAGAGAACAATAACACGCAATTACCAATGATACTACCTTTCCTAACTCAAGGTGGACAACAGAAGTGCACCACTCCCATTAACACGACGAGCGCGTGAACGTAAATTGAATTTGAAAAAGTGTTGAACGTCGATGATTTGCATATGCGTTGAATTTCGCGCAACGCAGTAGGCGGGCGGCAATATTTCACGCGTGCAACGTAATTACGCCGAACGAAGACGAGGGTCACTGGGTGTAATAATTGAATGACGATTGCTCGGATAGCATAATAATCAGCCCATCGCCAACCAAAATGACTTTCACCACGCGCCGGACTCCATGGCGACGCGACGCCTGGAACACGGGGCGTGTACTACTCGGTTAATGTTCAAACTGGCGCGTACACGAACCGAAACCCGCCATTTAGCCAGCTCGATGACACTTTCTTCTCCTGGCGAACCTTGTACTTTCTACATGTACAAGCATTTTGCGTCGCAAAATTACTTTCGCCTGTCAGTTTGGAAACGCGACGAATATATTAGACTTCTCTTTTCGAGAGCGAAGCTATGTCGTTCTGCTTGGTAATTACGCTTAATTCGAAGATATCGGAGGGGAGAAATTTAACACGTAGTGGTCCTTAACCTTTTAACGGTCAGATTTCTTTTCAATTTTATATCCGAGCACGAACCGACTGAGATTTCTTACGCCTTCTTGTAAAAATTGTAACAATGTTTTCTACGTTCACAATAGTGTACGAAATACCTTTATCAAGATAAAGAAAAAAAAGCAAAAGATGGAGTATAACGTAAATCATATCGCATTCAATTTCAAATTTTTCATCCAAGAATGTGCAAGCCTTTATACATAAATTCATACCTTGTAAATATAGTAATACATTTTCTATATTGTCAATGTATATACAAGGTATACGAAATATTTTTACCGCTATAAAGAAACCGAAGCTTTTTTTACCAAAATAAAGAGACAGATCATTCCGCTTTGTGTATTAATATTTAGTATATACATATAGCAAAGCGACATCTTCCATGTAAAATACAATTTCGATTCACGAAAATCAATGAATAACGCAATGAGACAGACAAGCGAGCGTTAAAAAGTTAATCATACGCGTGTTTTTCTAATTTCCTGTTCACCGTGGACTTTTCCACACTCGCGCCGCAAATTAGAGATTGCGTGATCATACTTATCAGCAGACTTCCATCCACTCAAAGAGTCGCGGCGGTTCAGACTATATCTACCTGACTGTGTCGTATTTACAGGTATTTCTTTGATCGTTCTCTACGAAACGCCAGGTTGACGACCCTTTGATAACCAAGCGTGTTCTCGCAGCGATCGTGGATTTCGAACCATCCAAGTAGGAAGCATTTAGCAATCGACGCGTTAATGAGATCTTCGTACCGAAAGGTCTGTGCGTCTTCGTCGTTCAAATTGACCATATTTCTATCTCTTTTCTCTACAAAGTTAACGTTTGATGGTTATTTAGTTCTTGGAACACCAACATGACGAACGAAACTCGTC
Organism: Bombus impatiens; assembly: GCF_000188095.3. NCBI lineage: Eukaryota > Metazoa > Arthropoda > Insecta > Hymenoptera > Apidae > Bombus > Bombus impatiens. The sequence goes on along the minus strand of NT_179064.1, from coordinate 261,281 downwards.
AAAGATAAATGAAACACAAAATTCCAAACGAAACAATCACAAAATAGATACAGTGACTCACGGAAGTAACCGAACACTTATAGAAACCTCTCGTGAATTTATTATCTGCGCTATACGAAATATTCTGATATTTATTAACACTGCGATGAGACAACTGTCGTAATCATATTGGAAAAATTTGAAAGAAATCTGAAAATGTATATATGAGCTACAAGATATTTAATGCAAATACATCTTTTGCAAAGGTAACAAAAATATTTAAAGTCAACTAACTAATATTATAACGGTATTACATAACTATATTATATAACTATATTATATTAATAAGACCTAGTATTCAATGTAACCATACTTAACATTGATTATATGTTTAAGGTAGCTATTTGTGACGTAGACTAATTTTACTGTTTGTAGTAAATATCTTGTAACGTGTATATACATTTGCAGAACCGTTTCAAATTTCACCGATATAATCCAAGGATCCAGAATAACAGATATTTCAAACATTTTGTGGAAAAATCTCATTGAATATAAATTCATTTTTACTTAAGGAAAGAAGGACAATTACAGTAAATCTTAAAGAAGCTTCTCAAAGAATAGAATGTTAAAAAAATATTAAGCTTTACTTGTTCTGATTACGAATAATCATAATAAAAAATTAAAAATTTTTTTCATTACAAATAATCATTAGCGATGATGGGTATTTTATTTTGTTTAAGAATAATTATTCTAGATCACAAAAATTGAATTTTGATTACTAGTAACCATTATCAATAGTCCGAATTTTATTTTGGCTACCGATAACTGATATCGACTATGAACATTTTATCTGATTACATTCGATTTGCGAATTGTCATTTTACATTACTGACAATTAGCATAGCAATACAAGCGCTAATTAATTAATACAAACGCATACAAAATTTTGCACAATATCTTTTATTTTATTCTTTGTTTCATATATTTTCATACCGTCTTTTATCTTTTTTTGCTCAACAAAATATGCATAAGTTTCACAATCCATGTTTTTGTGTCAATAAATATAGACTGATTATAAGTAATGTTAACAACGACTGTCAGTAGTCAAATATAACCAAAAAATAGTTTTGCCATCGATAATAGTTAGCGGTGATCAACATAAAATTCGAGTCGTCAATAATGGTTACTCGTAACCAAAATTAGATTTCCGCCATCGATAATGGCTATTCGCAGCCAAAGTAAAATTCCCGTCATCGATAACGATTAGCACTAATGAAAAAACTTTTGCTCATATATAATGATTATTAGTAACCAAAATACTCTAATTCAAAATATTCATTCTCAGACAATAACTTTCAATATTTCTCTTACAATAGTTAATCACAGTTGTGTCTTATTATATTGCTAGTGAAATTTGGAATGTTTTACAATATACCGATATACCGATATAAATCTTCTGTGAAATAGCGTTTGAACACTTTCACAAACCACTTTATATGTATATATTTTTTCCTCGAAATAAAGGAAGATTGAATATAGACGTGTTACTATTGGTTTTACGTACATGTACAAAGACAAAAAAAAATATGACGATCATAGAGAGAAGAAGAGGCACGATCGGCATAGAAAAAGCTGGTGATGCAGCACAATGCTCCGTGCGTGTACGTAAATAACGCGAGCGCTGTTATCTCGTCGGCTCCCTGCAATATGGAACGCGTTATCTGCCAGTCGGCTACAGAATATTGCGTTTTTATCGCGAAACCGCGGGATTTGCGTGGCGCGGAGGGGCAATGAGCGGGGACAGATACGGGAGATCGGTAGTAAAGATCGATTACGCGTTGCGTCGAACGCATCTACGACGATTTTTCATTCCAGACGAGTGATGATTCGTTGACGCAATGCAATTACATCGAACAATCCGCCTGTTTTTCTTTTTTATGACGTGTTGTGTATTTTCGAATGTTTAACGATAATTTTTTTTTTTATCAAGATCGGTAACATGATTGACTCAAAGACGATATACGAGCGAGATCTTTTTACGTGTAATTGAAATGACGAATGACAATCTGTTTAACTCGGCTGACGAATGCATTTTTTTTTTTTTTTTGAACGATAATTCGCAGGACTGATAATGCTTTATCTAAATAATCGTTAATACCGTACACGTCGTTTATTGTTTGGCAGAGTAAATATCAGGAAATTTATACGAACAATCGATCTCTGATTGGCACAGGTAAAGTTATAAATGTATACGTTACTTCGAAACGGGATATTTTGGAATTAAAAAATATAAATAACATTTTGCTTACATATCATTAAAATTACTTCTATAAGCTTATTCTTTTTACATAACACAATTCTCTGGCCTTGTACGTTTTATGCTATTAAAACACCAAACAAAATCCCTATCTATCCTTTTACCGTATTTTACTTATTTTTACTGTAGTCGTAAAAAGATTTCAACACAATCCGAATATTTAATTCTAGAACGTACTGCCAGGAATGAATGCAATTTTATCGAAATAATAAACTCAACATCAGCAAGCAAACGTCGATATCTACGAAATCCATCGCGACAAAAATAATTACATTTCCCCCACCTGATATCGTACGTGTGATCGTTTATCAAACGATTAACGAAGTACGCAGATAAAGTTAGAAGTTAAAACCCCGATCGATTACCTGGCACACTATGACGCAGGGACGATTTATTCATCGCGAGTCTATGTATCGACCATCAAATGTGTTTATATTCGAAAAATTCTTTTTATTCGCTACGCATGACTAATTTATCGCACTTAGTCCGATTCTCAAGGCCAAGTGACTGGCTAATTTCGTCGGTTAGCCAATTCCCCCATAATCGTTTATTCCTCTAACATCCAAAGCTATTTTTCGTATAACCTTAACATTTCCATTTTTAATTTTACGAAAACAAGACAGAAGGAGAAGACGTGAAGTCCTCGTATCGAATAATTGATCATAGTCAAAAGATAATACATACGCAATATCCTTGCTATTACAAATAACTGCGAATATTTATGGATTTATTGTGAAGGCGTAGATATGCACAAAATTCATATATAGATATTAATATAGATATTAAAACGAAATTCACCGGTGATAGCTTTCAGCAGTCAATATTTAGAAGCATACAGATTTTCCTGCTAGAAAGCAATTTTCGTAGGCGAAAAATTGTTGTCGCGAGACTACATATATGCTGCCAAGCAGTGAACTAAATCGCGATTTAGCCGGTCATTCCTACGACAGTCTATCCGTTTCTCTACAGCGTAATCTGCTCGTAAAACGTAATCGTTGTCGATTATTAGCCGCACGAGCGATTTTTCCGCGGTGAGAAAAAGCGTGGCAGCGAGGTAACGACCGACCAGAGTAGATAACGTGGTCGCAATATTTATTCACGAGCAGGAAATGCACGCACGTGCCCGACGATAGATCGATCCTAGAGATGGAAGGAACACACTCGTGCGCACACAAACCCACACAGACGAAGTTTGATGGATCTCAAGACGAGTCGAGAGATTGGCTACGCGTAGCAGGAATGCCGCGAATTTGAGGTGTGGCGTACACTCTCGATCCTTCCACTCTCTTCAGAAAGGATACCTCTTCCTCCTCCGCTTTCCGTGGCCAACCTACTCGCCACTAGTCGTGACTACTATTATGATCAGCGTTTAGATTCATCCGCTACGTCAATCGCGTTCGACATCTCTATCGATCGCGACAGATCAAAAACCGTTATGATGCTGTCGTGAGAGATCTCAAGGACGGATAGGAAAAAGTACAAGATCCAGAAGCAAGAAAAGCGAATGATTTGTGTTCATCGAGGAGATAGTAAAAAGTGATCGAAGTTTTGTTAAGGCTTCGTGTTCTACAGGTTTTGCTCGACAGTTTCTTGGCTGCCGAGGCTTCGATGGAGAATGGAATTTTCATACTGAAATTTTTCACGAAGATTTACCCAGGATATGTATAAGATTACAGATTTTGCAATTCCTCAGACCTGGCAGAACAAAGTAATTGAAGATCCTATCGGTGGGTTGGGTATCCAGGTGTATTTGTAGGCTTTATCTTCGTAGCTAGGTATAAAGTTAAATCGATTTCGTTCTATCGACGGGAAGACTAATTGTGGAAAAATATGAGAAATCGTGTATGCATCACGATAAGGAAACAGATAGTTGCCGGTTTCTTATCTGCATTGTATTAGGCGAGAAAATTGCCCCTGATAACGAAATGCTGTGTTCGGCCTACGGAAATAAATCGTTTCAACCTTATTGGGACTATAATATATATATATATATTGTTGCCATAATATTGCATTTTTATAATAATTAATTAAATGTACGTATATTAAATTTCGTATTTTTTGTGATAGATATCTCTATAATTATGAAAATAAAATGCCAAACTTGAACAAGAGGCAGCGTTTCATTGGAAAACAAAGGTGTGTGCAAATATCTTTGTTGCAGCCACTATATATAATAAATATATATATAAGATACATGTATATATTTATAACACGATTATAAAATACAGAATATATCCAAATAGGAAGGACCTTTTAGGCGAATGATTATAATCTGACAATCGAGAAGTTTTCTTCCTGAAATCACCCTTATTATACGATGTAAAGAATTAGCATACATCATGGGCGAGGTTCCTACTTCGGAGAATATTCAAAGTAGCGTTGTGCAAAGTAGCATGGCAGGAATGTTTGCAGTCGAAAGGCATCGCGTTCCTAAATATTGAAATGTATTCGCGAGCGAACAGTAAGAATGCGCGATTTTCTTCGAGAGCTCGGAAGATCTGACGTCACAACTTAAATATTAAAAAGGAATATCCGCCCGGAGGACGAGGAAACGGGACGTACGATGAATGAAACGTTCGTCGAACGTCCTTGATTTTATTTCGTGGCGTGTCGTTTCCTACGCTGGTGGCAGGAATCGATCGGTGAAAGTTTTTGTCGGTTAAATGAAAGTGAAAACAGGATTTTCACGCGGTGGGTGTGCCGCGTGCATACTTTTGCGGATGCACGTGGTACGGAGTCGAAGGAAAACCCATAACGCTGCTTAGCTCGTATTACATGGAGCTCTATTCATCGAAAGTCCTCGAAATGAACAGAACACAGACCATGCGAGAGTGGCAAACGAGAAAATATCCAGAGTAACATGAATGAAGAGGAGAAGAAGAAGCTCTACGTATGGCATACTCCGATTACCAGATGAAACGCATCGAGAACGTGAAGTTTTTCACAAAATCATAAGAAAAGTGTGCAGCTCCCGGGCAAGCATTCCATTTGTGCCCGAAAATAAACACTCTCGTAGACCCTTACATCCTGGCCCTTCTTAGAAAACAGACCAACGAGAATTTCTTTTCCCTCGTCTGGTTAAACCTATAGGTTCTGGACATTTGCAGGAATTTCTGTAGAAGATTTCTAGAGGTTCTCAGTAAAATGAAATATTTCATGCTTTTAATTATTCGATATTTAAAGTGAATAATCTTGCTGAATATAATTTTTGTTTTATTTCTTTCTTCAATTATTATTCAGCATCAATAACACTGTAAATTAAAGAAATATTATCTAGAAATCTCCAATTTAGAATTCAAACGACGCCTCATTTTGCGTCTATCCATATATCTTAGAATACTACATATCTTTAAAGAAGAATCATTATTAACTTATTGTAAATAAACAGCCATGTCACTGCGCCACGCCAGAAAAATTACTGAAAATTCTCAACGCGAAAATTGATTGTAATTTCAACAAATAAATAAAAAAAAAAAAAACATATCTTTGATTGTTTACAGATTATAATATATAGTCTATAATTTGTCATATCGTTTATGAGAAATTATTGAATTCCTATACCTAATACTTTGCGCGTATCATTAGGAAACTGGATGTTATTATTTTATAGAAAATCATTTTAACTTCGACAAGATGGGACAAGATGGGACAAGATGGGACAGTTCTTCCTTTGTCAGTAAACTTTCCACAGTTATTCTGAGAAACTAAAAGAATATAGCTGAAATAACCCCTACATGAATTCACAAAGAATTTTACTAAGAAAAAAAAAACAGAATCTTAGAATTCGAAAAACCTAAAGAAAAATAGTAAAGTCGAAAGATCGTAAAATAAAATGCTACAATTAAAAAATCTTGAAACGAAATCCTAAAAGTCCTATCGTCAAAATCCTATCGCTCAAAAAATATCTCCACTATTGTCATCGTCCGTAAACGATTCAAACGAAAACCAGAAATTCAAAGCACATAACAAAGATGCTAAGAAAAGAGGAATCCTATTTGTACGTGTCCCTAGTCTGAGCCAAGGGAGTATCATTGTGCACGGTTACATCCTGTACTTTTTCACGTGGTAGAGGATTAAGGTGTGCGCACAGCGCATAGCGCACAGCGCACAGCGCATGGCGCATAGCGCACAGCGCACACTCGCTCCTCTACCTGGGTTCCGGGCCGAAGCAAATCTTTGGAACCATTAATAATATCGCCGGCGCAATTATCGGGCCAGCTGCTACGTTCCTTGGAGGCCCCTCGAGGCCTCTCAGCAGGTACGTACGTGGCTAGAAGCGGAATATTTCGTTGTATACGTGCGTACGTTTTCCGACGCAGGTACGTAACTATGTTCCCTAGAACCCTTAATTTCTGTTATCTCAATGCGGTTCGTCGCTCCCCATTCGTTCTAAAACAATTCGTGGGTCGAGATACCAGTACCGGGACAGAAAAACGAAGCAGACTCTACGGGCAAACTATGTATTACTGTTCCCAGTCAAAGCTAGACACGTATACTGGAATTACGAAGATTACTTTCGAAACCGGTCGATTTTACGACTACCCCGAAAAACGTATACTTCCAACCAACTAGAACGAAGCTACGACGAAGAAAAGAAATATTTTTTTGTCTGAACCACAGTAACAATAGCTATAGAGAGAGGAAACCATAGAGGACAGAGGCACTGGCGAACATCGACGAAACGCTCGTTCGCTTGTAAAATTTTATACCTGCCCATTATTGGCTTCTATTTTCCAGTAATTATCTTTTTATTGCGTCATTCGATCATCGCACGATCGCCTCTATTTATTAGCCTCTGTTTTACCCCGAACGTTCTTTTTTTTCTTTTTTTTTTCAATATCGTTCACGAGCATCATCGAATAAAACGCATCGTTCGATCGACCGGATGTATCGGTTCGAAAATACACTTCCTGCTGTTGCTTTTATATCAAAAGGGGGTTTAGGAAAGAAACTTCTCTTTTGCATCGATTCCCACGCGATCCAAGATCCATTACGATCGTACAGAAGAAGACTTCTCAACCTCAGAAAACAGAAACAAATCTGGACAAATGACGACGAACGGTGACAAACGACGAAATTTGCGCTCCAACATCGACAATTGACCATCTCCCAGTGACGAATGTATGTACATCATTTTGCGGCCGCAATCTCGTGCCCGTCAATTCATTAATTAATCGGTGGACAGGCCGCGCGTCGCTCGCTGCGTGCACGCTACCAATTACCGTCACATTGTCGCGCATAAATCATTAGCAGACGTGACGCTTCCATAATTCGGTTAATTTCCACTGTTTTTATTGTGCTTTGCGACCTATACGTACTATATGCCAATATTTCCTCGATTTTCTATTCCAAATCTTTTCTTATCTTGATTATCGATACTGAATGCTTTGCAGTAGTACGAGATTGAAAAGTTCGCAAAAAAAAGTGTATAATATTCAGAGTGATTTATAAATTGATTGCCACGATATTCGAAGTGGTTGTGACGTGTCCGAAGTAATTTTCAGTTAAATTAAGAAAACGTGTCCAAAGATTGTGGCAACCGGTTTGTGTACTACGTCGTATATGATTTCTTCAAAAATTACATTGATCAACTCCATAAATTGAGAAGTATCGAAATGAGATGATGTCACAAAAGCTTTTTTTAAATTCACCTTAGAATTTACTATCGCTTACGTATATTATATTCTTTCGATAAATGAACTTTATAGAAATAATTTGTTCCTTGAGAATCGAACAACAATCCTGCACTTGGGTAATGGAATTAAGAAATTAACAAAAAGTGAAATTGATTAATCGGCCTTTCGAGAAATTCATTATGTAAATACTATGTACATCTTCTGCTTTAAATATTACACAAGCAGTGCATTCATACGTGCGAACTTGTGACTATGCAACCGAGAACATCGCACATGACGATTCCTATCTAACACCGTGCGAACGATAAAAATTTATGATTAACGTTCGATCACGACGGATCAACGCGTTTACGTTTTATCGAAACAACGTGGTTCGCAAGAAAGATTTATACTATCGTCTGAAATTTTTTAGCGGCGTTTCCCTCGTGTAAACTTTACGAAACGCGTCATTCCTATTTACCAAGTAATTCTTTGTTTCGTGAAACATGATAACATAGCGAACAGATTACGAGAATTATTATTGGGGAATTCGATGATCGATAATCAAATGCGATAAACAAATATTTGAAAACAACCAAACAAAATTCTTTCTTTAATTTTACTTTTCTTTTCTTCGTATTGTTGTGACGAATACGACTGATCGGATTGTAAATTGAACAAAGGGAAGCACGCAGTGGGAGAATACTCAATAAATCGTCCGAAAAAGATACGACCTTCGTGTGCGTGAAACGTTCTCAAACGCGAGGCTCGTGACTCGTGAGTATATACTCGTGCCTATCGCAGCTTATCGAGATGCGTGTGAGTCGGTCATTAATAAAAGGGTCGCAATGCTCACGGTGAAAAGCGAAGAGACGAGGGCTCGTATCGATCAAATAACCATCGGCCGCCATGTGGAAAGACACGGACTCGTGGGATTTCCGTTTCTAATGGGAGACGTGGCGTTAATCAAGCTTGCAAATTCATCGTAAATCGCCGGTAAAAGAGAAACAAAGACATTTAAAAAATCTAAAAACATATAAGTGATTAAAATTCCCAGTTCTTTATAGAATTTCCATTTCTAGTGAGAGATAATCGATCTTGTATATTCATCGCAAATTGTGGATAAAAATATATCGAAGAATTAAAAAATTTAGAAACGTTTGTAAAGTTAGATTAGCCAAATCTTTCTTTCTGTGTTCTGTCTACTTAGGATGGATCTTTAAGAGTCTTAACCGTTTGAGTCCCAAGGGTCTTTGAAAAAACACGGTCGAAAGATCCCAAACAGCACGATAGCGCTTGCCTAATCGATTGTGAAGAGAAACAAAGCGGCACGATAGCGTTCGTCATATTTGTTATTTTTATGAAATACGTCTATATTATTATATATGCGTACTATTACTTTATAAATATTTCAAGTTTTGTTCAATAAACATTATTGAGAATATAAATATAATGAAATACAAAATACCGTCAGTCGTCAGTAGCGTTCAAATGTACTGGTAAATGGTTAATAAAGTTAAAGTTTATTATGAGGTAATGATTAGTATAGAGATGTTCGTTTGGGGAAAGATTTTAGTGAAACAATATGAATGAAAAATTACTCGTTGAGATAATGTATGAGCGTACATTTGTTACGTATCCTACATCCCGTGCGTCCAGGAAGTTTCGTATCGAATTTATCAAAAACACGACGGGAAGCCTGTTATAAGATGATAGGCCAAGAAGAAAGTGAATAACGTTTTACTAACGCTGAAAAAAATTCGTCTAGTAAAAACAATTGTTGTAGCTAAAATCGTCGTTCCCTTCGTGACACGAAATTTCAGTTATACGCTGTTCGTCGGAAACTTTAATGAAAAGCCTTGTTTCGAAACTTTAATCGAAAACTTTAATTAAAAAGCATCGTGCAAAATCTTTGCCAAATGAGTTTGACGCGCCAATATTTCATACCTACAGAATATATTATCAAACATGAAACATACAAGAAGGAAGGATATTAAATAGTAGACATTAGACAGTAGAATATTAATCGCAGAATTGTACGAAGTCCTATTTTAAAAACCGAGCTCATGACATTTACAATACTATGTGATATACAGGAGGCCGTATTATCAAGTATGAAAAATAAAATACAGAAATCTAAGAGAAGAAAGATTATATGCGATACTGTCAGAATATAATTTCAAAAATTTAATAGAAAATCTTGACGGAAGATCAACGCGCCAATATTTAATATCAAATGTAAAAAATAAAAACGGCTAAAAAAGAGAAGGTGGCATTAAACTGATATTTCGGAATAGAATATCAATTTCGTCGCAAAATATTTGCAAAAACGAAATTCCTACGTCAACGGATTCTTAGCAACGACACATGTAATAATAACAAAATCTCGAGGAATATAACGCAGTTGTGGCGATAGTAAACGTTGCGTCGCGTCGTTGAGGAAAATTTTCCACGCCATACGAATATTCTGACCTGGCTGCTTTTGATACATTGTCGTCGAGTCGCATGGAAAAGGAACGCTGTTACGTCTGGGCTATGCGTTTTAGAACCGTAGCTGCAACAGTGTGCACATCATGTGTGTACACACGAAGGTGCGTTCGTGTGCGTGCTGCACAGCCCGATTTATTGATCACACGCGTCGCACGCAATGTACGACGCGTGTGCCTGCGTGTCGCAACGAACGGCCTACGAACTTTAACAAATTCCGTCTAGGATCCATCATGACATGTGCGTGAAGCCAACTAACATTAGCATAAAACCAAAGGGAAACGGAACTCGACTCAACTAATCGCGTTGGGGAACGAAAATCGTTGGATCATCCGATAAGTAAACCTCTTCGAAACTAAACTTTTTTTTTTTTTAATTTATTTATTAAAATTACAATCAATTCTCGCGTGGAGAATTTTCAGTAATGCGAAACGAAACTGATTGAATTTACTTTCTATAAATTTCGTTTCCGAATACATGATATTAATGTTCAATTCCTTGAAAAAAAGTTACTCGATAGCTCTAATTATAAACGTTATGCAAAATCTTTATAAAACAGGTTCGATCCGAGGATCGATGTTTTTACATATTGACATATGATTTATTATACGCTGTTGCGAACGTTTGATTATTGCAAAACAAAAAAAAAATAGCGTAAGTAATCGTGGATTACAAGGCATATTTTAAAGATAATGTTTGTAGCATTATCGATGTCTCTAATCTTCAATTAATGGAGGTAGTCAATGTGGCTTCTGAATGGCTGGTATATTGGCTCGATCGTTAATGAATCATTAAAGATACGACGATTCGATCAAATTTAATAGTTATAGATATTAAGGAAATAACGTAAAAGATATTTTTTGTTAAAAAATTGTCTCGTATAAATTGCAAAAGAATTTTGGAAAACTCGTGCAATAGTGGCAGATTCTTAATGATTCAAATAATCGAGATTTAAATATATTTTTACTTAAATAAACACGGATTTAAGGAATTATAAAAATTTTGAATCTCTAACGAATTAGCCGAAAACACAAGATTAAACGTTCGGCAAGAAAATAAACTGTATCAAATATCTAGCGGAATCGAAGATCATAAAAAATCTTACCCAGACGACCATCGATCCAGGTTCAAACAATCGAATTTATAGATTAATCACTGGTCTAAAAAAAAAGACGAGCGTACCGTTAAGAGCTTAAATTACGAGTCTAATCAGAGCGGGATCAATGAGCAGGGATTTGAAGAAACCGTAGGCGACATAACACGACTGAGAAACGGTGGGGTGGGGGGTGGCAAACAAATTAACGGACGAACCATTCAAGCGAGACGGTCACGATCGTTCCGATATCGATGAAAAAGACCGAGAACTGGAGGAGCTCATCGCCGTGGATTAGATCGAAACGTGTTTGCCGACCGATAGCTCACACATACGAAGCCAACGATGTGCGCGGCTACTGTGTTGGTTCGAAACTGCGAGAAATACGAGCTTCGTGACACGTACTGGTGCAATTGCAATTCACGCAACGCAACTCTTTGCAACATGTTTACACGGAGACTACGGATCGTATCGTATCACGGAAGAATTCCCGTGCAATTTTAAACGCGAATTTAAACGGTCTCGACTCGATACCAACTTAACCCAATAGAGAGAAAAAATGAAACCGCTACGCGATGATGAAGGATTTTCACGCGTCCTACCAAGCAAGATTGAGTCCACGTAATTTCTATAAAAGCACGACTACGCAGCGAGCAGGGACGGCGTAGTTAACGACGTGGGCCGTGGTCGATCGTGCAATTAACTTTAACGAACGGCGGCCTTGCGATTAAACTTAATTAGTATCGCGGTAATAACTCGTTAATAATCAGAGCCGTGTACCACGCCGCGGCTATAACACGCTCGTATTCTTCGTGCACGTGCATACACGTGCGCACAGGACGCGGTTTCGGGGCATGCATGTGTGTTCGTTTCGCTCGTTTTATATATTTACGTGACTACGTGGACCAAACTGAAGGGGAAGGAAGGCACGGTGAAGCGAGAGATGCTTTAAGGATGAACGTTTCAATCTGCCAGAGAAGCTCCCTCCTCCTCCTCTTTTTTTAACCACGACGACGTGGAGGCGTTTATATTAGCGAACCAGCACAATCATCACCAACAATCAACGAATTGTGTGAACGTAAGAAAATCATCACGTAAGAAATTCATTAATTCACTGGCCGTGTTCTTAGTGACACATTTTCCTTCGATGCCAAGCATTTGTGTGGCCAGCGATTATAAAATGTCTCGTGCAACGTTTCGGCGTCTTAAAAGACGATGGAACACAAAATCGTAACAACACCAGAGATCCAGGAAGTTTTCGTTTTCGTGCGCTGTTCTGTTTCTCGTTTTCACTTACGGACAAAGAATCATCGTCGGTTGCCAGCAAAACACATCAGATAGCAACCATTGAAGAACTCTAGGCGAGTATAAACAGACAGAGAGAAAACGTTTCGAAGCGTAGAACCGGCACTGACTGAATGATTGACTATCTGACTGAATAGCCGACTCGTTGACTGGCAGACGCGCGCTTCTGTTGCAAGACTACACCGGC
>NT_179064.1:241233-247780 GCF_000188095.3 Bombus impatiens | reverse complement strand
ACACCGGCGAGCCACTGCGTTTCTTCTTCTTCCTTCCGTGCGTGTTTAGCAGGCTTTCTCCTCACACTCTCGACTGTCCTCCATGTCCTCCGGGAAGGGCACAGGTAGCGACCCTTCCGGCTTTTCCACGACGCTCGTACGTCGACTGTGACGTACGATCTCTCACGATAAACGTTTGAACTACGGAAGAAATGCCCGAGAGTGGAGTGTCTGTCAAGCTGCGTCTATCTCTCCGGACAAGTAAACAATAAGAACGACGCGGCGTCAACAATATCGGAGGAGAACGAAATCACGATTAGTTGGTAAAAGAACGAGAAACGGAAAAAAATAATAGGAAAATAGATCGCGGGTCCGAGCCGTGCTCCGTCCTATATCACGGACTGTACTTGGTCGACGGAGCTGACGAACAAACGTAAAAACGTGCACTACCGTCTCTCTCTCCCGGTTACGACGAGCGAGGCGGTTAGAAACATCGAGCACGAACCTGATTGCGGGGCGGCGCACCGAATTATGGGCCGCTATACGCTTTCGGCTGCCTCTCGCTCCCTCTCCTCCTTCTACCTCTCTCCTGCTCTCGCCTTTACCCTCCCTCTCTCGCTACCTCGTCTTTCATCCCCACCACACGGCCTGTTGACTTGTCCCCACTATTCCTCGCGTTTAGCTCTCCGTCTCACGCTAGACGACTCGCCCCCACCAGAATAACGTGAACACGCTCCTAGGACGCTCTATACTCCATACTATACAGTCTACATACCTTCCCCTACCAGCGTACATTGTTGGCGCGAGCGGTAGCATTGCCCCTTGCGCCTGTTTCCAAACCTCTCTCGCGCGAGAGCAACGTTGCCACCTTACGGCGTAGCCGCGGGGATGATGGACGTAGAGCTGGCTGCGAGCTAGCGTCGCGCCCGACACTCTCCGACTCGCTCGGTACACACGCGTCACGATACCTAGACCGCTGCTTCCGACCGGAAGTCCCGCTATGTGACGCCCCTCGTGTCACCAGACAGACGCTGTCTGACGATCCTTCTCGCGGTTGATCGATGATCGGATAACGCGCTAGAACAGGTAGAAAGGGTTGCTTCCCGTGCGGGTACAGATGACTTTCAAAGGGAAAAGTTGACGGGTGTTCACGATGTTCGGCGGAAAAAGGTTTTTTTCATAGTGGATACAGAACTCTTGAGTTCAGAATTGAGGACCATCGGGTGCCACCCTTGGATTGGAAGTTCAAAGATTCTTGGTTTCGTTTTTAGTCGATCGCTATTGCTTAGTTTTTATAAAAATAAGAATCTACATGGAGGACGTATAACTTGGATTTCCAGAAACGGTTACATCATTATTCTCGTTAAAAATAATTAGTATGGTAACTTTTAGAAAGTTACGAGTGAAACATTTTTGAATTTTCGTCTTTCTCTTTTAAGCAATCGCAGTAGCTGATTTCTAAGAAAATAAGAATCGACGTAAGAGGTACCATGTAACTTTCAGCGATATAAACGATAGTTTTCTCAAATAATTGTAAAATAACTTTCCTATCCGGAGGTCTAGAAAATCATGCAAGAACGTGTCATTCTTTAAACAGCCACTTAAAACGATTATTGTTGAGAGAGACATGTTCTGATTCCAGCCACCAGCCTGCAGCACTGTATGGTGCAAGCTCCCATTTACTTAACGTCCCTAGCACTTTGTTTTACGATCAATAACATTCGATTGGAACGTAGCCATTCGTCCAAAGTAAGTGCGTCTTTATCGAAAGCTAGTGGTCATTGGGAGTAAACTTGGAGTGTTATCATTGATGGTCGGTAAGGAGAGCTCCAGAGTGAAATCAGGGATGAAATTGCGAGGAGGGTGGCTACCTTCGCGCAGAAAACTGTAGACCGTTTCTTCTTTTGCGAGCTATTTTCTCCCATGACACTTCTTTTACCCTCCGTCAGATGTCGGGATGTTCGATGAGCACTTGAGGGTGGTTTCATCCCCCTGTCGCGTGGAACGCCACGAGCTTCAAATACCACGGCCAGATGAGATCGAGTCAAACTTCGTATCTTGTTAACATCGATTATTTATGAACATGTAGATACTCATAGAACACATGGTCTGTTTAACTAATTATAATGGTCGGTAATTATACCAGTTTTCAGCCAGCTTAAGCCCGCAGTATTAAGCGTAAGTTAATAACGTGTGATTAAATGAAAGCGCTGCTCTTAATGACTGCTTCATGATAAACAGCTTAACGACGCGTCGTCATTTCAAAACCGACCGTGTGCAACGAGAGATCATCGCGATAACGAGTCAGCGTCTAATGATAAGCGACACATTCTTAATAAAATTTATTTCAATCGCTCCGTTTTACGCCACTCGACAACCCTGAATCGAAACGTTGCTATAGAACCGACGTAGGTTCGTTAATTCATCACGGAGTGCTGGTGGAATCTACCGCAATACGGTTATCCACTGATAAACTATAGTTGGAAAAGTCTGTGGATCGTATTTGCAATTTAGATGATAAAAGGAGTGAAAGAAACATCGTTTAATTTAAATGGAACTACGGAAGATATTGGATATTCTTTCCGTTGTTCTCTACTTTATTTCATCGTCAACTATTTTCTTTTAAATAAACCTACAAGCTTTATACATAAATGTCAACAAAAATATTTTAGAGGGCTTTCAATATAAAATTTATCAATTCTATCGCAGTATCTTCATACATGATAATACTCAGCTACAACTATCAGACGCGGCTGTTGCAATGAATGCGTTTAAGCAAGGTCATCCCTTGACACCTGGATTCTCTCCCAGCAGATCAGCAGCATACCTCGTCGAACTCCCTCTTTCCGTCTCAGTTCCCACTAAAACATTCCTCTCTTTCATCCAACAGTCCAATCAAGACTCCTTTATCTTGGGTGCAGCGAAGAAAAAAGAAACGATCTTGGAACGGAAACGCAACCACGTGTCTCGCAACCCTTACATCAGTCGAGAAAGGCGCGTGTTGACGCGCCGCAACGTAGCTCGCGTGCGCTAGCGCATGCGATCGATACTCTAGACCGCCGGGGTTTTCGCGTCCCCGCGCAACTCGGTAATTATACCAGTTTTCAGCCAGCTTAAGCCCGCAGTATTAAGCGTAAGTTAATAACGTGTGATTAAATGAAAGCGCTGCTCTTAATGACTGCTTCATGATAAACAGCTTAACGACGCGTCGTCATTTCAAAACCGACCGTGTGCAACGAGAGATCATCGCGATAACGAGTCAGCGTCTAATGATAAGCGACACATTCTTAATAAAATTTATTTCAATCGCTCCGTTTTACGCCACTCGACAACCCTGAATCGAAACGTTGCTATAGAACCGACGTAGGTTCGTTAATTCATCACGGAGTGCTGGTGGAATCTACCGCAATACGGTTATCCACTGATAAACTATAGTTGGAAAAGTCTGTGGATCGTATTTGCAATTTAGATGATAAAAGGAGTGAAAGAAACATCGTTTAATTTAAATGGAACTACGGAAGATATTGGATATTCTTTCCGTTGTTCTCTACTTTATTTCATCGTCAACTATTTTCTTTTAAATAAACCTACAAGCTTTATACATAAATGTCAACAAAAATATTTTAGAGGGCTTTCAATATAAAATTTATCAATTCTATCGCAGTATCTTCATACATGATAATACTCAGCTACAACTATCAGACGCGGCTGTTGCAATGAATGCGTTTAAGCAAGGTCATCCCTTGACACCTGGATTCTCTCCCAGCAGATCAGCAGCATACCTCGTCGAACTCCCTCTTTCCGTCTCAGTTCCCACTAAAACATTCCTCTCTTTCATCCAACAGTCCAATCAAGACTCCTTTATCTTGGGTGCAGCGAAGAAAAAAGAAACGATCTTGGAACGGAAACGCAACCACGTGTCTCGCAACCCTTACATCAGTCGAGAAAGGCGCGTGTTGACGCGCCGCAACGTAGCTCGCGTGCGCTAGCGCATGCGATCGATACTCTAGACCGCCGGGGTTTTCGCGTCCCCGCGCAACGTCACGATACAAGAGCCGAGCGAGACCGACTAAGGACGAGGCCGACCGAGACCGGCCGAGGTAGCGCGAGCCACGGTAGCAGCAGCCGTCGACGCGAGCACGGCCCAACCGTCACCGTCATTTCGACGTCGTGGACACTTTCTTGCCGCCGGATCGTCCACGCGGAAATTCGTTCTCGTCGCGGACTAGCCTTGTTCTATTTTAGCTTGTACCAGGCATCGTACGCGTCTTCAGCCGATCTTGCTTCCGGTAGAACGTGAGACGCGCGCGAAAAGTGATCCCCAGTGGTGTGTTCGCATTTTAACTGGAAAGGTAGCGATACGAAGACTCCGGGTCGAACAGCCGATCGAGTAAGTTTCAGGGGATGTTTTGGCCCCCTGATTTTCTTGACTTTTTATATGGTGTTCTGTCTGTATCTTTGTGCCTTTTGGACTATACCTTGTAACACAGAATGGATTGGCACCCGTTCTTCGTTGTCTCATTTATAGAATCTAATTATCTCGAAAAATAACGTTACGATACCGTTACGATACTCGGACGACGCGTCAGCGCGTCTGACTCTCGGTCTGACTCGTGACGGTCACTTTCTACTGTCACGTAACTCGTTTCTTTACGCATTAGCCTGTGAAAAGTAGAGGGAAGATCGATAGGGAAATTACAGAGACGGTTCATTAGAGTATCTTCTATAGAGAAATAAAGGGAACGGCCGAGTGGCCTGTGGCGTGTCTGACCAGAGACAAGCCGCAACCCCTTTAGGTCGTAGCGCAGCTGAGCTCGACCGGGCGCGACCCACAACCCTACATTCGCGGTCTGCGGCGTGACCTAACCTCAACTTACCCCACCTTGTGTGAGCTTCGTTGCCACCCTCTCTCCTTCGAAAGGCTGGAACGCCAGGGAGGACTTTACGCACTGGTTTATCGTCTGATTTTACGGCAGTTCGCGCGTCGATTCTCTTCGCACCGCTACGTTCTCTTCCGTGTTTCGACAAGGGTGTACAAGGTTCCCGTAGGTCGGAGACACGTCACTTTCTGCGCTAGCCTCTCAAGGTAACGGTTCAGAGCAGCCATAACTTCCGAATGGTCGAGTCTGACCTTGGCAGAGAGGAGTTCCGTGTTATCACTATCATCAGTCCGGCGTCTTCCGGCGGTGACGCGTTAATTAATGATCATCGATTTAACGAATCGAGGCTGACCTTGCTATTGTTCCAACCATCACCGTGCTAATAGTTTGATCGAGTTTGTGGTAGTTTGCGAGAAACTTTACGACATTGTTGATTGACTTAATGTTTAATCGTGTTGCAAAAAAAATTATTTCTTGACTAGTGTGGATACTTTTTATTGAATTTTTCTATATGATATTATTTAATATACAAGTAAGAAAATATCGAAGAAAATTTTATATTCAAATCTAATGATAATCTTTGTGTAATATTTAAATGAGGTTGTATTCAAGTTTGAATGAAATTTCCACTGTTGCGGAAGTAATAATTAGTCCACCCAGGCAAGAAATGTAAACCTCTAGCGAAACGTTGATTAGAGCACACAACAGAACAATAGAGGAACACGTGTCATTGTGTCAAAATAGCTTGGCTCACTAAATTTAAATTGAATTATCCGTCGCGACGTATGGTAACGGTGTGAAAATTGAATTTACTTCTTACGTAATTACGATAGCGTTATATCATATAACAAAGTCTGTGGAATCTTTCGGGTTCCTTTATCGAATAGTCTCTTCGTGTGCGTGCGTGTGTGTGTGTTTGTATGTAAAAACATATCCACGGATATTTTCGCACGACGAGCTGTTACAACCATTAATCTGTTCCATCAACCTTTGACCGATATACATACAATGTAGCGTAAACGTATCATCGTTACAACTTCTTAACTAGTTCAAATAAAATTACATTCTCTACACCCGCTATAACTTGAGCAAAAAGAGCAGAAACCAACCAAATATAATTTCCTGAAATCCATTCGTGACATTCACTAACGATAGTCAAATCCCAAGTAAGAAAGCAAATCTATCAAAAATCTCGGAGCTTCAATCACATTTGAATGGATCGTGCTAACCCTTCACCCTTTGTTTACAGGCACTCGAAGCGTTTCGCCAAACGCGTCACCTTCAGCCGCCACTCTCTCGCTACATCCGCTGATCCATCGTCGTTCCGTCACCACTAGTCGCTCAGATTCCGTTTCAGAACCCCCCCCCCCCCCCCCCGCCACTCTCTCGCTACATCCGCTGATCCATCGTCGTTCCGTCACCACTAGTCGCTCAGATTCCGTTTCAGAGAAGACAAACTCAGCGAAGACGATAACCTACTAAAATCGAGCCGAAGGGAAGAAACTAAAAAGAAAAATAAAACCGAGAAAAGAAAAGAAACTAGAAGCGAAGAGAAGAAATATAAGAGAAAATATAAGAGAAGAAGAGGGTGGTGCGTAGTGGAAGCAGAAGAGTTAGGTCGTGAGGGGTCCAAGAAGCGTAGCGTTTGGGTGTGATGTGGCGGAGCCCCCCGGGGGGCCGCGGGGGCA
>NT_179064.1:209429-240977 GCF_000188095.3 Bombus impatiens | reverse complement strand
GCGACCTCCGAGAACGCGACCTCCGAGAACGCGACCTCCGAGAACGCGACCTCCGAGAACGCGACCTCCGAGAACGCGACCTCCGAGAACGCGACCTCCGAGAACGCGACCTCCGAGAACGCGACCTCCGAGAACGCGACCTCCGAGAACGCGACCTCCGAGAACGCGACCTCCGAGAACGCGACCTCCGAGAACGCGACCTCCGAGAACGCGACCTCCGAGAACGCGACCTCCGAGAACGCGACCTCCGAGAACGCGACCTCCGAGAACGCGACCTCCGAGAACGCGACCTCCGAGAACGCGACCTCCGAGAACGCGACCTCCGAGAACGCGACCTCCGAGAACGCGACCTCCGAGAACGCGACCTCCGAGAACGCGACGTGAGCCGTTGCGACCTCCGAGAACGCGACCTCCGAGAACGCGACCTCCGAGAACGCGACCTCCGCGACTTTCGGGACCTACGCGATATCAGGGACCCTCGGGATCTTAGGGACTTTCGAGACATCCGGGACATTAGGGACGACAGGGACGACACGGAGAGGAGTCGGGACGATTACCTGGATTACGATCATCATCCTACCGCTGCGTCTACCTCGGCACTCACTAACAATCCGGTAAGTTAATTATTTCTGCGAGTTGTGCCTTGGAATTGAGAGAAAAATGAATTTTATTTGCTTTTAGAAGCGAAGTATTGAAAGTCGTACGACATTTTGCTTTGTTCTTATTAGAATAGGGTGACTTGGACAATAGAATGAATAGTATAAATTGAGGGAATTTAGAATGGTAGCTTTGGTAAGATAAGAGTTCACTAGCATGGTCATTGTGGTAGGTTCGAAGAAACTAGAAAGGAAAGGACCACTTCAGACGGAGGTCAAGGTTTTTGATATCACTGTTGCTTGGATGGTGATAAGCAGTGGGTATCATTATTACAGGAGTAGACTTGGAGGGGCTTGTGTGTACGAGGCGTGGAAGGGATGAAGTATTCTAGTTTGTATCAAGGTCAAGGTTTTTGGTGGAATTTCGTAAGAAAGGTACGGAGCCTTTCGGGGTAGTTTGGTGTTCTGATTCTGGAAACTCGAATTGAATAATTCTCTTAAGAATCATTTTTCTACAAAATAAATAATTTTTTTTTATATTCAACGAATATAACAATCGGTTTCATACTTTTTTAATAAAGTTTAACACGAGTTAAGAACGCGAGTAATCTGCATGCCATCTGTGTACACTGTACACGTACAACGAGGAGAACGTCGATGCCGAGTAATTCGAACACTCGAGCTTATCTATTATCGCCGTGGGGACGAAAAGTGTTTGACTTTCTGTTATCTTTCACCACCGATATCGAAATTTTTCCGAAATTTAGAAACTTTCAATGAAATATCTTTAGCGGCACTATGTACAATCCCGAATGTTCAAACTTACTTATACACACTTATGGGAAACATGCATCAGAACGCTGGAAGCTGTTCGTCGTGTCATTGAAATTTACGTTTATTGAATCCCTCGACGACGTTTCTATCCACCTTTATGTCTTTCGAATACACGGGGTGTGATGGATATTGTACAACGTGACGTCACGTAGGAAAATTTCACGAAGCAACATCAACGGATATAAACTGCTTTATATAAAATTACACGAAACACACGGAACGCCGTAAAAAGGAAGATAGTGGCGACATTCGTCTGCAAATATTTCTCTTTAATATTTCGTCCAGGTATTGCGTAACGTTGCGCTACACTACGCTCGCACACCTTTCCCCCGGCCATACCAGCTTTCCATCAACCTCGGTGCTCGTCGATCGAAACGAATTCTATTTTCCATGCTACGATTACCGACTGTTAATCTCGTTATAATTTATACCATCGGTACGGGTACCTTACGCGTGACTTGCGTAATATCATATAATCTATAATATATGTAAATCGAATGTTAATCGTAAATCTGTCGAACGTTAGATCCGCGTCAATTTATCATCTAGAGACTAAGAGAGAAAAAGAAGAGGAAATATTATACTTTTAACGCGTCGAAGGAAGAATTCCAGAAAACTAGTTCACCGAGAATGGAGAGGAGGGAAAGTCACCTAATTTATTCCGGCTGTGGTGGTTCAACCCAGAAAGAATTGTGAATGCGACAAGAACGAACAGCCAGAGTAAGAAAATGAAAGATGAACGGTATGGTCTGATCAAAGCTCGTCACATCTCGGCCTGTTTCACATCGTCCCTGATATCCAACGCTATTCCAGTGACCAGGCTCTTCATTTAGCGCTTCTGCATCTTTCATACAGGGAAGCAACTATAGCTAGGGGTACAAGCGACCACCGCAGCATCGTTGATGCCCCTCATTTGCAGCTGTATTCAGCTGGGTTTGGCTTGCCTTTCTCAGCGACGCCGCTTCCACACCTTCTCTCTCTTTTCTTCTCTTTCTCTCATTCGACGGTCAGAAGTGCTAATGAGGCAGACACGAGATGATGGGGTGGAAAATGGAATCGAGCCTCTTTGGAAGGTTCGTTATTAACCTAGTCTTTCTCACAGTTTTTCTTTACGTCTCCTCTCCCCCACTTCGCTCTCTCTCACATCTCCCTCTCTCTCTCTCTCTCTTTCTCTGTGTTCTGCTCTGAATCGTCGATGGAAACGGATGTGATGCGTAAGAAACAGGAAACTGGGCCATGTTTTGTTCGCCAAGCTCGATCCCCAAAGATTGTAATAATGTTACGCACCGTGAAGAGACCGATTACGATAAAACCAAGTTATTCTCGTTTAGAAGAGCGGCCACGAAAGTTTTTAATTATTCCACGTCGTGTGTTTCCAATCGAACCAAGTTCCGCAGGCGTGTGCTTTTTAACCTGGAAGATTGTTTGGTCGCGTGATTGTGGCAAAAGTTTAGTTCGGTTCCCTCGGCTGAAAGTTTCGTTGGAAGAAGTTTTTAGTTCCTCGTACTACTTCAACTACATAATTTCTCGATAATTCAACGAGTTTTGTCGCGGCAGCGGTAATATATATTTGCAGAGTCTCGCGTTTATTCGCTACGACGCGTCGTGATGATGCAAGAAAATCAACTTGAACGCTCCACTCTGATTTATTCGTTCGCTTTCTATTCGATATGCAAATCGGTTTACAGCGCGCTCGTTACACGCGCCGTGCGAACGAGTTCTTTCAAAGACAGTATATTCGTTTTCGCGTATACACTCAGGTTCATTGACATTTGCGAAACACCGAAACGAATTGTATTTGCATACAGCACTGGCTCAACGATATTAAAACGTTCACGCGTAATTTGTGCGTCATTTCCTTTTTTCTACTGTCAGGCAACGTGATATCGAGCTTCTTTAATCGACATCTTTACGCGTGTTTCGATATCAATCACGAGCGTGTTTATCACCGGCCAACCCTTCACTTATCTCGATCGCGTACCCACCGTTCGCGCACGCTTTATAATCGCGTACACCTATAATCATGCAAATAACGGAGCACGCATTAAAGTGCAACTATATTACTATCGACCGTGATAATCGCGCGAACTTAATCGGAACTTTCCGGTGCCTGTCGTACTGTGTACTGCCAATTATCGATCGTTTTTCAATGCCACAACGTAAAGCACCTACGCGAACCTTAAACGATTGATCATCGTTCATCGCGACATCACAGTGGATCGACTCGTGGAAAGTGAAAATCACTCGATGGTAACGCGACTGGGATTATACATGCGCGTAAACTTTGCTTGGATAATTGGACCAGATAAAATCGTAACCTGGTAACCGATCAATTTAATAGAGTCATTCCGAAATTTCATAGCTGTCTGCCCACGCGTACGTTGGAGCATTCGTGCTGCGAATGCAAATGATATTTTGCATATTTATGAAACCTACGTTTCGATATGGCTCATATTAGAGATACTCTCTCGGTTTATTCCACAGATATATGTTTTCCACACGAATATCTTTAGTTTCGTGTACCGATAGAATTACTGAGGTTTAAACCACGAGACTCTCGTCAGACACTTCAGGATGAAAAAAATGGATAATGCGAGGAGAAAATAAATCTTTATTCGTATACAATAGAAGTCCGTTTTTATGAAAGCCATTTATTTAGACGAAATTTCAATTGAAGCGCAACTAAGTGAAGTTGTATTGAAACTCTTGTTATACGAAATGAAAAATCCTGTTTTTATTGTGTGAACTGCAATTATATGAATTTCTCGTTATCCAGATATATGGATCTTATTGTAATTTACTAGAAATCCTTTATATCGTCGATAATGCACCTTTGTATATTTATAAAATTTCTAAAGAATTATTTATTATTATTTCTACGATAATCTTATTCTGACGATAAAATCAATTTGATCATTGTGATAGTTTTAATGGTAATAAAATGTACTTGTCAAATTGCTTATGGCGTGTGCTTACGATTTTTATAAAGGATGAGCAATTTCTAAGTGTTCGAATAAGTTTACCAGAATGATTTAGCATCCTTTAATTTTGAAAGTACTTAATAGCCAAGATGTCATGATCAAAATCACGAGAACAAGTCGGTATAGAGAATCTCGACCGGAGCGGGATTCAAGATGTCTGATCTCGGTGTACAAACCGTGAAATCGGTTAAGTTTCGTGGCGGGATGTTTCAATCTAAGTTATAAGGAGCATGACTGCGATGATCCTCGCTTAACCCAAATCCGTGGCAGGATATATCTGTCGTTTCGAATATCCCGGGCCGCGCGACAGGAAAAGCAAAAATGAAAGCTTCTATTCGTCACAGAATCGAGTCGGGAAATTGCCGATGCTGTTGGGCAGAAATACTCGACCATCTTGCTCAAAATACACTTTATCATCTGTTTTCCCACTTGAGCTATTGACGTTCTGATGTAAAATGTTTCTTTACTTTTCTATCATAATATTGGAGAACATACTTCTAAGATATGATACAATTTTCATAAAAAGCTCTCAAGTATAAGAAAATGTAGAAAAATTCAGATGATACACTTTTAAAATGGAGTACAATTTTGATAAAAGATTTCTAAGATATTGCTTAGAAATTTCAATACTAAGAAAAGGTTGAAAGAATGTCGCGAGATGCGCGACATTTTTTGTGTGGAACAATTTTTATAAAACACATCACTAAAAAAAATCCAGTAGAAATTAGAAGATGGATTTTTCAAGTATGTTTACAGTTTTTATAAAAAGTTGCGAGGATTTTATTTGGGAATTCCAATCATAAAAAAGGCTGAGGAGAAATCGTTATACGTACTTCCAAAAAGAGGAACACTTTCTTTTTAATTTCAAGAATATTTCGAAATTTCAATCGTAATACTAGTCATGGAAAGATCGGAGAATGCACTTCTGCGTAAAGTAGAGTTACAATTCCTCTAGGAGGTACTACGAGTACGCTTAAAAATTGCAGGAATGTCAACTGCTTTTCATGCTCGTTACACGGAAACGGCGCAAATCGTTCCCATGAACATTTTCCTCGGTCGTAAATGTTAAAACAGGCATATCTGTGCGACTTGTGCGTCATTTCCACGGCTTAGCAGAAATACGCAAAGTCGCTTGTATTACGATATAAAAAGCACATATGTATAACACATATGTATAGCACATATGTATCTTTGCGCTTTGTCATTAAACTTGCATGAAACTGAAAACCATTAAGGCGGGAGAAAAACGTTTCCTTCCATCTCTCGATGCTGGAAAAATGAAAAACGCTCCTTAGTAACGGAGAGGTGTACGCTGGGTCTCCAGCATCAAGAACGTGACACCGACCACCTGAAACGTCGGCTACGCCCACGTGTGCCTACGGAGCAAGTTCACCGATCAGCAGATCTCATCTCCGCGAACGGTGGGATCGATTATCGTGCGCCAGATAGTCCCCGAAGTGCGTCACACGCTAAAAGATTCAGAAGCACCGGGCACATAAATAGCTTCTGCTTGACCGGGCCGAGTGTGCAGTGTGCAGGCTGCATCGATCTAACTGCATCATTCGACGCAACGAAGCACGTACCGGACGCGTAAACTGGAAAATAGCGGCTTTGGGGCCCGATAGATATATTTTTCTCTCTAAAAAAACACTTGGCTAAAAACTATACGCCATATAGGGTGATAAATGCATGCCGATACTTTACGGTGTGAATCTATACGTTGAATGATTGTTATGCGACGTCTTTGATCTTTACGTCAAAACGCGTCTTTCAATTTTTATTTTCAAGTTTCATTCGTAAAACAGTAATACGGAACTATGATACTGACTGTTTGAAATTCTGTCCGATTCGTATCGATCGATATCCTTTGCGAAGTTTAGATAATGTCATATATACTTCAGCTATTTATACAGTTAGTACTAAGGTGTATAGTAAAGTTTACCGAGGCACGAAGCACCGAAGACACTTTTCAACATTTTCTTTGATGATCTACAGCTTGAAAACTGGGATACGTAAGATATATGACTATGTAACACTCTCTGCTTACTTCAATGTGTAGATTGGACGCTCTGAAATATTGACATGCATTTATAGATCACCCAGTATGGTAAAATGACGATCGATACAGAGAGAAGAGTAAAGACGTCTCCTTGCCTATATATCTTTGTATGTTCGTATACATATAAGAAGCGGTACAGACACATACGTGTACATAAACACACACATCGATCCGTGGACTTCTTCGGGCTAGTGGGTCTCCGATGGTTGGTTGCTTGGAGTCTCCAGACCCGGTTCCATCGAATATAGGTCAGTGTACAAGCTGGCAGGAGCAAAAGAGCAGCTCAGACTTTTAGCCGTGAGCGCGGCAAACGATCGTCCTGCGTCGGAGCGAGCTAGAGCGTGTGCTTGTCTGAAGGAGTCTGCTAACGGCCAAACGGGTTTGCACGCCCGTGTTCCCTTCCTTCCTCCTTTTTTCCCCCGTTTTCTTTCTACCGAGAAAGGATTCCTCCTTCAGGCGTGTTTCTTTCTCTCTCGCTCCCTCTTTATCTCTTAGTGTACGGCGCGGAGCGAGAAGGGCTATCCCGGACCGATTCACTGTCGAAATTATTGTTAATGGACCACTCGCGGTGTGCGTATACATATATCGGTCTGGTGAACCGGTCGCTTCTTTTTCGGACCGCAGGAATCCGTATAATGCATCCGCGGGGCCGAGCGTCTTTCGCGTTTAGTAATTAAACGTTCCTTTGTCTCGCCCTTGATCTTGTTTCGTCCACGCCATTTTTTCGCCTGGATACCGTTCCGCGGTATCAAATGACGGTCAGATGGTTTTTCAGTTACGAGGCTTTGTAATCACCGATCGACTTTTTCTTCTTGAAACGAATTGCTTTCTTTTCTTTCATCGATCACAAAGAACAAAATAAGAGAACGAATAAGCCTTCTTGGAACAAACGGTAACACGAAATTTTCCGTACTCGACTGTTTCATAATGCAACAAAAGAGCTCGAGATCGCCTGGAGATCGTGGCGATAAAAAATTCAGCGACAAATTCAGTGGTTCTACCTCGCGAGAAGAAAGAGAAGAATGGAGAAACGAAAAATGGAATGAGCGTGGAATGGAGTGAACGTGGAGTGGAAAGAAAGAAGGATAAAAAGGAGGAGGCAAAGCAATATAGAGCCGCGGGACGTGATCGGGAGGCAAGTCCCGGGGGCCTTTGTTGTCCTAGGCTGGTAGAGGCTTTGGTCCGCTTCTAGACTGTGTTTTGTTACAGCACGCCATACTTACACTCTTTCTTTCCTTCCTACATCGCGCCGCTCCTTAAACACGTTTCTAAGCGAGCATCCCCGAGTCTTGCGCTCCTCTCCGCTTCGTCCTTCGCCGTCTTTTCGCCCTTTCGTTTGTTCGCACGCAGACAAGCGTGCAGGCAACAGCGTGAAGCCGCTAATATAGAAGCAGACAGGCGCGTCTGCCTCGTGAGGAGGAGACCCCGAGCGCAAATCGTCGTCGGCGACGATGACTGCTTATGCTCGGAGCGTGTACACCTGCGGAATTAGTCGCAAAAGGAAAAAAAGACGTAGACTCAGACGACTGTTGGTTCGGAGCCGCGTGCCTCCGAAATTGCAGAATTATTATCCTTCTCGGAAAAGAGCCAACGAATGTCGCCAGCTCGTATCGAGAAATTGGAAGAGGAAACGCGAAGAAGGAGGCCAAAGAAAGAAACGAAATGAGAAAGAAACGACGAGCGTAGACGGATGAAGAGCGACCGTGTTCAAGGAGATTTCTCGAGAACTTTGTGACTTCCCTTTTCTGATCGCTCTCTTCGACCAACGAGGAAAAGAAGAGAGGAACACGAGCAAGGTCTCGTGCATCCCTCTCTTTCTTTGCACCTGATCGAGACGAGCCCCTTCAGCCCGCTTAATTGGAAAGATCCACGAAGATCGAGCATTGTTTGCGGACACGAGTCGCGTGAAACACGCGAACCAAGTATTTCTATGCTAGAAGGCGGCTGATATTCGAGACTCATGGTCCGTTGAATCGTAGTTCGAGAACGTAATAGAAGTTAACGCCCTGGGTACACTCGATAACACCGGCGAGCGATCTTGGAATAATTATCGGAGGGCAGGTGGCGCGACACGCGAATTTGGAGTTTCCGGTCTGCCTGCAATGCCATTCGGCTGAACACGGAATAATACCTGCGACACCGTCACCACCGCTGCAAATGTAATTCCTATGTTGAGGATACGTCTATTTGGATATAATTGAATGGATGTCTTGAATAATATCGAGATTATTGTCCTTGTTTCAATACGGTCGATCGAATTAACAGCACGCACTAAAACATTTCACTTTTCCATCATAAACGATATATTGTTGTTGACTGTTCAAATGATTTCAGTTCTTTCTGGCTGTTCAAGCGATTAAATACGTAGACAATTGCGTCAAATTAATTTGCTATTGCACCATGCTACAAAGAAATTCGTCATAGAATTTCTTTCATCGAAGAGCTCCGAATACGATAGAAAATGTCTGGAACGAATCACTGTGTATCCGCCTATTATACGGGGTCACGTTAAAATCTTGAAGACGCGTTCATTTACAATTAAATTTATGTTTCTCGCGAAACGAAACAAGTTCGCTTGGAAAAAACTTTTTTGAACAACGAATATTTCGGAACGTAATTGTTCCGAAATTTCGATGGAATCTAATTCGATAGTTAGAAACTAATTTCAGAACAGGAAGAACAATGAAAGTACTTACTTCTCGAAGACAAGAGGAGTGTGAAATCTTGTTTATCTTGAAAATCAAGGCTGAACATCTAGAGAACGTGTATTACTTGGCTAGAAAGATGGTTTATTATCGCAGAAGCCATTACTTCTATTCTGGTCTGTGTTTATAGCAACGAGAAGTAGGAAACTTACTCGAGACGATGTTTTCGAGCTGTCCGTTACCGTAGGAAAATTTCAGTGCTGATTTTCTCGAAAACGAGTCATTAGAAGGAACAAGTATATTCCGTACTCTCCTATTTTCCGTCCTCCCCCCTGTTTCTCAGACGTATTATTTAAAGCTTCGCGATCGTTTCCTCGTTCGCCAGGCTCAAAGATAGAACTCGTACGATAAATCCGCCGTCACGATTCACTGAACTTCCGTTTGCTCCTTGCGCCGGCCGATAAATCATTGCTCGTGCTTCGGATTGGATTATTGGTGGACTGGTTGCACAACGAATTCTTTCTTCTTTCCCTCTAGGTCGCCAGGTTTCTGTAAGGAACAAACGTTACAATTATGTATATCAGATATCATCAGGGAAATAAATCTCGTGCAGAGTTCGGGAAAAAACAAGGAACAATAGAATGGCGAAAGGTTGAAGATTAATTAACTCGTCGAACGTCCCTCTTATCCATACTTCAGCAATACATAACTCGTTAAAACCTAGCAATTATCATGGCGAACGTGTCCAGGTTTCAAAGTAGCATCCAGAGCAGAGATGGTCAGATTTTGTAGGTGAGAGCGGTCGTAAGTAACGCATAAATAAAACATGATCTCTCGCGGTTGCGTGATACGCCACAGCGAGTCTGGCGTGCAATAACAAATCAGAAAACGTGGAGAAGAAAAAAGATGAAGACGAGCGGAGAAAAATGACGAGACCAGAAGAAAGAAAAAAGTTTTTCGCTGGCGAGAATCTACCCGGTAGAAGAACCAACCCGATAGACAAAGATATAAAGAGTGGGAGAGGATCGTTGTAAAGTGAGAGGAAGAAGGACAAGGCATCCGGGGGATCCTTACGTAAAATATCGCGCGGCTATCCGCAGGACGGTCGGCCGAATATTATTTCGCCTCGTAAAGATCCTGATGAGCGTCGGACCAGGATTATTTAATGACGCGTGTATCTCCACGTCGGTGCACGGAGCTCGTCCATGCCAGGTATAAAGGTATAAAGGATAAGTAGGGTGAGACTCGTTCAGAGACGGGGGAGAGTATGGCGAGTCCTGGCAGGTATGTGAGTGCTGTGTCCGAGTACGTCCACCAATACAACAATCGAACGTAGCACAACACAAGTCTGGCAACTCTGGTGAGATTTACGCGTGTATGAGTGGGTGGAGAATCGTAGATGCACGCAGCATAGTTGGACGACCAAGCCTTCGAGATCTTCACGACTTGAAGCTCGCGGCAAATGACAGGGGATCAGGAGGGCTAACTCTCTGCCCCCTCTCTATCCGCCACAACATCGATACCGAAGTATTCCTCGAGAAGTCTCTCTTTCCATACGGTGTATCCATCTTCTCTCTGTTCTCCTCCAACGCGGACAGTCCTTTCTCAGGTAAATCGAAACAGGTACCAGCATCACCGACGTTTTGACCAATACCAAGAGACCAACGAAGATCCTTTTGCCGAACATCGATGCACGAAGAATGGAGATGGAGGGGGAGGGAGAGAGAGAGACAGAGAGAGACAGAGAGAGAGAGAGAAATCAGGATGGATGAGGGGGCGTTTTTCGGTTCCACCCGCTCGAACGTCGATTTTTAGCGTGTGTTTACCGCTCATAGACGCAACGTACCCTACCTGTGCTAAAAATATATTCGTACACGCAGAAGGAAGAATTCTTTCTACCTGTACGAAAACATTTTCTCACGACGAGTCCGGGATTGTTCGTTTATTAGCGCGATATTCATAGTTGAATCCGATTTTTAGGTCAGGGCTCGGAATGACAGGAATCGAATTTTTTATTTGATAGAGTAGCACTTTCGAGTAATTATATGGCGGAGGAATATAAATTACAACCGGTACTTATAAAGTCCGGCGATTGTATCCTAAAATCATTTCTATCCTGGCTTAGTACCTTTTATTCGGTACGTTGTTAAAACTTTTCGTTCTATTTTATGATACATTAATGGTACAATTCTGTCATCTTTGACGAATTTATCGCGATCGTTTGTATCGAGATACCAAGATGCTCGTTACTCGTTATAGGAGAACATAGCTGATGTATCGATGGCGAGCTCGTGGATCCGGAAAGACTGGCTTATTTATAGACGATGGGGTTCGAATTACTTCACCTGTCCGGCACAGTTCTTGTTAAACTCGTTGCGCCCGACTTACAAAGCTCTGCTCGGTTCGCTTTCGAACGAGAAGAAGAAAGACTCTCTAAGGCCCGTGCTGTACCTCGCTCCAAGATTCCACGAGCACTTTATCATAGAAAATCTTGGTTCTCTTCTTTACTCGTAGTTGAGAACGCAAGGGAACATTGCTACCTGAAGTCTCCAGGGATGTAAGATCTTCGAAGAAATCTCTCTCGGAGAAAAGAGAAACGTTCGAGATGGACATTAGTGACACTTCATTAAGATAATTCCGACGAATCCTCGTTTCTATTCTTCTCCTATTGCCCCCTACTATTTTTTAAATGATGGAAGTTCAATGTATAACAAAGACGAATGACTTTAAGCTCGGACAATCTGCGATTGATATACGCGCTTTCTCAAAATCTTCTCGTCTTAGATCGATTCTTCAAACAAACAATCACTCACATGCATGATTTCGTTCGCCGTGAGACGAGGAAATACGTAACGAAATAACCTCAAGTAAATTTAAGAGCAATGGAAAGTATTCTTTGCTACCTATACGTACCGAAGGCAAACCAAGTTCCACTATATTTTATGAATTTTCAACCTATTTTACTATACAAAAAATTGCGTATTTTGTAGCTTTCTTTCGACTCGGACGAGAATGTGAGTGTATTTATTGAATTCGTTAACGAGTAGATAATATCAGTTTGCAGTCCAAACGGAAGCAGAAATCCGTCGGAACCACGTAACGAGCATTATCGTGCGGCTAGATCCTTCTAGATTCTAGGACAGGTTTCGCTAATCTAATTCATTTCGTGGAACAGATTATCCGTCTACGTGTATGTACGTTCACCGTTCTATCCGTCTAACTGAAACGCAGCTGTGTATAGTTTGATGAGGATGCCTGGCATGATAATTATTAATCGTTCCACGGTTACGATGGGAGGGTGTTGCTTCGCGAAAAGAAGAGTGAAATGGGCAGAGAATGGCGTGAGTTAACGGAAGGTGGGAGACGAGGTGTACGCTGTGCACGAAAATTGGTCGGTGACTAGCGGACGAGACGGATAGCTCGCGAGCAATTTGGCGGCTGGTAACGAAGGGCCTGCGAAAACAAAGGATCGTCCTCGCTCCGGCCAATTGTTGCATTATTCATGCGTTTCTAGCAAGAAGCGGTCGTAAGCCATGCCCAGCCCCGGGACTGCTCTTCTCTTCCCTTTTCTCGCCCCTTCTCTCTCATTCTCTTTCACTTTTTTTCTCATGAAACCACAATTCCTTTTTTTTTTCTCTTTTCTGCCTTCGAAAATTCATTTTGTTCCCGTTGGCTGCTTTAGACGCACCATTAATGCGCCAGCAGCGTACGGTGAGGGCTACCTCCATTACGAACTCGAGACTAGAAGACCTTCGAGCTGGAAACTAGTTCCCTTCCTTGTCCCAGAGGATTGTGTCAAAAATTTAACTGGGATACCTACCAGGCTGTATCGAGCCTTTATCGAGGTTCTATGTATCGAATATACGAGGGAAAAGAAAGAATCCTTCGTGGTGTTGTACGGGGTAGTCGGATGTTAACATCATTAACATCATCAGGATACTTTTATGAAGATCATTTTGTAATTACTTAATTCGTTCAACTCTTTCATTGGCATTGCTCTTCTTATCGTAAAAACACTGTTAATATACTCAACATTGTACTTCGATATTTCCAGTTAATTAACAAATGTACTTGTTTTCGATGAAACTAATCTGAAATTTTAGAACATTACGTCTTCTTTACAGATGCGTGAACAAATGTATCTCTATTATTATGGATTAACGAAAAGCAATTTTTCTCACAAATTCACCAAAAATTCGATATTGACCTTATTATAGGCTTTTAACAAAATGAACTCGGGTAAAATTCTGTTAGCTTAGAAAACTCTTTAGCCCAAGATCTGTTAAAGCGAAGGAAATTTCTGTTAAAATATTTCTGAGTGGCACCAATTTCCAGGTAATAACCCTGTCACTTCGGAAACCTTTGTAATTAAAGATCCATCAAGGTAAAGTAAATTTCTATTAATACTTCCATATTATTGGTGTCGAGCTAATAATAAAATTAGAAGGCCAACGGTTCGATATACGGAACAGCAACCAGGGAAATGATTCGAAACTTCCAATAATCCGAGAATTCTAGAGTTAATGTACTTTGCCCCTTCTCGAATACGATCGCGTTCAGTACCTTCTTCTGAAAAACTTTATGTTCCCAGTTCACACGCGTCCAAAGCGGACCGCGTCGGAATGAAATCACTCGTTCTTTGGGTTCATTTAGGCCGGTTAAATTAATTAATAAGGCTGATCTGTTTCTTGTGCACCGGTTGCTGGTCTCTAAGCCGGGTTTTGCGTTACTAGAAGCCTTTGACGATGCGGTACGATAAATATGTAGCAGCGTCTCGTCCTTTTCCTCCGCATTCCTGGCCCCGGTTTCGTGCCACCCTCTTCCCAGAAACCGCGACTTCGAAACGCAAGCGTACTATGACAAAAAGAGCGATCCTGTCCGTTCGTCGCGGTATTTCGATCGCCTAGAATCGAGAAAAAGAGAGAGAGACAAAGAGAGAAAGAGAGAGAAGGAGAATCCTGGTTAAGCGGCTTTCATTGCGGCAATAAGAATTCCAGAGGGTCGTTAAGCTCGCTGAAATCCGCGATATAACTTTCTAGGAACTTCTAGGAATCGGTGGAGGACGCCCGAGTTGCGCGTTCTGTGAAAGAGAACGCGAACTCCCGCAAAAAAAAAAAATGAGACTTCTTCGCTCGAGGAATGGTTCAAAGGATTATCGAAGCTCATGATGATTTTCGCTAGCTGGAATTGGAAATGGTCTGCTGGAATTCAAGTAAATTAAATGTTGGGTTTGCTGGAGATAAGGGAGACACACTGAAAGTTTTAGGGGATTGCCGATGGCAGTCTGCTATTCTAGAATCTATCAAGAAAACGAGTCTTCTTCGTTCGAAGATTGAGCTAGAGAATTATTGACAATTTTCACCATGCTCGTCGACTGGAAAAATTAGAATCCTCGAAAGAAGTTGGATGAGAGATTTTGGGATCGATGGTAGTTTATTATTTTAGTATCCATCAAGCGTGAAAAGACTAGAGAAGGCACGGTTCCTTCAAAGCTGTTTAACCTCGAATCGCAGACGCGAGCTCATTCCACTCGAGCTCGCTCGAAAAATCAACGATTCCACATGGAATTCAGCCAAACGCCAAACATTTGAATTCCACCACGAAGAAGCTTCGATATCGATTATCCTGCGAATGCTGGCCTCCATTCTCCTCCACCTCCACCTTATTCTACTTGAAAGGAGTCGCGCCGCGACATAATTCTCGAATCTCTCTTATTCCACTTCCAGTACCCTGACGTTAGAACTCGCCCGAAAGGGTGGGGAAAAGATCGAGATTATTTAACGTAGCTAAGTTAGCTCGAGATAATTCCTTCGTAGCACGAGCACCGATAAAACCGTAATTTACTGTTGCCTGGTGTTCGCAGATTATGTAATTTCTACTCGTTGGCGCGCGAGCCATCCACGAAGCGATATACGGACTAGAAGAATGATTCTATAAATTGCCGTGGTATCTTTATTGCCTCAGCGCGTACTCGATCCAACCGATCTCTTTTCTTTCTGTATCTCTTCCTCTGTACTCTTCTCGCGAGTCACGATTCCGCGAGATCGAGGAGCGAAGAGAACGTCGTTTAAATTCTACCGCGTTAGATGGCGATGGATTTAGGCTAACTGAATATCTGGAAGTCGTGGCTCGAGAAAGAGAGAAGAGGCCAGGCTCCCGTGGCGAGACATTTGGCGATTTAAAAGGTTACTCCTCGTCGTTGTAAATAGTTTTCGTCTCCGCCTCTCGTTTAAGTAGCGCAAAAACATCGAGACAGTGTTTCTTCGTTACCTTAAAGCCTCGGTCGGTACGAAACAGCAGGACGCTTGGCGATAGGGACGGGAAGGAAGGAAAGGGGAACGGTATATATCCAGGTTAATAAAGAATTTATGCTCCTCGTTATCGGCATGATTTTCTACGAATGAACGTTGATTAACTGGCCGGCGTAAAAAGCTAGAAAACCAGATAGCCCGGCAACGCGCAGAAACCGATTAAACGAATTCATGAATAAATTGAGAGAACCCGACGCACCTGCCTCCTTCTCTCTACTCCTGCACCTTCCATCTTGAAAGAAACGTATCGTCGTCAGTCTTGCCATGGCGAATTCGTTGATAATATGTTAGACTCGTAAAATATGAATTAATATTTAATGCAAATCACTTACGTGAGAATAAACGACAGCCGTATGCGTTCGTTTCCGCGACTAACACCTTTTTGGAAACTGCGTGATTATACTGATTTTGAACTGATACGCGTTGTTATTTTTACTAAACGGAATATCGGATATGCACGATTATTTTTGATTAGAGAAACTCGCATAAATTATATAAGCCGAGGAACATAAATTTAGGAGAAAAAAAAGATCTAAAAGTAGAGAAAATTTTCAACATGGAGGAAAAGAGAAACGGGAAGGAATAGACTCGCTGAGCACGTTTGTATAGCGACTGCTGTTGATTTTGAGACGTGTTTCTAAACACATGTGTAGCACTCATGGTCTATTGCATTCTGAAGGGGCGTGTTGCGGATCTCGGTATCCTGCAGCACATTGACGCCATGACTATCTCTTTTTCTTTTCTCTAACGAATTTATTCCATATGGAAAGCACCATTACGTGTTTTAGAGTGTAGACAGTTCGCATGAGAGATCCGTATCTTTGCGAGGTCAACGATCCATATCAAGTATTTATCGGATTTCACTCCTTCGTTTCCATTTCTTCAATTCCAATTTTAAAGATGCATAATTTTGTTAACCAAAGACAAAGTTTGAACTCTCGTAAGCAAAACGAAGATGAAGTATCGTTAACAAGGATCGGAAAAACGATTTGCAAGATTTGTATGTCAAGTATCTCTTGAATATTGATATGCATTAAAATTGAGCTGAAAAGTTATTCGAACTGGTATTCGATGAGAATTAATTGCGAGACACCCGGTACACGCAGGCTGTGGAGCAATGCGTGAACTGTGGTCGACGAAGAAACGATTCACGGGACTGGATTCGCCGGGCGGGGGCCGTTAATGAAGATAAAAATCTAATTAGCTGGCCATAAACGAACACCGGGAATTTTTAAGGTCGTCCAGCCGACATGTAGCCAGGCGCAAATTCATGAGCTTCCTCTACGAGCTCCATGGTAAAGAGGATCTCTTTCGACGCTGACGTCACGCGGGTGAGAATGCGGTCAGTCCGGATGGGACCCCACGATAGTCCTAGGTGTACGCCAGTTGAAGATGCGATTAAAACATTCGTCGCAACGAGCAGGAAAATTTTTATATCGCGCTCCTTGCGATGCAACAGCCGCCAACTTTAAGGAAAGTTCCGCTAAGGATCTTATCGAGCATAATTTGTACAGGGAAGCAAATTAAAAAATTTGCAGATTAGGGTATCTTGGGGGATTTGAAGATTTCGATATTTGGCTATTTAGGGCTTTAAAAGTTTGAAAAGTTGAACATTCGCAAATTAAAATACGTTAGTTTGGTTTTGTTCGCACTCAGTAGGCAAGGACAAGGAAGTTTAGAAATTCATGCGATGTGTACGAGTTTTTTTCCTTTTTTTATTTAATTTATACTTTACAATTCGTAATTTATACTTTTACAATTTGTCCAGATGGACATTTGGTACGAGTTGTCGAACATTTTAACGTAGAGAAAATCTCGTATCCTCCCCGAAAAACTCCGAATTCCAGTTTAGGTATGGCCCTACCCTCGGCAAGAAATTTTACCCAAAGAAAATACCGAACCGTTGCCGAGAAACTCTAAATATTTTACGTTAGTTCAGGTATCGACTCACCCTCGCCAGAAAATTTCAGAATTTAAAAATTCCAGTCTACAAACATTCTCTATCATCTTACGCCGTATTATAATCCACGTCTAAATACCAATTCATCAGCCTTCAACGTTCGCCCATATCCAGCGTCTAATAAACTTTAGAAGCGAACGCTATAAGCGAATCGTAGCCGCTCGAATGAATATTAACCAGTCGAACGGGAGGGGAATGAAAAAGACAGAAACGTTTAGGAAACGATTATCGGCATTTTTCTCCGTCGTTTCTTCCGGCATGTAAAGAATCTTAATCCCAAAAGGGGAACACACGGTTAAAGTGGCTTTAGGGACGCCCTTGTCGGACCTTATTAAGTACTTAGAGAGTATAAGGGACTTCTTGCTACCCAGGTCCCTGTTTAACCGTGCTCGAATTACCTTCTGTTACCATGCTGTGGCTGTCGGCCGAGTGTACGAGAAAAAACCGAGGAAAAGAAGGAGAGACAATCGCCTTATCCAAATTAATAGGCGGAAATACAAGCAGCAGCATTATTTCGTGTCTCGCCGTTATATTCGAGCACCAGCTCTCTCGACCAGGTGTCGATGCATCGCGTGAACTACCAAGACTATATTTCTATGGAACACATGCGGGAAACGTTGTTTCGCGGTTCAACCGAATTCGTAATAACCAAACTTTCGTTTTACTTGAAACATCCAGCTATAACTTTGATCCGAAGAAAGAACAAGTGTTGTTAGGGGAAGAATACGTTCCTGAACTGGCAATCTTGTAAAGTAACTTTCGTTTTAAAGGATGCAGGATATAGAATATTAATTGTTGAATACAGAATGTAGGTAAAGTTTTACGTCTATCTAGCATGTGTATAAGTTAGAAGCTTAATCTTTAAGGACCCGTTCGACAACTTGGAGCGATTTTGTGATATAGTTGCTTTAGGACTTTCTTGCGCTATGACTTAACAAATAGTCATATCGGTGAGCCGATTAAGCTAGAGATTATAGATTATAAATTTTTCTTTTATAATTTCGAACTCCTAAATCAAATAGGGTAGTCGGATGATTCGTAGTTTATAAAATTCCGTTTGCTTTACTGCCAGTATTGTTACTCTTATGTGAGAGAATTTCCCAATGCTAGGTAATAAATTGTAACTCGTGACTTGTAATGTTTGTTGGATAATATTAGTTCAATTATACAAGAGATCCCAGAGAATAAAACAGCAAACACAGAGATGAGTAGCCGTCCAGTTGCCCACACTCAGGTTAAACAAGATAGGAATAATTGTGTCTTAAAATAAAATAGACGTCTCCTCTTTGTATATTCATACGAAGACAGGAATAATCAGACTCCTCGTGGAAGATAACCTCTCTAGACTAGTAGCAGACAATCCAGGAATAAATATACATTGTGAGAGCTTCACGCCATTATTACGCAACAATCCTTTCCTTGCTATCCCTCTTTTTATATATAGACAGAGCCAGGTATGCGGCGACGAAACATTACTATTTTTTAAGAGACCTTCTTTTTTTGCATCTCTCGAATCGTCTGGTCGTTCGCGCGGCCAATAAACGACTCAACCAAGTGGATCGACAGAAAAGAAAAAAAAAAGTTCGAGCGTCTCTGTTAAGAGATTTGTTTCTCCAAAAAATAGAGCACCATTCGCTATGTGTAGCCGGATTCTGCAGCAGCTGAACGGCTATTGGGGCGTGTTTTAACGGGGTTGCATCGGAATAATAAAGCGTGGAAGGGGTGATCAACAGCAGGCACGCGCCATTGGCTTGGAAGAACAACCCTTCATCGGTTTATCCTCGGCTTTCCAGCCCACGAACGATAATCTCGACCCCCTTCGGCGAAAGAGACGGTTTTCTCTCTGTCGTCTTCTGTACGAGCATCGACCGTCCGTTGTGTTCCTTCTGTTGCGTGTTCTCGCCATGTACGAAGGCTGCTGAACCCTTTGGTGACGTTACGGTTTCTGTGACATAATGCCTTATCGTAATTTTCCCATCCATCTTGATACACGTTGCTATTTACAAGGACGATCGAAGTGTCAGTAGAACAGAGAGAAGATCGATCGTTATGCAAATTGTTATCTTTACGCAATACCACACAGTACGATCTGCGGATATTCATGCAAATTTATAGTTTCATTCAATACAATTAATTTATATTACAAATTTATATTATTAAGTGGTTTTTTTCACCTGTTAATCGTTCTTTAAACTATTTTCGTCGGAATCGTATATTTCTATCCTTAGAAAGTTTCGTAATTCTACAGAAACAAAGAAAGAATCGCAATTGATATAACGTGTTTCCTCGTTTCAACGTTATACTAGAAATTAAAATTCTCCTTTCGATTAAAACGAAAACTGGACACAGATAAAAAAAGTTCGAGGTCTGAAAGTACACTACATAGGATATTTTATATATTTCTGCATATTCTGCGTATTTTTAAATTTCCCACAAACGCGCCGAAATCTCCAATTTCATTATCGATACATAATTTACATAAAACATTCACGGAAACTCTGGAGGAATTTAAATGAATTTTCGGCGGAATATATAATGGTTACGGATACAGTAATTGGAACCGGAGGATAGAACAAAGATTCCTTGTCGGCATTTACCTCCACCAGCCAAGATGGTATACCGGTCAGGTCACCGGTTTCCTAGTTTATCCACCATAATACCTTCTCCTCCTGCACCTACATAAATCTACCGGCTCCCAATATATATACGCGCACCGCTGGACCAGACGGTAATTCCATCTTCGTGTCGTTTTTCTTTCTCGCTCCTCGCCGCCCTCCTTCCTTTGTTCTTATACCTGAACAATGGTCGAAAGCTGGCCAGGAATGAAGTTATTGGAGGA
The DNA here is from genome assembly GCF_000188095.3 of Bombus impatiens. Lineage (NCBI taxonomy): Eukaryota > Metazoa > Arthropoda > Insecta > Hymenoptera > Apidae > Bombus > Bombus impatiens. The sequence continues at coordinate 220,752 of NT_179064.1, read as the reverse complement.
TTTTTCTCCGAGATGGATTTTTACATCGATTTCTCGGTGAACATTTGCTGCTCGTAATTTCGAGGCTCTCCTTAACGACGAGAGAAAGGGATGATGGTCTCATTGGAGAACGATTCGTCTCCACTCGAATCACTTTGTCGATACGTTACGACGTTTTATTGCTGGTGACGTTAATCGAGCCTTACGTATTCCCTTTATATATTGGCAACCTTCCACGTATACTCGCATGGACATGTTTCGTCCATGAGCGAACACGACGAATGAATCATCCTCCTGACAAGACCAGACACGTGATTCTCTCATTATCTTGAGGCATCGTTACCATATATTAGGCTGATGCATATGAAATGTTGTCTCTGCCGGGTTTGAATTTGACGGCCCATTAAATTTTGTCCTAACGTCAATTATTAAGCATATTACGGAAGAATGTATTAGGCGCAAATGACGTATATTCAATGCGAGGAAGACTTATAATAGAATTGTGAGAAGCTTATTATTGACCGTCATGAATAATTGGAATTTGTCTCGCTGGTTGAAACGTTCTGTCTATCACTTCTTTTATTTTAGAAAATACATTGAAATATTTCCAATTTCTCGTGTTTTCCATGCTAAATAAGCAAAACTATATTCTATAGTTTGTTACCTACATAAATGTAACATTTGGGTAATGTTAAACATCTTTTATTCCATCTACACGACTTTTTAACGCGTAAATCATTTGACAGGCTTGTCGCAAAAATGTTTCCATTCTAAGAAACTAATATTCCCGGAATAACGGAATTAATCATTGGAGAAGTGGACGGAGTAACAGGAAAATTACTTTATTCAAATGGAATATATTTCGAAGAAGCTACGCGTGACTATAGTTTCATTGGAAGAAAGCTAGTTTCACTTGCATCATCCTAATAATAACGAATAGCGTTGTTCGAATCAAAATAGCTTCGAATCTTGCGATTGCCGCCAGATTGTTCTATGGAGGATGATCCAGAGGTCTCGTAGACGCCAAAAAACGTCTGTGAATAGAAGATCTGTTTGCAGATTTGGTTTGCCGGTAGCGATGCACAAAAACTATGAAGGAAGCTAGACGAACGGAACAATAGTGCAGAGAGCTAGAGACGAATAGTAAAAGGGCAGTTCTAAGACGGTCAGACCGGTAATTTGGTCGTCCATCAGATGGCGTCTTCGTGACCAGCGAATATTATGGTTGTGTAAAAGTCTCGGTTCGAAATTTAAATTCAACTGCACGAGGCTGCGTAGTGGAACCGTAGTAAACCGTGTATAGCTCGCGGCTACTTTTCTACTAAATCGTTTTGATTATACTCATTACCCGAGGCCTCGCCACGGTATTCTTTCTTCCATTTCGAGGTTAGACAGAAGGAACCTTCGTGTTTCCATTATTCCCGGAAATCGTGGGCCAGAAATCGGCCGGATAGGTCGTACGAGTGTATCATTTTATAAGGCGGCATTCTACAATGTCTGACCATACGAATTCGAGACGAAACCACGTACCTACGTTCTTCTAATGGATTTTTGAAGTTCTTCCCTCCAAACTTGCTTTATGACTCGAAGTAAGGTCGAACTAGGTTGCGGTTCTAGTAAGTTTTGACGAACATGACCGAACAATTTATATTGATGCTTACGAGCAGCTACGTCATATTTCAGATGTTTAATTCGTCAGGATACCGTATCCGTTGTAATCGTGGTATTAAAAATGCCATCGTGTTTCTATTTCTGTTTGAAAGAATTCTTGATGCTTTAATGAGAATTCTCCGTTCTTTTTTTTCATTAGACGTGTTAGAAACATTCTGCAGTAAAATTATATCATAATCGAAGGGAATGCTGCAATAACGAGACAGCAATCTGAATAAACTAACAAAAACTAAATCAAAATCAATTTATTCGTAGCGTATTCGTGAGTATGAGTGTGAAGGCAACATAAGAGCAGAGGTTGAGGAGCAAAAAACTGTCTAGTAATTTACACCCGGTGAAATAGAGGAACATCGAAATCGTAAATCATAATCCTCGCAGATTCTTTAAAGGCTCGTGAACGTCAGCCACGAAGGATCAAATCGCGCGGTTAGAGATATTAATGGCTCCAATTCTCTGTGTCGTAATTGTAAAACAGCCTCGCTCGGAGCCGGACTATTAGGCCGAGCTTGTCGCTCGTTGCTTTTATATCATTTTTGTACGCGATATAAGAGAGAAACAGGGCCACTATTTCCACGTAATATCGTTTAGTAGCTTTACAAGGTAGATAAGATAAAGTCTCTGGTTCGAATAATGAGCTCGTATCTCTGCTCGACAACGACAGCCCGAAACGTCAATAATCGTTGTCGAGATTGTTAAAGGAATAGAGAAAGAGAGAAAGACGAAGCAATTAAAATGCAACCTCAAAGACAGGGGGAGAAAAAAAGAGGAGGGAAGGAATGTCCTTCGCACAGATAGCACGTAATTTGTCGCAGAAATGCTTGACCGTACAAATCGTGTCGCCGGAAACGCGCTATCGAGTAAATCGAACGTTCATCCGTTTTAAACGCGCGACTGCAAGCGTTTTTGTTAACTATCAATCGAGATATCGGGCAATATCGCATGGAGGGCGATCGTTTGGCAAACAGCACGCAATAAACCGTGAACGAGACAGCATATAAAAAGGAAAGTTCCACGATTTACATATTTAATAAATGCCTGAATAAACGGACATAACGAATTATTAGTGCGAGCAAAGCGGTAAACGATACAAAGTGACACGGCCGAGTGATTTATTGACGTTTAATAAGTGAAATCTTAGTTAAACCAGCGAAAGTCTCGTTCGCGAGTGTTACATCCGCATGGATTATGCTTGGAGAAGGTGTGAACTCCTCGGAAGAGTGTCAACGAGATTCATTCACCGTTCCACGCATTGAGAAGATTTTTGGCAATTGAATGAACTGCGCTGAGAATGTTAGTTGTAGTTTTCGAGTGTCATGTTCGAATTAATAATCGTAATCTTTATTAAAACGTTGAATATCTTTCTGCTTATTAAAAGAATGCCCAGATTAGAATATAAAAATTTGAGGATCGCTGCAGGTCAATGGAACCCATTGATATTTAGATAGTGAATGGATAAGGAAATGTTTTCTAACATATAATTTCAATTTCATAAAATCTTATTAAACGTTATTTCTAATTACCGGTGTGTCGTTAATTTGTATACTTTAATAAAATTCGCATATTATTACTACAAATTGACCAAGTGTCTTGCTGCTCATGAACAACAGCGCATATAAAAATTTTCCTTGTGAAAACATGTGGACAGCGTATCACGTTGAATGGAAAACGTCTAAATATAAACATTACTTATGCGCCAGTGCAACTGTATCGCCTAGAAGGGTGTCAACGGAAACGCATTGGCGAACTATCGATCGACTGCAGTCGTTAGAATGCACGTGACCGAGCCGGTACTCTTAATAAAGCAGAATATACGTGTGCCTAGCGGATAGTTACGGCTAAAACCGGGATAATCCAATAATTATCCAACACGCGACGATTGTCCAGGTTTTTTATCATTCGGCCTGCGGAATTCGCAGCTCGGTTATGACACCATTTTAAAATCGAAAGACTTTTCCCCTGCGGTGACAAGTGGACTAATGGAATTACCGACCCCTTTAAAATATAAAAAAGCTTTCGCATTATAGATCGAAGCTAATAAAGCTCTTCCCAGTCAGAAATTAAATCCTACTTTCAATCGCTTTCAAGAGAAAGAGGAATATATTATATTTCTCTATATCTGCGACAAAGATACTTATCAATAAGAATAAATCATATGAAAGGTATCCTAGTAACTCCATCTGTATCGATCAGAAATACTTGTGATAGTGCCGATCAACTTCATCGAGCAGTATCTGGTATTGGTAACACAGTAATTATCGTAAACGAATTTTGAAGCTCCTGCCCTATAGAAAATGTTAAATGTGATTTATGATATTTTTCGTTTGTAGACATGGAGAGTTTGTTCGTAGTGTTCGACTAAGCCCTTTTCTCTCGAGAAGTAAAAACGACAGAGCTTTCTTATCAAACCTACAAACAGTAGAATGCGCCTATTTTCGCACGACAGAAACATGGCCGATACGTGACCGTGTTATGCCATGGAGACACCAGCCGGACAACATTGTAGCGACTTGCGACATGCGCCGCAATTATCCTCTCGCCGTCTCATTTGCGATTGTAATTAAGATCAGCCACGGCTGTGGACGCGGACGCATTCGAGCGTGCACCGATCGGGTCGCGATTGCTCCGGTTGCGGCGCTAACCGCGCTTTCGTTGCGGCGCTAACGCGACTAACAGCTTCTCACCCGTCGAAGCGCTGCCTCTTTTCATCCTTCTCTCGCTTTCTCTCGCGAAACGGGCAAGATCCAATAAATAGAAGATAAAATTTTCGTACGACTTCGAAAGGGTCGTGATTAATCGCGATTCGATTGCTTGTAAGAGGGGGGAGAATCGAGCGAGAGAAGGTTCGCGGCGTTATCGGCGACGATCGTGTAATTACAGGCTCCAGCGGTGTCTACACGTCGAAAATTATTCTGCCGGTCGAGTTGAATAGAAGTTATCGTCGGAGAACAGGCCTCGGGAAAATCGACTCGGATTATTGCCACAGGATATAATTAAATCCGTTCAACTAGTTCTGTCAGTTTCCGGTTTTTCCATTCGCGAGGAATTCTTCAACGAAGGGAAAGGGGACGCAGATGGAATCCGTAAAGTTTGACCGGTCGGGTACTCGCGAGAAAACGCGTAGGAGTAGCAGGCGGTGCGGCTCTGGTAATTACAGGACGACTGGTTATTATAAGTACACGTGTTAATGGTGTGCGTCGGTGAACCGGCCGGTGATCTGGGTTGCGTTATCAGGAAATACCGTGTTGCAAGAAAATCTGTTGCCGGTGCCGTTAGAACTAGTTTTTAACAAACCACAAGCGAGTCAGCCTAAGCTTTTCCTATGAGATCGCCGCCGGTCTATGCGTTAATACGAACCAATCGACGTTTAATAAATTTTGGTCTGCTTGCCGATAGCGTGCCGCACACACCGGCCAGAATTCGCCTCGTTTGTCATTTTATCTTTCGATTAACATTCTTTTCCCTTATCGCCAGTCGGCTACGTAATTCTAAGCAATTATGTATCTACTCTCACTGCACCTAGAAAAAGTATCGAACAACAGCGACGCGAATAACATTCTCCACCGTGCTAGATCTATTTTGACAGTGTGCAATTCAAGGCTGGTATACTTTCTCGGCTCGCTGAGAAATATACGCAACAGCGAGCGAGAGCTCGAGAGTCGCGGCATTTTTGGCAATTAAATGGAAATACGGTGAAATTCTATTATAGGAACTTGGTCTATTTCAATCAAATTTTAGTTAATATCCGATTAAACGATTTCTGTTGATCGAATCCAATCGTCTGGTCGCGAATTACCATTATATAAAACTAAAAGTCGTATTACCATTATATGAAATCCATCAATTTATCCTTTGACAAATTTACTTAAATGGTGTTTTAGAAGAACATAGAAGAGGCAAGAGAATATATACAATTAAATAAAAATAAAAAAGAAAGAGGAAAATGCAATTGAAGATTGCGTAGTCACGTCCATCACAGACAATCACGTAACGCCATCTCAAAAATACGATTTGCCCTTCGAATTTTCCTTCTCGAGCTTTTCAAGCGACTCACTCGCAAACTTCTTCGCGATAATCTTCTAGTAGTTCTGACGGGTCACGTAGTTACCTAAGGTAGAAGCTTTGCGTGACTTCAACCCCTCTTGCACCCTCGTATATTCCCCTCGATGAATATACACCGTGTAGAATCCATCTCGCTGCAGAAAGGGCCGTCCACGAAAGCGTAAATCGTTCAGACACAAGATTTTCGTACAAACCTCGACACGCACGCCGGATAAAGAGCCAGGAAGATGCAGCACGGGGGACCTCGAGGAGCGGGGGCTGGTTTCCGCCTCGGTAACCACATGTTGCAACTTTCCAGCGCCTTTGTTGCACCTTTGATTTCCAGTCACGACCCATAAGACGCAGATCCATGTTTTTTCTTGCCCTTTCATCTTCGTTCTCCCCCTTTATCGACTTATCTGGTCTTCTTCTTCTACCAAGCATACATTACGCGGTTCGTAGCGAGCAATTACAGGAGGAATCAAACCGAGGCGAGTACGTGCGACGCTTACTAGCGGCGAGACGCGCGACTGATCTCTTATTGCGCCGGCAATCAACGTAATGAGCTGGACGTGCGTACCGACACACGGTCGATCCTGCCACACAACGTTGCATAAGGTTGTAATAGTATGGTGGTTGGTTTCGTGAGCCAAAGGAAAGCCGTAGGCCCCCGGCTGACGTGCGGATGATGAGCCGATATATTTTATTGATGGACCAGATGATCTGGTCGACGGGCCGACTTAGGGGTGAGCTTGAGAATTTGCGTGAGCATTGAATCGGACAGCTGACTTAGCGTGTGCAGAGGCACAGAGTTTTGGAAATTACGAGACATTTGTTGCAAGTGTACACTTGGCAAAGATTAATAAAATACGTGGACAGTCGATGATCGATCAGATGGACAAATCGCAATATTTAACGAGACCATCTTTAGCACTAATTATACTTGAAACATATAATTTTATATATGGTAACATAAAATTTTTTGTTTAAGACGACTATACAGTATGGATAGTGTATGTTTGTAATAACTGTTTTATAACTTAATCTATGTACATTTTCCATATTTTTACATAAATATTCAATTTTTCAACGAGAGACAGAGATATTTTAACCGTTTAAAACCGTGAAATGCGAACGACATTAGAATCTCGAAACTTTATTACGTAGTTATGGCGCTATAGTAGAAGGACATTTCCCTGATCTTACCTGGCAATCACAGCGGAAGTAAATTCCTTAAGATAGCCAGGTAATTTTCCAGCGAAGCGTAGGGATATTTTAATCGTTCAGAATTCCTAAGCAATCAACCGTGGAGTGACGAAATACCAGCGACTTTCGAATCTCGAAGCTTTATTAACCCTTCGTCGGTGACTCGAGCAATGTTTCAACCCTGAATATTTTTCCTTGGAAATTTTATTCCTCTTAAAAAGACTTTCAAATATTTCGCTTAATAAATAACCACGTAATTTAGTAGACAAATTAACAAAGAATCCAGAATTCGTACAAGTTTTTAAAGAACTTAGAACGCCAAAAAGTCAACTTTTAACGTAAACATTCCGCTTTACATACTGCGGATTAATTTACTTAAATTTGTTACTGTAAACGAAATTGTCCCAACTGTTTTCGCCTTAATTTTATGAAAACAAAATTTCGCCAACTCGTTATGAAATTTTATCTATTGCTCCTTTGTAAAAGCATAATAAACTATAGAAGGAAATTACTTTTGTACGACTTTCGTTAATCAAATTACTTAAGATAATTGGGCAATCTCCCGAACGAAGATTAAGAATATTTTAATCGTTCGAAACTCTCGAACACCCCGCTGAAAGCTGGTGATACAAGAACGACGTTAAATCCCGCGTAGCGCGTTTGTTCGATGGTAAATCGGCGAGGCAACGCTCGTCCCGGCACGATACCGCGAGGATTAAGCTGCGGCCGAGATCCATCGAGCAGGTGAGCCTCTAAAACCAACGACGTCAAGTAGGGAGGCAGAGCGAGAGCATGGCTTGCTTTTAGGGCTAACGACGCGCCCGTAAAGCGAGAACGATGAAAATGGAGAGTAGAAACGTGCGTCTAAGCCTGGAATGCAGCATAAGTGCACGAGGAGGGAAGCCCCTCTTCTCCTTCTCTCTCCATCTCTCTTTCTCTCTGCATCGCGGCTTTAGGTTGGGCTGGGTTGGAACCGGGCAGAGGAAACGTCGACGATTTGACTTTGCAGTGTGCCGCGCACAGCATCCTCTTTTTCGATGTGTTTAACTTGTAGGATAGCATGCATAAGCGAGAGGGTAGAATTAGATGGGGGAAAAAGATGGTTGAACACTTCTGTCTGGATGTAACAGGGATAAAACGGGATGCGTAGGAAAGAGACGGAGAGAGGACCAGTAAAAGTGACGAGGGTATGATGTTCGCTTTAATATCCACCAGCAGGTATATATTCTCACTTGCTCTGCTCGTATCTTCTTCTCTTTCTCTCGTGTTCGTTTTGCTCTCTCGCTCTTCATAGTTCGTTCGATTCTCTATCTTCTGCTCGCGAACGGAACCGCTGCTAGAGTGTCGATACTATGAGCAGAGAACAGCTTATGGGAAACTCTAGCAATGGCTGGCTCGTTGAAAAAAGGAAGGGAAAAGAAAGAGGCAGATAAATTTTCCAGGACTTATGTAGAGTGCTCGATGAAGTCGAAAAGTCAATGGAGGGAGGAGAATTCGTCTGCCTTTTCACGGTGTTGGTTGATCCCGGGAACACACTGATGCGGAAAGCATGACATGCGAAATTCGCCCGCCCTCCGATGGACAACGTAACGAAACGAATTACGCGGCGGGAACTCGTGTTCCTTGAAATCTCTGTCAGCGATTGTACAGTGTTCTCTTAAGAGAAACAGGAAAAATAAACGATATGGTAGACTACCTCTTAATGTAAACTTTCTTTTTAATTTCGTTACGAATCGCTCCAAGTATTTACGAGTATTCTATGGCTACGGAAAATACTTGAATATTCCGTTACTTTTCAATAAAGTGACTTCTTATCAAGTTCCATGTACATTACATTCTCAGAATATCAAACTTTTATAGCTATATGAAAGTATTACTAAATTTAATAAATTTAATACTCTTTTAGACATAATTAATTTAACGTCACGATAAATGCAATGATATAATCGTTGTATGTAGTAGTGTGTTTTAATATTTATAAATGAGTAGATTTCCCTATAAGAAGTTTCCTCTATTCAGATTTCTCGAGTTACATATTTCGGCGTCTGCATCGCTTCACAGTCTCGTACAGCCAGTTTGTGAAATATTCTATTCGTCTTTGAAAAAAGATCCTATGAATCTGTGAATCTCTAACTTCTTAAACGAACAATCATTTGTTGACCGATATATCCAAAAATAATCGATCGATATAATAAAAAGTAAATCTAATTCTACGAAAATTATCGTTTAAAAATGAATCCAAGAAATATAATACCATTTACGATAAATTGTCACGAACATCGAATAACTATTATTCAATCGTCATCCAGCTGAACAAAAATAAAGCGGAATCTCCTATACGAAGTAAAAGACTCCACGTAAAATTCCAAGAAGAATAATCGTGCAATAAAACGTCGTGCTCGTAAACGACGTAAATGATCGCGCACTGCGGGCTAAGAAAATATAACGGACGAATAAATGGCGGCTGGTAGATCCCTGGCGTCGTCACAGTTTCTTTGTCGAGCGACCATGCGCGTCGTGCAGCATTTCCAAGTCCTCGCATTAGGATTAGGCACGCTGCACACACCCGAAAAACCGTACGAGCCGCCCTCGTATTCGTATAAATGTTGTATCCGCAGGTTTTTAGTGTGCGTAGGGTAACAGGCATAGGAGGAGGCTGCGGGTCCCGCGAGATTATGTTCGTGCTGGTTATTGCTTTTATTGTTTTTCGCTGGACTAGACCGGCGAGAGAAGGCGGACCGGTGATCTTGTATCTTAGCAGGATCTACGTGCATTTTCACTTAGCGAGTTACACGATACCGGATACCGTTGATGTACCTCGCCAGCTTGGATCATTAGTACCAACTGTTAGAGAGAATCCGCAAGTACCATACCACTCTTGAGCCTAGCAGTATTTTCATTTTTCTTTTTCCATGTTCGTTCCGTTTCGATGGGTTTAGAATTGTAAAGGGAGAAAAAGGCAGAGTCAACTGTACAGAATTGTTCTTCTTTTTTTTCTTTTTTCGCCATCGATTCTTTATGTTCGACATCCTGACCGATACCTTCGATGATGAAACAGTGGAACAGTGTTCGACGAAGAAATCCAGGCGAGAGAAAGATGCACCACTGCACCGTCGAGTCGATCGAGGTTGATTCGCGAATTTAAAGGTGATTAATGCTTTAATGCTAGCCGGGACTTAAGATCTTAAGTAGTTTCTTTTATTTCCGAGATTACTCAGACGGGATAGGTGGTAGGGCGGTTCGATTAACAAGTTTCTTTGGCTGTCGTCTTTCGCTCGATGAACATTTTCGCTGTCTGTCCGTGGTATACTTCCCTTGCGAAGGTATTACTTACGAAAAAGAAGAGATGACGTTATCTTATCCACGATCTCGCGTTGTGGATCTTGAGTCCCATAATGCAATTGAAAATTTACCATTCCGATCTAATCCCGTCACTGTGTGAGGATTAAAAGCACCAACGCACCGATCGAACGACGAAAAAATCGATCTCTGTGTATTAAGACTTTGATGGGCTTTCCAGGAAAGGTCGAACGGGAGGGCCACGCTGCACGAGGGTCGCGATGAACTACAATTAGTGAATCTGTGCGTACCTCCGAGATCGGCGATCGTCGTAAGTAAATTCTATTCGCGACTCTGGAAGCTTTAATACTAAACGTAAGATAATTAAACGAATGAAAGAGGCTTTTTTTTTGAAAAAAAAAAAGAGAAAAGAAAAGGTCTTCCGCTGCACAAGAATCACTCGAACGCTTTTATCAACTTTCTCTTGGCACGTTTTTCTCCTTTTCGCTTTTTTCTCTGATTGCACTTGGACGCACGAGGGGTTGACTCACTTGGTCAGCAGACTGGCAAAACCAACCGCAAAACAATACTCACAGGCTGCACGCACAAGAAAACACGCCGGAATAATGGCACCGCCTTAATTCGTTTCGGGGAAGAGAATCGACGAGACTAGGGACGCGCGAGTCGCGACAATGGTACTAACGAGGTCCCTAAACGCCCGAAAAAGAAAGCGTTAATTCCGACCTTTCAAGTGTAAATTCCTAACCGCGCTCTCGTTTCCACTGTCGAGAAACGTTGCCAGGTATTACGCGTACCACGCGTTCTTTCATCTTTCGTTCGTTTCGCTTAACCTTCGCTGCGAACCATCGGGGAAGAAAAATACACATTTGGTATACCATTGAAAAAGAACGAAACTTATTTGGTCGCTGTTAACAACGATGATTTGTCAACGGAATATTTTATTTCGGCAATTCGAAAAAGCAGAAATCATGATTTCTTGTTGGACGTTTGGGGTGTTGGTATTCGGCAGCTGCACATTGTCGTTGCAACGATGCTGCACGATTCAACCACACATGCATTAATGCAATGATGGTTGGTCCTGAGAGTGAGGAGAGAAGGAATATTGTTGAAGCGAGGGGGGGGGGGGAAG
>NT_179064.1:151299-209408 GCF_000188095.3 Bombus impatiens | reverse complement strand
GGGTGGGGGGGGGGGGGGGGGGGGGGGGGGGGGGGGGGGGGTGGGGGGGGGGGGGGTGGGGGGGGGGGGGGGGGGGGTGGGGGGGGGGGGGGGTGGGGGGGGTGGGGGGGGGGGGGGGGGGGGGGGGGGGGAAGGATCAGGGAAGGGAAAGGATCTCTTTGTCCTCACCGTGATCCATGCGGCAGCATTGACCTGCTGCCCCACTGGCGTAGACACCTGCCCCTTGCTTATCAAACGCTTCTACCAAACTCAATACAATTCGAACATGTCATTTTTTATAGCTTTTTCAAAAAAAAAAAAAAAAGAAGGAATTTAGAGAAAAAACGAATTAAAAATAAAATAGAATAAACATAAGATAAATACTTCATAAACATTGTACAACTAGTATTCTCAAAAAAAAAAATTTTTTTTTCAGATCATTCCTTTCTTTGTCGCAATGAAAAATAAAACAGTAAAAGTCGAATATCTCACAGATTCGTGAAATATTTACCAAATATCTAAGATCGTTTACTAAAATTGAAAGTCGCGGAAGGCGGAGAGGTCAAACTCGCAGAGTTCAATTAAATAATTCACGGTATGTTCCACGCCACTGGATGACTTATTTCTCTCGCGATACGCAAAAGGCCCGTCTGAACTGGCGAACTGGCCCTTGCAGCCCTGCTGCGCTGCGGTTAACTTCTGCCAAGAGGCCCCCGGACCTCGGGCATTGTTGCAGCACCAGTTTTTGACAGGTACTATAGGCTGCGTGGTGCGTGTGCCCACCTACGTACGCTCCACGGATTAACGTCTAGAGAATCAGAATGAAAGAGAGACAGAGATAAAACGATAGAGTCGAAACAGTGCGCGAACGATCACAAAACAGGCTCACGTGAAAACAGGTCCTTCGACTTGACTCATTGGTATTTTATTATCGACTTTGAACGTCGACCCAGAAGACGTTCCAGTCGACTATTAAGTCCGGGATGATAAGTCTCACGCACAGTCGTTCTACCGTTAATAGTCACTTACTTTCGGTCAGATTCTTATAGAACCTGTTCCATGGAACTCGTCCAATGGCTATCGAATTTCAAACGCGCGTCTACATAGTCTACTTGCTGGATTATCGAACCTTCTTGGGTTAGTCTTTCTCTTCGTAGATACACAGTATATAATATAGGACCGTAGAAAAGTCTCGCACCATTTGCGTTAATGGTCTTCTAATCGTAATGAAACATACTTTTACTCGATCGCCGGTCTGTCGGTTATAATAATTTCTTTACTTAGAAATTCTCTAGTTTTTGAAGTGTCTGTTCATCGAGAACTGTAATCGATCTACCTGAAGTTGGTTTGCCTTCGTTCACTTTTAACTTTGCTATTGTAGAAGGGTATCCTAGTTAACCAGTTTTGTGTTTAACCAGTTAACAAATTCCTAAGAAAGTATTGAAACAATTAAAGTACCGCCAAGTATCCTCTTTATTCTTTCATTAAAGCGGAACACTTTTACTTGATAGATGATACGTGATTTTTGTCTGTCCTTCTACATATTTCATTATAAAGAATTTTATCTATCTATCGTCTATCGATCGTCTTGTATCTATCGTCCAGACCGCAAAGGGACTGACCCTTTCACCTGAGACAAAATCGAAATGATAGAGGACTTGAGGTGCACATACCCTCTGAATATGCTTGAAGAGGGTCAGGTGAAACTCTTTTGACGAGCAGACTCGCCAGCCTCTTCGAAGGGAGCATTTATCCTCGAATGAGATACACAGGTCGGGGTAGCCCTAACCTGACCTAACTCTTGACCATCCCCACGGGTGAGCACGCAAATGACTAGAAAGCCTGGACGATTCTCTTCCATCACGTTGGCAAGTGTAACAATCGTCAAATTTTCGATCCTTCTCAAAGAGAGATGATATTTCCATAGGCACAAATAGCCTTCCATTGTTCAGAGTAGAAAAATCGTCCTAACGATTTCTTCTTAAAAGTCCGTTCAAAGTTAAACCTACCTTAAAACGGAATAGCTAGATAGTCGCTTCCTATTGTTATAAATCTTAAAATCTCTAAGAATAACGCAGCTGTACCTGGAACACATCAACTCTGTTCACAGTAGAAGCTAAATTCTCGATTTAAGATAACTTGAAATTTCTTGACGAGGGGTGAGACGTCGATTTATCAAAGCAACTTTTCTATCAGATCGCTGGAAATTTATGCGCTCATACGTCAACTCTCAGCCACTATTTGCATACGGTTCGTGTATAGAATTCCTTTAATAACTTATTTTCAATACAATAATATTCAATTGTACGCGTTAGTTGCTATATGCAAGATCAGGTGGCTATTGTTCGATCGATGAAAATTAATTCCGATCAACGACGTATTCGTATCTGAGCTCAATACGACGACAACTAGAAAGGTTCGATCTCTGAGTTTTCAGATATTTATAGAATTCGTAAACGAATTCATAAACTATAGTTTGCTTGTAAACGAATGGTTTTTTACTCCACACATACCAAATACCCTAAATTTTTCATGCGAAGGACTTAACCAATCCCGATAAAGATTCTAACGATGCAACCACGCTTGGATCATCGTTTTTTTGACGTCGCCACTAATGAACCCCCGAGATAACTTCCAATCCTTCGAGATAGCTCGACATCCCTGAAAGAGGGATAACAAGTCAATTAATCGAGGCGACTTTTCCACCAGATCTTTCCATCCAGCAGATCTCAGAAAAATTCAATTTTAGAATCTTGAATTCTAAAATTCAATTTTAGAAATGAACGATTCACCCCGGAAGTATAAGTAATCATCCAAAATTGCAGCACTTAAAGGAGTTACCCAATCGCTCTAAAAATTCTAAGGATACAACCCTGCTTGGATCACCGTTTTTTCGATGTAGCCGCTGATGAATTCCAGAGCTACCTTCCAACCATCGGAAGCTTCGCTAACGCAACCTTAGTAACCAATAGCGTTGTCGGTCGCTCTAACGACCCCTCTTCCACCTCCACTACTGGTGAACCAGTAGGCCACAAACTGAGGAAGGCCCGAAAATACCCACGAAGCGTAAAACACGGCTTCCTCTAATACACCTGAGCTTGTGTACAGTCTACCTTCGCTTATGGTTTATGGGATAGGTGCAAGTGTGTACTATATTTTCGTAAGGACTGAGGCTGGTTGGCGTAAACTAAGGCGGCGTTCCCTTTGTGCCGCGCTGGAAGCTAGTTTCGGTTGGATGATGCGGTTCGATTCACAATGCCATCGCTAATGTCCACTTTCAGTCTCCCTCGCAGGCCCTTCACAACTATCGGGCTGTTTTAGTGCTTTATGACAGCCATAATATCGCCTTTCCCGTATACCAGGTAGAACAGAGCCCCGAACAGGCTGTAATGATCCGCTGCAGCATTATGAATAGCTGGGCTTGCCGTAATTGTTCCTAGTTATCATGTTGTGTACTTTTGTTGAATTCTCTATATTTGGAAATTTGTCTGATAAGGACCTGTGGGCAATTTAAGAAGGTATTTTCTACACTTTGTTTAACAATTTTTTATCCTTGTGTCCTCGTGGAAATATCGAGAAATTTACTTATGATTCCTGTTCTTCGTAGTTAAATATCGCAAATGAATGTTTTACGAAAATATTACACATCAAACGAAATTCTACATAAGTATAGACATAAATTGGAAAATCATTTTGGATCATCGTGTTTTGGAATTATAAATTTAGAGGAATTTTATGAAACAATTACATGTGTATAAGGCACAAGATTTTAAACAAAATGTGAATTTTGAAACTTCGATATTTAATATCTGTGAAATATTTTATCACGGAAACATAGTTCTCGTATAGGAAACAAGAGAAACTATCGATTCTTATCTTCTTTGCATTTGTTATGCGATAAGCTTCCAAATATCAAAAATTTAGAGAAGCATTCTCCCAGTGACTCTTGGAAAGTTTGATCTTTGTAATTGACTTCCTAACGAATCGATAGTAATGCAACGCGTGTCTTCGTTAGAACGAAATGGAAAGCAAAAAAATAATTCGCGAATGTAATTATCGAGACGGAGAGCGACGTGGAAAAAAGTGGCTACGCGAAAACGTCGGTGCATTGAGTCGCATAATGAAGCTGCTTCGATCTGAGTTTCCGGTCGGACGGTGAACGCCGCGAAACGCTCTTTGGGTGGTCTCTCATTACGGCGGTTCCTTCAATGATTTCTTAGCACATTCGGCCAGGAACATATGGCTTCTGACCGTTGAATCGGGATGACTGGCCGCACAGAGGGCAGTATTGTAGCAGTTGGAGTGATTTTTCATGGGAATCATTCCCATAAAAAAGACCGAACCTTCTACTGTCTGACTAAATACTGTTATACAGGGTGTTTCCCAAATCGTGGTACAATCAGAAAGGAGATAATTCCTTATGTAAAAGTAGGTCAGAAATATAGAACGAATTATTTTCACATGCAGCTCCGTTTTCGAGAAAATCGAGTTTGAATATTCCTTAAGTACACGTGCACTCGACTAATACTATATATGGACTGTGTGTATGATATGTGGGGGCACAGAATGTAAAAGAATTAGAAAATATAATACGCAGTATGAAATGTGAGACGTACATTTGCTTTTTATTTACGATGAAGCTTTATCGCGACTCAGAATCAAGATGAAACTATAATCATGTTTTAAAACGATTATTTTCATTACAATCAATTATCAATACGGGTTAATAATTGACCTAGATGTTTCATCGTTTAAAACCGTAACTCTGATGACTGTGAGACAAATTGAATGTACTCTAACGATTAGCGATTAAGAATGAGAAATTCACGGCCTATTAATATAAATGAAATAATACCCCAAATGCCTCAATATTTCTATTTCAAGTTGTTAAAACACGAAACGAATTTGATAAGTGGACGCGCGTTGTATAATCCATAAACAAGTATCAAAGCTTTGGACGTTATAACGAGCACTTTATTTCAGCCATTTCGTATCTTCTATGTCTATTACGTGTACTTTTGACCATTTAAATTTCCCATAAACGCATAAACGCGATACAAGAACCCGCCATTTAAAACAATTATTTCTACATCAAACTATATTCAATCACGCCAACTTGCAACCCCCAGTTCTCTCGCTTTCGTAAACCAACGATCGTTGAAATACCGGTCATTTGCACGCTAATAAACGCGGCGGTAAAGACAGTAAGAACACCTCGCTCCATAATTCCAAACTGCCGTTCTCCCTGCGCAATCTAGCCGCAGAATCGAAGTTGTACGGTT
Source organism: Bombus impatiens (assembly GCF_000188095.3). Lineage (NCBI taxonomy): Eukaryota > Metazoa > Arthropoda > Insecta > Hymenoptera > Apidae > Bombus > Bombus impatiens. Next base: position 204,147 of record NT_179064.1, on the reverse strand, counting down.
GGCGAGGGACGAAGAAATAAACGAAGTAATTGTCGGTGAAGAAAGGAAACGATACGGACGAAGAGTGGACGTTGAAGAAATGGGGGAAGATGGGAGAGGAGGCTGGTAATTATCATTTCTTGTACAAGCCGCCGGTGTGGGTATAGTCACGGATATAGGCGGTTTTGCAACATTCGGTCCCTCATTGTGGCGTGGTTCCTCTCCTTCTGCCTTCCTCTAATCCTCACTATCTCTTTCTTCCACTTGTATCGTTTCCTTGCTCCTTCTCGCCGTACGTTCGTTCGTTCTTTCTTCTTTTCACAGTCGCACCCGCGCGCGCATCCCGCGTTCTAAAACAAAACGAAACGCTGCACGGGCCTCTCAAGGATAACGACTATGAGGCCTAGCTGAGGCGGCAGCCATATTGCCGACAATTGAAACCGTTGCACTGGCTCTCTTTTCGGTATACCTGCAGCTGCACCAAGCTGGTCCGCGCTTGTATCACGCACGCCATAACGCGCAGATGCTCGTCGCCCGGGCCAATTAATGCCAACTCACGCACGCTCTCTACCCGGAAAAAGGGAATTACGAGTAATTAGATTAATACTGAAAAATAGACCGTGTCCCCATCCCAATACTTCTTCATTCGAACTAATCTTGATTGGCGAATCGATTCCTTTATCGCCAAGGAATTTAGAATTTCGTGCAGCTGCGCCTTGTGTCTTTTGTTAGGATTTCTTATATGTAAATATTTCTAAGGCAATGATTTCGTGGAACAATATATAACGTACGAATTTAGAAGTATAATAGAACTCTGTTTGTATCAACTTCATTTATTCGAACGAAATTCGAACGATTAAGCGATGGTTCATGGTTCATGGTGGTCATGATGGTTAAATCTACTCGTTAGAATGCGAGCTTCCATTATACGAACGAAAACTTGTATTTTTTATTGTATAATTACAATTGACTAAAAATTATGCACAGTTGCAATGTCTATAAAGATTCTATAAAATTATAAACTGGTCATATTGATTACTCTGGTATTATCCAGTATGAATGAAAACGATTATCGAGGTAAGACCTCATCCTAATGGCATATACTTACATTAAATGCTTACAATTTTTAACATTAACAAATTTCAAACGCTCGACAGATAATAGATAATAGATAGACAGACATAGAAACGGAGTTGTATTGTATAACTTCTTCTTTAGATCTACAGATCGTTATCGTGAAACAAGAAATACTCAAAATGCAGTGTATATTCTATCCACTAGAAATACATGGTTAACAGACCACGTTTACACTCGTAGCCGGACAAAGAATGCATTTGGCGCATTACGACCGGACTTTTTGAGGCGGGTGGGGTGGGTAACCCGACGCCGGTGGTGGCGGTGCAAGTTCAGCACCAACGCTGTAAACCATATGGTAAAGTGGGGAACGTTTCTTTGTGTGACTCATAAACGTGTACTGGTGTACGCGAGTCCGTAACCTCTACACAATGATCGCTAGAAAGTCGAAAAGTCGACTCGAATCCGAGTGGAACGATCGAGGCAACGTACGACGAAGAGTAGGGGGCTAGAAAATCGTCGTGGTCCCCCTCGCGGTTCGAATTCTGTGAGAGTAGGGTCGGAGGAGGCCCGAAGCAATTAAACGAATCGAACGCTGATTACGCGGCTGGTTTAGAGTCGTATAAATCGTCGATTTAAATCGTCGAAATTTTTACGACCGCCTGTCATAACGGTAGCCCGTGTTTTCTACACGTGTTCCCGAACCCGAAACATAAAAATCGTTCTGTAGCGAATAAATGTAAATCGTCGGCCGGCTATAGAATTTTTCGGCTATAGGTCTAAACTATACAGTCGGAGAAACGAATACGAACGGAATGGCGTCGATGGTAATGCAACTTCGACACCCGACGAATGGCGGCACATTGGTATAGAGGAGGGGAGAGGAGTCAGTTCGCCGAATCTAAAGGACTCTTGGCAGGCTAGCAGGGCCCAAAAGTCGTCCTACACGGTCAGGATCCAATCTCATTTGGTACTAGCATGCCTTCGCTCACTCACCTCCGAGCCTCGGATTACTGGCTCCTTTTTGGTCTCTCTCTCTATCTCTCTCTTTCTCTCACTCGCTGCCTTTTTTCTACTCTCGTCCTCTTCATAGCCGATTCCCTCGAAAACGCTATCCCCACCTCGTCGTAGATCATTATCGCCAGACATTCCGAGTTGTATCCGCGGTGCAAATGCAACGTAACCGGGAGAATGGCCATCGCAGATTTTGGACGGTGGTCCTTGATGTCTCTTGAGATTTTGAGAGGACGCTTGAGAGACAATTGTTTTTTATCCCAGCTGGTGGGGAATTTTTGATAAAAATAGGCTGGGGAAGGAAAATTGTACCGCTGATTCGTTGCATTTCTCCTCTTTTTTATAATAAATAATGCGACAGTTCATCTGTGACGCAAATGTAATGTAATTAGAAGAAGGTCCTTGATGACATCTCTTAATATTTTTGAGGATACTTGGTAAACAATTTTTGTCCGCTTCAACAGGTACAGAATTCTTAATTAAAAGTTGGAGATACATGGTGTCGGTGATTTATCGTATTACCTTTCTTCCTAATAAATAACAGAGTTATTTTTATTGCGAAATGTCTTGTGTCAAGTCTACGTCAAATGATGAGAGATTAAGTGTATAAAGATCACATCAGAAGACGCCCTTTTCTTTACAATTCCAGCTGGTAAGAAGTTTCTCATTTGTGCTGCTTTTAAAAGTGCAGTGAATTCGAAGGTTCGAATCGTGCACGGGAACATAGCTGCGTCGGGTATCACGGGGCGGAATAAAAAAACGATCTATTTATCATGACACCCGCGATCGTAAAGAAAGGTCTTTCGGGGATACTCCACGAAGGATGTCTGATTCATCAGCTTCATTCATCAACGTCGGCCGCTTCTGTTTCTTTCATTTCTTTGAAACCTAACACGCTTCTAGTGTACGTGCATCATGCAAAAGTGTGAGCATGACCGGTTCACCGTCGTCCCTGAGCTCTGGGGCTTGCCTTATGATTAAACAGATCATTAGAGGGATGACTCCTAATTCTTTCTTCCTTTTATCGATATGGATCATTCTGATATCCGATCATTAGCCGACCAGCAAGTCCCACCCTCGGACCAAATTGCTTCATTCTTCAAAATCCATCATTCGAAATACGAACGTACCCATCCTTATCCACTTCCATACCTATAAACCGTCGTCGTCTCTTTCCTCGTCATTCTGTCCAGTGTATAGACCAGTGAATTTCAACCTTTTTCATCTCATGGCACGCGTAAACTAATTACTAAAATTCTACGGCGAACAAAACAATGTGTTATTACATTCGGTTCGAGAGAAGGCATTCACACTGTAAGGCTATTGTCGTGTTGGCTGCTATCATTTCTTTATTCGATGATCTAAGAGAAAAGGAGTCAGAAACTAGGAGATAGTTAGGTATTGCATGTTTCGAAAGTTCTTGCACTTCAGTGTGTGTTGTAGCACACTTGGTAATCGCTGATCTGTACCGACGAGTTATGATCGTCGAGAGGATATCGTAGTGAGTTATCTGACGATAACTCGTCCAGCTCCGTGAGATTCGCCGCGATTCAATACGGTGGCCGACTGGTATCGACCGGGTATCTCCACTAATTGGGATTTCGCGGGTTCCCTGGTTGGCGAAGAGTCGGAGGGGAAGGAAAAAACGCGAAGCAAAACCCGGAGGAGGGCGTGGGTCCCAACATGGTATGACGCGATAATGCGGTACGGGGCCACGTTCAGCTGAATAGGGGAGGGGGGCAGAACCAGGGGAAAAGAAGAAGAAGACGACGAAAGAAAAGGAGGAAGAAGCGAGAAGAAGGAAGAAGCCCGAAAAAGGAGGGGGACAAGGAGGGTGGGGCCTGCCGCACTGACCTTGACTAGGCCCGAAGTTGAGGTGGGTTGAGGTGCTGCCGGGCCCTCCTGTCCACCTTCTCCGCTTCTCTATCTCTCTTTTTCGTTCGGCTCTTTTTCCCCCTCTCTCGCTTCGATCCGAAGAGGATACTCCCGTCTTGCCGCACTATGGCAGGCCCCACCGGGCCTGGCCCTGTAGTTCTGCATTCGCAGACTCCTCCATCAAGGACATCACAAAAAGTACATTAGACGAAAACACGTTGCCATTATACCGCGGCAAGCACCGCGAGAGAGGAGAGAACGAAAACGCTACGTCTGCTTGGTAAGGCTTTAAGGCCGGTGCGCGGAGCGCACAGCCGAAAACAGCCAGCACCGTCGCCCCGCCGTTTCGGCCCTCGCAACACCATGAAAAAAGCCCACGGCCATCTCCCCCTGTCTTGCTCTACGACTACGCCAATCTTTAGGCCGGGCTCGAGACCCCGACGAATTTTCTCCAATTTTTGTTTCGACTATTCCTGGAGGTCTCATTAGGGATCGTCGAATTATGGTACCGTTAATATCTTGGAATCGATACTGTTGCATTTGAAATTGATGGTGATTGGTGGCACGTCGTGGTTACTCATGAGTCATGAAATGGAATTAGTGTACAGTAGTGGATCGTCTGTTGATTGTACGATTATTTTTGGAATCATTTAGAAGTGGCAGTGTTTGATTCAAAAGTCGTAATGTTCGACAAAAACACCGTATTTGGGCTGTGGAATAAAATTAAGGTTCTTACAGTGAATGATCTGTTGATATACTTTATGAGGAACATTTGGAAGTTTCTTTTTAATATTCTTGATGGTGTAGAATCGCTGTTGCTCGGTTTGAAATTGATAGTGTGTCACAAAAGTAAGCCGTAGTTCTCAGTTGATGAATTGAATTAGAACGCGATGAATCATACGTTGACAAATTCTGTTAGAGATTTCGTGCATAATATGCAAGAATTGGACTACTTTTTCTTCAACTGTTCCCATTACCATAGTGTAGAAATTTCGAACGGTAGCAGGATGATTGGAAATAATTTCTTCGGCACGAACAACACGCCAGGCCTAAGGAGCGATGGTAAAGTTTCAAGTGCCATTGTCGAATGCATTCACGTCAGCCTCGTGACACACGAGTTACTCTTAGCAGTGGGATTGAATTTTTAGCACGTCCCCCTTGAATTCGCGCGAATGCCAAAAATAAGAAGGCGATGAAACGCGCCTTAACTGCCGCCTTTATTTCTGGCCCTCGTGGTGCACCTTACCGTTCCCTCTTTCTTATAGCCTCTCCTCTTCTCTCCTTGTCTCTCAAGATCAAGGTCAACTCTCCGGAGATGACTCGACTCTTTAAACGATGTACCTTTTCTTCGTTACTCCTTGTTCATCGACGAACGCCATCGCGGTTTCCGATCTACCAAGCGATCTTACCGAATCGTGTCTGCTCCGGTTAGAAAGTTTGTCACGCCATTCAACGAACCAAGTGCTTCGTTAGAAGGATTAGATATCAGAAAAAGTGAAATAAATCATGGAAAAATGTCGGCGCGTGCACCGGTTGCGACGTCGTTCACGCGTGTTGCATGAAACATCGAGTTTCCGTGTAATTATCATCGTTACGCGATCCACGCGATATATTTTGTCATTCGGACGGCTAGCGCAGCCACGGTTTGTCGCACCATAAATCGTATCTCCGCAAACGAGCAAGAAGCGAGCGCGAGTTCTTACAATTCCGTCGCGAGAGGTCGACGCGGCTCTTTACAAGCCGCCTTCCACCGCCTAGGAAAGGATAAACCACACGAGCCAATTCCAATGAGGCGAAATACCACGCGCTACCGGCCACGATAATTCTGACTCGCTTTCTCTCGCGCTGTGACCATTAAAACTCGCCAGCGACTCCGTTCTACGGATTCACCGCACCCGCGCTACTTTAGTGAACCTTTCGGTGAATTTATTATACCGACTTCACGCTCACCACAGCGTGTTTCTACAGTACACGCACGTACACACCTACCAGTGTTGATCTTTCTTCTTTCTCACGTTGACGTCTAAATACCTTGAGCCAATAATAAAACACTAGCTTAAAGGAAGCGCCTGTTTTATGAAACTCCTTGGTACACGGTAAAAACGATTAGCAGCGCCCTCTACGCGGATGACTTTTGTCGCTCGTTAAAACCTTAGTACGTGTTACTCGGAGAGACGCTATTCCATTTATTGCCTTTCTTGTATTTAACGAATAATTGGCACGCGTTTCTTTTTTCTTGGTAGTTTAACGAAGGATGTAAATTAGCAAGGACATCGAGGGCGTTATCTATGTATAGATTTTACGCGATAAAGAAGAGAACTTTTGATTGGCATAAATGTCAGTATGTTATAGAGCATTGAATTATGAAAAATACTTGACGGTAGACGTAAGTACGAATGGTTCTATAAACGGGCAGCGAATTACCGGCCTGTGTTCGTGGCAACGCGTGACGTCTGTGAAAAGATTGTTCAAGTTGTTCTCGGCTTTCACTAAAGTCCCGAAACTGTTGCGGTAACACCGACCGAATATAATTACGTCGCTCATTAAAATTTAACGCGAATAACGCGTAAAGTCTTTTAGGTTTAAATGTCACGTGTTTTATAGAAATATAGAAAAAAAATAACGTAAAGCTAATAATAGAATGAATAAAATATTGAAAACGGTGGTGGTTAGCTCTGAACTAGATGTTGGATTATAGATGACGTGCAATAATTTGTGTTAGATTTTTACGTTGATGATTAGAATTAAGCTAGTATAATAAATACAAAGTGGTACATACATACGTTCATGTGTTCTGTCTCAATAAGAGACGATAATTATACAAGTTTTTGATAATTATACAAGCACTTATTTTTTTTAGATCCGTTATTTTCCCAGGTCCAAAAATTTCTTATGTAATAGTACACTCGTATGCTAGCAATTCTCATACGAAATTACATACATTCAACGATCACCAAACAGTAAGAATACAACATTTCTCATAATATTTTACTAAACAATCAGCATACAGAAACGTTGTTCCCGTACGAACGAATATTTCCAGTTAATTACCACGTCTTACGGAGCCCTGTGTAACACCACGGAACCCCACGGCGACCGCTGATCCCTCATTGGCGAGGTTTCTCGCGCGTTAAAGTTAATTTCGTGGCTGTCCAGGGCCTCGGTAATGGAACCAGTCTTACCCGTGGACTTTTTCATCCGTCGAAGATAAAGCCGGACGTAAGTGATTCCTCCGCGATTCTGCCGCGTGAAGGAACGTTTTAATTGCGTTATTTAAGGGCGACACGGTGAACCGTGCAAGCAGGAAACAACGTGCAAACGGGTTTCCATGTACGGTGTGCCGGGCGTTTACTTACACACTGTCAACGTGACTCGCGGCCGATTCGTTTCGTGAAAGTCGATTCGCGTTCGCGCGCGCGTGGAACGCGCAGAGGTGCCTTTAAAACACCCACGTGCTCTTATGGTATGGCTATGTGGTGGTTTGGATACGCGCCAACGTCAAAGCCCAGGACCTGTTTCGTTTTGCGGAGAACCCGATCGTTCGCGATATGCGGGCATCTAGGGCTCTGTGAAATCGTTACGATATTTATGGCGCGCGATAATCGATACCCCCGCTTTCAGCAGAAAGTTGTTAACTAGTTGGAAAATAATGGCCACCTTAAAAAGCATATCGTTACCTGATATATTTGCCTCGTACAAGTTTACGCTTCTGTCACGAGATAGCTGTTTATCTTTATCGCGGCTATAGGTTTATTATCGTCCCGACTGGCAGAGTCGCACATAGGGACTGTAAATCGTAAGTTTAATCGGTGCAAAACTATCTGTACTCGCGATATTTCCACGTAGAAAGGATGCATCCTTCTTCATTAAGAAATTGAGGAAAAATTTGGAGATATTGCACTTTTATAGAATTACCTGCAGCCACTTGCACGACTCAACTATACAGATTCATGAAAACATTCAAACACTTGCAGACACTTTTTATAAATATATTAGAATTATTAGATTAGATTGTAATAAAATATTATTATCGGTATATTGTGTACACTTTTATGCAGTTTTTCTAAATTTGCAGGTTCATAAACGCACGAATTGCACATAATATAATTGCACATAAAATTGGAAAAATATGTGAACGTATTCGTAATGATATTTAGTAGGTAAAGTTAAGGTAAATTTTTATCTAAGTTCCATTCTTCAAATTATATTCATAAAAGTATGAATTTGCATAAATAATCTCGCTCTAATTATGTATATTATAGGAAACATTTCGAAATTTCATTAGCAATATTACGAGACATAATTGTATTGGTAATATTAAACAGATCCATTAGTAAACATGTATGGAAATATATATAAAATTACACACTTGCTAAAAGTACATATTTCGTAAAGCTTAGAATATTCATCAGGTAACCATATTCAAAGTATGATGGAATATGTTAGAAATACCATGAACTTCTCTAACAACTTAATATATTTTCGAAAACATAGCTTAGTGAATGTTTCATGAGCAACGAAAATGAAAACCTGTATAAGTAGATATCGAGGAATTTCAAGAGAAACTCGTAGCTTCGTAATCGAGAAATAACTTTATCGATATGCGAGGAAACGACTTTTTAAGCGACGAATTTTTCGGAATATATGTACATACTTGTTCCCTCGATTTTACGATTGGCAATATACGGTAATACGTAGTAAGAAAAATTTCGAAGGTGGAGATATTTTATTAGCAAATGGTCGACGATTTCGTTGATGGAACAGAATTACGATTATTATGTTGATCGTAGGTGGACGAATGAAGCGATTTCCGAATCGATGAAAACTACCTCCGTTGACGTGCGATAGAGTGGAAGTGTTCGTCGATTTTGTAAATAGGATTGATAAAACGCGTCGTCATTCTTGATAGTAGGATGACTTTGCTGGAGTCATTGCTAATGCCATCGCGTATACGCTTATTTGAAACGATGTACGCAAATCAAGACATTTAAACGTCGTCGTTAAAACGAACAGACTTCTATATTATTCTGGATGTTATTTCAAGTATCTATAGAATCTTGTAAGCAAATTAAACGATTGATTAATTTATTTATTAGCTTCCATAACCTCTTCGAATCTTTATCTTCGTTGGAAAATGTTTCAAACTTTTGTTGTAAAAAGGTCTCGCTTAACACGCTAATATTGCTAAACAGACATCGCTAAATATTCTGAAAATTTTTCAGACTATTTAGTAGAAGAATTAAGTTCTGATAAAAGTCGCTGACAACTCCAGCAAGATTCCACCCTCTTCAATTCCTTCCTCTAAATATTTATTCTTATTAAAGAAGGTTTCGTACGTTTGTACAATACCGCAGCGATATTAACAAACTGTACTAGAATTTTTCCAGATTTTTTGAAACATCGAAAGGATTAGACTGGAACGTGAAAGGTCCAGTTTGCTCACAAAGGGTTGATTTGCCTAAAATTTCTCCGCCGCCTTTGTGGCTTTTCAATTTTCCGACCTTAACGAACTTTGAATTAACGAGAGTTAATTCCATGCGAGTTACTAGGAGTTGGCGAGTACATACAGAGAAAAAGAGAGGAGGTGAGTGGAGCGCGCGTTCTACGATAACGAGACTCGATAATTTCCACGTCGACGCAGCTCTCCATCAAAAGCGATTACTTTTCAAAGAAAATAAGCGTGGCCGCGGGTAACGCCCACATTTCGGGTATAACTCACGACAAGTCCTTGGCATTAAATATGTAAATGTTCCAGAGGAACGACAGCAGCGGGCGTTTAATTCGTCGGTGAATCGGCAATCGCGTGGACATCTCGTCAATTGGATTTCGGTCGGCGTTCCATGAAACCATTGGCCGGTAATTAGGTTGCGCATAATGATAACTGGACAAACACGTTGTCGGTTGTGTTACGTTTGTGTTGGCCGCGCGATTCCGCTCTTTTACGTATGTACGTGTGTGTTTGTTTGCAAAAAGACAGACACTCTCGTCGGCGACCGATTAAATTATTATTCTTGCAAGAAGCTCGTTAATAGCGCAAAAGAAAAATACGCGGTTGCGCGCAGCTTGTCGTCGATGGAATTGCTCCGATCTTAATTGCCGCTTCTAAGAATCGGAAAGGAAAAGTCGAAGGGCTCGTTCGCGCACTTCGTTCTCCGGCCACATCTTTTTTCGACGACCATCACATTTGCACATTAATGAACGACTGCTTGATTTATCGCTTTGTTCTTCTCTTTTTTTTCAACATCTCGCTTGCCTTTACTCATCGTACGTGTGTAATTCGCTTCCTCGTTTGGATCCGACGAAATTTGATTTTTACGTTATATTGCGTCACGCCGATACTTTTTATCTCTCAAAAGAGAAAAACACGCTTTTGACGATTTAACGACTTCCGCTTTTTTTTTTTTTTCTAATAAAGAATCATGTTGGCTGACAAACAATGAGAAAGAAATACGATCAAAGTATGATCACTGGGAAATACGAGATTGGCTTGCAACGGGTTTCTACAATCAAACGAAATAGAAGATGTGGACGAATCTTGTTTTGTTAGTCATGTCCGCTATGTGTATTAAAAAACATGGACCTAATTAAGCTGAGGGCAAGGTTTCTGTGAGAGCAATTAATTTACTGAATCGAGTACTCTGCTGTTAATTCAGTTTCTTTCATCGTGTTCGGTTCCGTCTCTATAAATTTCTCGACACCATGAAACATCCTGTGCCTATATGGTATTCCTTTATCGATCGACTTTTCCATTAAAATATATTCAAAATACAAAAATATTCAGTATCGAAAGAATTTTTTACTGAAATATTTACGACGTAACACAAACCCTCGCATGTACGATTCTTACGTATAGAACGAAACGAAATGACTCATAAAACACTATGAATTGGTGTGTACGGAATAGTCAACAAGGCCATACTTGAGACATTAAACTGGTTAGTCGTAAACAGCTCGGTGGAATCAATTACATCGAGCGTTGTCACAGTCCTCGATGTCTTTCCTTCTATTCAAAAGAGGTTTCAGCTTTAATCCATAAAACTTAAATATATAAAAATTCTCAAGGTGGCAGGAAATATTAATAAAATTGTGACCGGCATCACTTCACAGTATTCCTACGAATATTAAAATTACACAGAGAAAAATATTTAAACTTCATTCGTGAAGTTGAAAGAAGTAGAAAGAGAAGCTTTGGAAAGAGAAGGAAAGACTAGAAATAAGTTAATGAGATTACAATTTCATGATCTTCACGACTATTGAAATTTTACGAAGCAAGGGATTCAAACTTTGAACCATAAAATCGAAAAGAAATAACAATTCTCAAAGGAGGAAAAGGAGAATTAATAAACTTCTAACTTTGTAGATTCTACGAATATTAATGCTCCACGGAGCAAGAGATTCAAACTTTAATCAGTAAAATTGGAAAAAAATACAAATTCTCAAGAGGAGAGAGAATTAAGAAAAAGTTAATGAAATTATAACATCGTACGTTTTACGAATATTAAGATTATACGGAGCAAGATTGCGTAATCGCAGTGTTCGACGATGATCTTATTTAGTGATTTTCTTTCTCGCCGGCAAGCTACGCGATGATCGTGCAGGCGCGTGCAAACGCGTCTGCGTGCGCCGCATTTACGTGCCAATGACTGTAAACAGCGAACGAGCGGAGTAATTTGTGCGGCACGCGCGTGTCTGAGTACTCGTGCCAATCGTGTTATAGTAACGAGTGCAGGGCTGATTCCAGTTATTCGAGAGGTATCGAGCGTTTTCTCGCTAGCGACCACGTTTGAATTTCCGTCTATAGTGATTTCAGTCCTTCTGTTCAATTTATGGAAGGTCACACGTTCAATTAATTAATCCTGCTCGATCCTATCCTGTGGTCACTTGAACGAACAGTAATCGTTACTTTATCCATGTCATCCTGACCATTAAGTGGATCGATCGCGTGTATCAACTACATTATCAACAAGATTAAACGTAGAAAATTTCTCTGAAGAACGTTAAAACGAAAAACAGAAACAATCAACGTTTAATTTAAATTCGAGAAATTGAAAGAGCAAATCCATAAGATCGAACGTTTACCGATAAATCGTGTCTCGAATATAATTGCGACGATAAATCGGTTTAAATGCAGAAAATAAGTGTTGCACGGCCGTGAAGAAGCGATCGGGAGATCACGAGAGAATTCGCAAGGCACCGCGGAAAAATATTGCCTCGTTAATGTCTGTACCAGCACTTTCGGCCACTTGCTTCGCTTATCTGTCGCTCCATTTGCATGAGAAACTGCAATCTCGACGCGATATTCCTCGGAGTCCGGCAGTGATTAGAGGAGCCTAAATGCGAGGGGCGTCTCTGGACCGCGGCGCGACGGAGAGAAAGATCACCGTGTTCCACACGTTCGTCCGTTCGTCGTCCTCGTGTTCCTCCCCGGGAGAAAGGGAGGAGCGCCGCGAACCGAATAACTCCTCGTGTTACCTTGGACATTAAACGGTCATAAAAAGTTCCGACCGCGTCGGCCTATTGCAATAAACACACAGCAACTGGAGACCAACGTGGTTCTCCAAGTTCGTGGACACTCGCTCGTCCACGAATCTCATGACGAATTGTTGAAATGATATTTCTTAATTTATTATAATATTAGTTGTTTACGGTTGAAATAGCATTTTATTTCGTTGCTTAGCTAGGTAATTTTAAAAATTACCCGCGATTTGAATATATTAAGCGGATCGATAAGTTTTATTCCTCTTCCTTTTTTATAAGGAAACAAGTCAATTGACAGAAATGTCAATTAAGCAGCCTTCCTGACGTTTCATCTGTTTTGACAATTTGTTTGCTTCATCGTTGTTGAATCTTTCATTCTTGTAACTAAAATATTCTGCCAGTTTGTCTTATACGTAATAAAATATATACCATATTTTATCTGTCTGTGATTTATGAAAATCTTCAAGTAAAGTTGTACATGTGCTATATTTAAAATCTGATGACGAAATTTCCAAATAGACTTAATATTTTCACGCTTCCCAATCTTCAATAATTTATGCTATTAACAATGATTTATATTATTTTATATTAGCCAATATTAACGATATCTACGTCAACAGATTTCGATAAGATTCAAAGAAATATTTCACATCTAACAAATTAAAAACAATAAAAAGAAAGAAAGTGTCGAATCCAGTTCCACAGAGTATTAAAGGTTTAGCCGTATCTCCAACTCCGCTATATGAATACCATCCTACGTGTCTTCCTCCACCGTACACCGTAATTAATCTTGCTTAAAAATTGAATATCCACACAACCATTATTATACCCGGGTGAATAATCCATGTAGACGGTGGGAAAAGAAAAAAGATTGAGTTTTCGAGTTTCCTCCGATACAACACGAAGGTTCTCGCTTCGTACAAAAATGGTACCTCGATGAATCTCCATCCGCCTCCGTGGTTCCTCTGGCACACCGACGTACACTTAGATTGAACGGTGGTCACGTTACACCCACGTATGCAACGTGTGTTCATGCAACGATCGTATACGGTTTGTTGGTTAGTGTTGAGGCTTCGGAGGCGGGCACGATGCTTAGAAGGCTATAAAAAGAGAAAGCTGGACGGTATAGAGGCATACACGCACTTACACACTGGCGTATAATCGACGGTGGGTGTGCAACAGGATCGTGTAAGTGCGAGCTGTAAAACGTACGACAGGATTATCCTAAGACCGTTTCTTAACTGCCTGCGCGCATTGGTCGTGTTTCCTACCCAGAAAAATAAACGGTATAATAAAATTTTTCGGGGATACGCTTTTATGAAATTGCGATAAAAACTCTGGCCAGCAGTCGGTCGAAGGAGATTTTTATGTAATTCGTCCGAGTAGATGGGTGTACAGATCGAGACTCTCATCCTCGTTTTGCGGCGGTGGTGGATCGTAAAATTCTACGAAACGACGAAATTTCGTACAAAGTCGGCGCAATAAAAGAGTTTCCAGGCGTCTCAGGAATCTACTGGCCGATTTCACGAACTACCAGCCCTTCGTTTAACGAACCGGCACCGCGTGTAATTCTTGTAGAATACTAGGAACAGAAAGGATCTTACCGATCTCGGAATTTGCATAAAACACCGGAACGATTTCTTTGAACGAAATCACGAACGAAAGTAGGTAACTACAAGGAATCTATGTCGGCGATGAAAGTGAATAACGAGCTGGGGCCAGATTGTTAGACACAGAAAATCTTTCGATCGACTTACGGTATTTTTAGAATTTTACATAGCCGATATGCTTTGCTATTTCTGATTATTCCGACTTTGGCCAACTTGTAACGTCATGTATGTAAATACATTATCGTTCATAATTAGAGAAATTTAAATTTACAAAGATGAATAGAATGTACGCGATACGCAAAAATGTACAAAACATCTGAAATAAAATACTCGTTACGATATTTCAAGAGGAAAATAGATCTTTGTACTTCTTCGGTTTTGCTCATAAGAATATTTGCATAAAAATCTGCGATCTATTATTCAAAACAGTATCAACAACCAATGGAGTATTTGAATAATTTAAACGAAGTCTAGAGACGAAATAGAGGATCGATATAATCGATAATTGATCAAAAACAATATTCATTATTCCACTAAAGAATCGTATGTGTTAATATTGGAAAGGAACCCTTATTTAGCTTTTATATCGCATTTGAATATTTATTTTATATCCGTGATAAACGTGAAGTAAAATATAAATCATTCGAATAATTATGAGTGGTACTATATATAGTTGGTTGCTTAATAGCGAAGCATGTCGTGCGCCTAGAGCAACGACCAGCGTAATTATCGGGCTGTCTCCCACCTTTCTTGATCCAGCGTTACGCTATTCACCGCCACGCTGACACCACGAACACGGAACAACGAACAACTTAAAAGAGAGGGGCAGAGGGAGAAAGAGAGAGAAAAAGAGAGAGAGAGAGAGAAAGATCGCCAGTGACCCACAAAATTAGGATCCTCGCGAGACGCGTATAATTATTATAGTGGGTCATATTCATTGTACAGACTCGCCTGAAGATGACAGGGATAATGAGCAGCGTTCAACGAGCCCGTATAATTATTCGACCGTAGAATTATCAGGTCTGGAATAATTGGTGATAATTCTCGCAATTTGTATTGTTCCAACGCGACGATGTTTTAATAAATCGTTCTCGCCTATTAGGTATGTTTCCCATAGAAACGAGTGTTTCTATTTTACAATAATATCGATTCTATGTACACTCCCATTCATAAATAATATTAGCACACTTTTTTATGCAACTGATACGTCACAAAATTTTCTTCATGATATTACAACAACGAAAGTTACAAATTAAATTAAATTTTATAATGGAATTCTACTAGTTACGATTTGCCTGATTATCCTATTCGATGCAAAACTGTAAATTTATAGAAGCAAGTTGATAACTATGTGACGGATAAAAAGAGAGTTTTGCGTTTCGTCCCAGGACTACCGGTGGACTCGTCGGTAATGCTATGTTCGGTAATCCCTGCCTTAGACGTAGAGGGAGTCTCGCTAGGTGCGGTATTTGTATCATTCGCCCGTATATTCGACCGCTAGTGAAATAAACAGACTCGTTGTCATCGTAGCCCTCTGGTGTTGGCGGTTGGTACCCGCGGATCGCCCGGGAGGTGTTGCGCCGCGTTGATGCCTCGACCTGTCGACATCCTATTGATACCGATCCGCCACATTTATTTAGAAGCCGTAACTTGTCAATTTATTAATAATATTAGTTGGTAAATTATTGCTCTAGAAGCTTCCGCTAATTTCATAGTTGTATCATGAATTTATTGGAAATTTGAAAATTCTAAAATACATAGAATATTTATAACATGCAGAAATATCTACAATATCTAAAACAGAGTACTCTCGTTGTAACATTTGGCGGATGAAGAAATCTTTGCTCAATTTCTACTCTAGTTCTGTTCTTGTATACAAATATAAATTAGTCATTAATAAGTTTTAGCAACTCTCGTAATGATTTTTCAAGTTTACGCCCGTCCTAATATTTCTGAACAGGAATGTATATTTTTCATCCAAGTTACGCTATTTCGAGGTAATCGGGTCTACCTCGAACAGTCGCCTGTCGTCCTTAATCATTCGATTGGATCTAATTCGCCTTCATATGATTCTCCGTCCCGTCGTCTTCGTTGTCGGTTCAAGGGCGAGTAACAAACCATGTACGCGACGCGACGTTTCATTTCTCTGTGGAATTATTATCGAACGATGGTAATATAAAATTGGAAGATTTTCGAGAGATTTTATCGAGATACAGAGAGTTGGGTTTTTAGGGAAAGGGACCTTTCGAAAGGGAACTCTGTCAGGTGCTTGCCATCTGCCGTCTGTCGACTGTCCGTTCAGGGAACTAAAACCTACAACGAGGACCCTGTTTATCGCTGCCAGCCGAAAACAGCAAAGTTTGCTGTTGTTCTTCGAACGTGGTAACTCGAGAGGATCGTGGCCGCACGAGTAAATTGACACGGCCGGAATACAATTAGAATTTCCGGGTTCTGAAAATTATCTGACACTTCTAAATAGTGAATACATTCTATGTTATATAAAGATCTTTAGCACAAGAGAGATAGATAACGTACACAGGCTCATGAATGTATTCAAACATATAGCACAGAAGACTTTTATGAATATGTTATGAGTGTTATACGAAACTTTTTTGAAGTTTCATTGATATTATAATGAGATACGACTATCGTGTGGTTATATTAATAAAATCTGAAACCAATCTGAAAATGTCTGTCATACGAAAGGTACAAGATATTTATTCTACGTTTGTTTGAAATTTTACCGATTATATTAATATTCACATTCGACGATACGAATATCTTCGTGAGTCGGTGTATTTCAATCTGGACGAAACGTTCGTGGCATAAAAGAGAAGAACGATCGAGCCATCGTTTTAAATGAAAATATTTCGGACACGGGAAATTTTGCATTTGGAATATAAAGCATGCTAGATATATACCAGTGTGTATTCGGGATACAGGGTACCATGTATTTAGGCCACCCTGTACAGAGCAATTTGTACAAGACACCGTGTATACAGCTATATAGAGCTATATAGAGCACGCTATATAGGCTACTATATGGAGTGTATATAGAACGTTCCGCATAGAACACTCTAATTATATCAAACTCTGCAATAAGCGGGACGTTGTGCGTTATACGATGTTCCTCCCATTAACGATCTATTCTGTACGATAGGAATCGTATGTAATCTGCTATAAAGTAATGGAAACATTCCATCTCATGTAACCTCTAGTTGATTATCCAAGTACGAAAGAAGTATTAATTCGCTTGGAAATGTATTCTATATTCTATACAATACATTATACAACATTCTAAGGTACTTCAAACTTTCCACTCTGCATGTATTCTGTATTTAGCACTTCAGGTATAGAACGAACTATTTGTCATCTGTCCTTCATGCCTCAAATAGCATTTCTGTCAGAGCAATTCGTACTACAAAAACTATTCTATACGGAAAAGACCCTACTGCAAATAACACTTTAAAGTGCTTCAAACGCATCATCTTGCGCACACTCTATCAAACGCTGCAAGTCTACAGAAGAACTACCTATTAGTATTTTCACATTGCAGATTGCATCCCTACCGGAACAACTCGTTTTATAAAAACTATTATACCCAGAAAAATACTCCACAGCGCCATTGCATGCACTCTTCATCCAATACAAACTACCATCGACAAATAGGAGGAGCTGTCACCTATTGCAAATTCACCACCGTGTTGCAAATCGTATTTGTATCAAAACGCCTCACTTTATAAGCGATATTGGATCCAAAATACGATACTCCAAAGTACTCCAAATCATTTTATGTATCCTCCGTAAAATATGCATATGTACTTATGCCAGTAAATGGAAAGAGATGTCCGTTACCTATTCTCCATGAGTCAAGTGGCATTTGCGTCAGCGCAACCGAAATTACCGAACTTTTAATTTCTTAATTGCATTGGGAGAGCCTAATTTAATAGAGGGAACGGAGTTGGTATTAGAAGAGCGATTACGCGAGTAACACTCGTTTGTCGCGATTATCGCGCACTCGCCTCTCGAAGAAAATAATTTTAGGCCTCGCGATAGCGATCGTCCGCTAATTCGTCGCAATCGAGAACAATTTACGGCTCGACCTTCGTTTATTGCCGCCGGTGCAGCGTCGCAGCTGCGATCCGTGTCACGGAATCGTCTCGCGTGTCTCGCGTGCCTCTGGAAAAGCATCGACAGGATCGGCTCGTGCTCTCTCGACAGAACGAACCGGCCTGAAAGGGTACCAGAAGGGGGAGGGGCAGAAGTGGTAATAGCTAGAGATGCTAAATCCGCGCCTCTTCGCTCACCACGATGGATAGAAGCGGCCTACATTTCCGGAGACGAAGCGACGTGATGATGCAACCGCGAGCTAAAGCGTATACAGGTGCGGGTGCACGCTGTTTCGCTTGGAAATGAAATTTAGAATGATACATAGACCGCATTCCGACGAATGCAGGAGAACCTCGATGTAAATAAAAGAGAAACACGAGTGTTTTGCGGAAGAACGTTGGCATTTGCGGTACTGAATGATTAAGGGAGAGAGTTTCATGTTTCTGGGGTTGGGGGTCCACCGTTTAAAAGCTGACTGTGTAGATGTTTGTTCGCTGGTTGTTTATTTAGGGCGGTAAGAAGCTTTTTAGTTTGGCTTTTTAAACACTTTGTCTTTGAAATTTTATCATCCATATTAAATAGGAATGTAGGTATTTTTAACATTTGGAGTTGTATCGATTTCTTGGTTTGGTATATTGATATTTTGTATTCAGGATTGTATGAATTTTTTAGTTAAGTACTCTATTTTTGAAATATTAGGGGAGATATTTAGGTATCTCTAGTGCTTAAATTGGTGGCTTAGTCTTTACAGTCAGGTTTAATGTTTGCGATACTAGGAATTTGTTGAATAGCTACTTTTAGAGTTTGGAATATTATTAGTTTTATTGTTCGATATTGTTGACATTTGGAATAGTGTAGTGGAGGAATAAATAATATTTGCAATGGAACGAACTTTTTTGTTAAATATTCTTGATATGTGGTACGTTATTATCATTTGGCACATAAGTTTAATTTTTAATTGACCGTCCTTTGAAGTTAATTTGAAGTTTGCATTTAGTACATTTTTAATACATTTTGTCTTTTGAAGGTAATTTGAAGTTTACCTTTAGTACATTTGAAACAATATGAATTTTCCAAGTAGATATTTTTGTTCTTTAAAACGTTGTAAATTAGATATTTTTTTCATCATTTTTCCTCATTTATCTTCTAAGTTCAATTTTCAACTGTCCATTCAAAAAACTTTATCCCAGTGTCCAAGATGATTCAGAAGATAAGAACCCATCCACTTGAAGCGATTCGTAGAAAACGGTGAAGATTCGATGAACAGATAGTCCATGAAAAACGTCCAGTACAAAGAAGAAGTTAGCAGTTGTAATTACTATGGAAATGGGAGTGAAGATGTCGAGGAACTAGTGAATAATTAAAACGACAAACGTTTTGGTAAGCACCGCTCAAAAATGCTGTGAATTCATTCGGTAGAGAAGTAACGAGTTTCGGTGGTTGTACATTTAAGCATTGATTCTTTCGACACAGAGGGAGACGCTCCCGTTCGATGACAATAGAGAGAGGCGATTATTCAAAGAGCCTCCGGCTTGATGGCAATCCCGCTAATAGGTTTTTCAGATTCTTTTCTGACAAAGCAAAGATTCGTTGAACAATATACCATTCAGTTCTCGTGGAATAATAACAGCAATTTTGAAATGAAAAACACAGATATGTGGCTGTTTGAGTTTCAGTTATAATTTGTTCATCTTACAGTCTCTTAATTCTATAGTTTATGGATTCTGCGTTATAATTGTCAAGCCTTCAAGAGAGGGAGTGAAAGAAAAGTGTTCTAGAATATTAATATAAAAATGTATAATAAAACTCTGTCGACATTGTAGACGTCGTTCTGCTGCTTCGAGTCATCTGACGGTCTGTTCAGTTTTCCATAATACTTTATGTTATACTTGCTTTATCGTAGGTCGGTAAAAGAGGATTCTATATCGCCGATATCCTTTCGGCGGGAAATAGGAACATTCGTAGTTCTTAGTTTGCTTAGTCGACCACAAGCGGCGGCTACGTATTGTACGAGGCGCCTCCATTCCAACGAATCTCTAGTTACCTTCTTAAGGAAACTGAAGATCGATTTTTCTCGCGTCTCTGACCAAACATTATTATCGAAATAAATACGTTCGACAATCAGTCTTCAAGCATAGATTACATGAATCATAAGAAACCAAATAAGAGAAATTTATCGAAATAATCATTAATACTACTGCGATAATTTTCGCGATCAGAATAGACATTTTCACTTTTCAACTTCGCATAAAATTTTATTTCGAATGTTGTAAAGTGATTCGACATTGAAGTTCCATTTGACGGATAGCGGTTCGTCATGTAAAGGAATTTTTTTTCAGAAACAAGCCACGCACAGTGCCAAAGGTTACTGACGTCTATTGGCACAAAAACTTTAAGGCGCCATCGTGTGGCTCGTCTACACTTTAGGGTTTGGCATTTGAGGTCGAAGAATCCTTATTTAAATAATTCAATTCCCTTATTTACCCTCCGGCGTTTTATCACTATCAGACGTTTCGCCAAAAATCTGAGCAGAGAAGAGAAGTGTTTCGATTCCGTTGAAAACAGTGTTAGGTTATACTAGATTGTACTTTCATTCAGCTGGATAAGAAAAAGAAAGGAGAAAGAATTAACGACGATTAGAAAAATCACTGAGGCCTCGTCTTGACCCCAGCGGCAAAACAAAAAGCTGACCTAGTTAAATTCTTGACAAGCTGGCGGAAAAGCGAGCGTTGACAGTGAGCCGCTGAATCTGCATTCCCCGTGCCTGATTAAAACACTAGTAATTAGACCTTGCAGCGCGAAGAATTTCAATTTAATGTCGCGCGTAACTCTAAATCCTGGAAAAATATCCTTCCTTCCTGGTTTAATATCTTTCGCCGGAAGGGAAATCAGTTTAAAAACTTCTTGCGCTGCGAGCGCAATCTCGAATCTTCCTCCTCTAATTTTTTATTGTTACATTGGATTATCTCATTTCTCATTTGTTACACCTCGTTTCGTAATTGTTAAATATTTTGAATTTTTATCTTGAAATATTTAATTTAGGTGACTTAATGGTAATTCAATGGTCGAAAATGGGAACGGAGAATGATTTGATCAGGCTTCAGACATCTCCAACGTTATTTAAGTCGGATGGATTTCCTCAGCTTACATACTTAGTAATAATTTAAACACACAAGGCCAAATTATAGTAATTGTGTAGTACGATGAATATTTTGTTAAAGAAAATTGAGATATGCTAAATTGAACTAGATTACAAATTCTAGAGTATTTTTTTTTGTGCTTTTGTATAACAGCTCTTCAGTTATAGAAGCTAATAATCATATAATGTTACAGATATTTTTGTTCTTTTCCTGTAGATTTAAGAACGATTCTCACGTAAGAATCTCATGACGTGAAAGTCTCGAGACGAGCGAAACTTGAGAATCGCCAGAATTTCTGAATGAAAAAACAAAATGATTTATGCGTCTGTGGGAATAAATAGGATGGTGACACGAAACTACAAGCCGGTTTCATCGATTTTCACGTCAAAAACAACAATATCGTAGGGATTATTTGCCTTGGCGTTGGTCTGTTCAGCTTTGACAAATTTTAGTAGCACGCTGGCCGATTCAACCTAGACACAACCCAGACCTACTTATCGATTACAATACTCGTTTATAGCCGATGTTACCTGACTCATCAAACCCAAGTCTCCCTATAACATTACCAGCAAGCTGACTTTTCCAATCTTCGGCAACAATCTTTTTCACCAGTCACCCTCGCAATTAGAACCTTTCAGACTTCTATATTTTCTTCTATAGTTGATGGAACTTTTGTTGATATATAAGAAAGATTTCGTTTCCGGCTTCCCTTCAGAAAGCACGGTCAGTGATTCACGAGTATTGGGATACTTATTAATCTCATACAAAGTACGATAATTAACTGGACTATATAGAAACGATTAATAGATTAGAATTTTATGTTCTTGTTCCTAAGAACTATAAAGATATAGAGAATATTATTTATTGTTCTACAGTAGGAAAATACCAGTTCTTGTTCGATTATCAGATAAGATAATCGAGAATTTATCGGTATTTCTTTATTCATTTGCCATGTTCATGAAAATATGAATTTACAAATATTCCGCAGTCCAATCCATGGTCCAAGCTATGTAGTGATTTTTATACTCTTCTCAATTTTCTAATCGTTTCACGAATTTGTTCAGTAAGTGTTCGGATGTTTGGGAATGGGGATGCACGTCCTAAATCATGGAATGTTATCGAGCAGTATCGGCTCAAAAGCCAACGGGCTGACTCACATTCCGCGGTCTCTAGGAATTACCTCTAACCGGCTGGTATTCCTCTTCCCCATGTTCCTTCGTTGAACGAGGAAAATTACGACGGCTCGAGCACTCTCCGGCTGGCTGGCAGAGTTTTCGGTGTGGCGGCCACCGTTTTATTTATAGCGGAGGAGGTCGTGATGCGTTCCAAAAGCTACTCGTCGCACCAGTAGCACACGTTCGAGCGTACCGGCCTTTCGTCTCCGTACACCCAGTTCTCACCGATCAGTGTCTGTCCATTTTACTTGTTCGAGACACGGATGAAGAAAGGACGCGGATGCGTGTTTCGTGAATCGAACCTCTGACCGCGTGTAAATCGTCCAAGAAATCGTGTATCCCCGTTGTGTTTCTTCAGTCATCTTGTTTGGCGGACACACGTGACTACGTGGATTTTAACGTGGTCGAGACACGCAGTGTGTTAGCAGAGTAACGTAAAGTGTTAGAGAATCGATTTCTACGGACGAAGAATTGTGGTTCTGTTGGGAAAACAGAGATAGTTGGGTGTAGAGAGATATGAATGAGCGTGGGATGCATTAAACTGGTAGTGGTAGGTCCTCTTACGTTTGTTTAGCCAGTAGTAGTGAGTTGTAATATTAGGCCGGTGCATGTGAAATGTTCTTTCAGAGAAAACTCTGACCGCGTGTGGCTTCTTCGAAATATGTAAAAGACAATGAATGAAACTAATTTTTATTGAACGAACGATTACGTAGCTTTATTATTCCAGGCCCATCAGAAGCGTTAAATTCTTAAATTTGCTTCTTCATTTATGAGTTCAAAAAATCCTGTGACTGAAACTTTCTTTAAAAGGTTAAATTTCCATCTTCATTCCTGTTTCTTTGCGTCTCAAAAAATTTTCATTGAATTTTCTCCAAACATAAATTCATATCAGAGAATCGCAGGATTATTACGATTTTTCATGACAATCAATAACGAAGTTTTCATATTAGTCTTATAAACCTTCGTAACATTAAATATACATAATTTATAGGAATTCTCATTGGTCTCTCTTCATTGGTCCAGTTGATAATTGGCTTGGTGACGACAGAGCAAAATATCATAAATGTTATTAACCGATGAAACATTCTGTACGCACCTATGCATAATATATAATTGTAAATGATTCAAGAATAATTTATATCACTCCCACATAACATCTCTCTTACAATAACATATATAGTTGCCAATTAATTTTTAACTCCCGATATACATTTCAATATTCTATCCCACTCCCCCTTTTTAAAACCCAAAAGTTCGACTTGAAAAGTCAAGGTTAAGGCCAGAGATTTATGCGTTCGATATACCCCCAAACACGTCACGAGCAATCGCGTTTAGCGTTCGGCATTGATCCAAAGATCTCTCGAACAAGCCTGTTAATCGTTTCTATTCTTGAATCCCATACCTCGCAAACAATCGTTTCTCGTTCCTTGAAACTAACCACTTGCCGTTGAAAGAATCGTAAAAATCGAAGAAAATCGAATTCCGATGCATCCCTCGCAATCAACGACAAAAACTGAATAACAGTCTGGCGTGTACATGCGTGTGAAGTGAAAAGCAACTGACAGCCGGCCCGTGATAAATGCGGTTTAGAACCAGGACCCGACGTACTTCGTGCCGGAAGTCGATGGACTCGCGAAGCTGACGAAAACTGATCCACGCAGGCGATCGTGTAAACGGATTTCGTTCATCCGATTGTTCAGCCTTCTTTGTATCGACGAAAGTACGTGGTACACGCGAGTTCTCCGCCCTTTTGCGAGTTTCCTGCGATCCGCGCAACCGGAAAATGGCGCATCTTCGACGACCAGCTAGACGGGAACACTACAAGCCCTTTGGCAGAAGGAAGGTAAACGAAACTAGACTAACGAGCTGTTGTATTTTTTTACTAACTCCCAATTTGTATCGGAGGAATTGCAAGTAGAGTGTGACGTTCTACTTGCTTCGAATTATCGATCCAGTCTTCTCAATCCGACTATTTTTGCGGATATCGAATAAATTAGTAAATTGAGGGACGTAAGAATTCTGGTGAAACAGCTAATGTCTAACACAGAGATAATATTTCGAGGCATTTTTCATGACTATAGTAATATATATAGCGATTTGGTCTGTAATTGATTCAAATCTGAGGAAGGGAATATATTAATGGTACTTTTTGAAATAGAATATATCGCATAGTGTGGTTTATAACGATGGCTCATAATCCACTCTAATTTGAGGAAAGGTATTTGGTCGAGTATAATGCTCGGAATGGAAATGTATGTAGTTCCATTTATTATGGAATTACGTTCCAATAAGTTTCAGCGATATCAGAAAAATTATTACAATTTAACAGTCTTTCTAAACGTTACTTTGAGGAGGATAGATAGGGAGGACATGTATAATCTTGTTAAACTCGAAAGAGTTAAAATGAAAATGGAAGAAAGGAATGAGATTAAATATCGCCCCTTTTATATAAAAATTGTGAATGTGCAAGTTGTTGGCTGCTGTGGTAAGGCATTGGAATTTCAATGCAAATTCTAATTCAAAATGTGTTTCAGTGCCAATAATGGTATCGACGTGGTCGATATAAGATAAGAAAAAATGAATTCGACGGAACGTACTAAGAGTGTAATAAGATTATTTTCATAAGTGTGCCTTGTGTAACCGATCTATTCTTAAAATTCTACTTTAAATGACAGGATGCTCTAATGCCGCCTTTCTACTGAAATAGCTGCGACGTCCTTCGTCGGACGAGTGTCCTCTTGGTCGCCAAGTTTGCCAAATCAGCCTTCTGCAATGTCTGTTTTGCATCATTTGCAAATTGGATATGTCTTCATTCCTTGCATATAACCGATCAAACGTAGTGTGTATGTCTACCACTTTCTAGTCGAAATATCGAACACGATAATATAGAACGAGTAAAGCTGTATAAATCTTCAATTCAAGGATGCTTCGATCCGATCAGTTTGCGGTTGCCACACGAAACAGACAATTGCGTCTAACTTTGAACTCGTGCCACTCTGGAATCTTATCTCTTAATTATGTTCGTCTAATTAAGAAAGAAGGGCAGACGTTGTTTCTTTACTCGAAACAAGACGCTCTTCGTCGCGACATTTACGTAATAATAGCCTTTCGGTACTGTGTGCCTGTAAAACAGGAAACTTTAAAGGGAAGAAGCTTTTTCGTAATAGCCCCGACGATTCCGGAAGAAAGATTCAAAGGTGAAAGAACGACGTGTACAATGTATAGTAGGTTTGACCCAGTTCCTGAATCAACCTGTAACTCACGCGAAAAAAAAGGTCTCGTTGATACGAATCATAGGGTTTTGTTGATAAATTGGATTCCCTGACAATTCCGTCATATTAACACGGAAAATCCGGTTCAAAATCCTTGTAGATTCAATCTTGTTTGTTGGAATACCGAGCTTGTCATCGATCATTAATGTCAGAAATTCAATTAGTCGATTGATTTCCACTCCCCTCTCGTTGTCAGGGTAATTCATCAAATTCTTCAGTTTGTTTAGTATTTGTAACGTAATTATATTCAAATACAAATGAAATAATCTTGTTCTTAGAAAAAAGGAAAATATTCCGAGACGATTAATTTACACTTATTTTTAAATATTTATTACAAAATGAATGAATTATATCTAAACATATTTATGAATTTCTTACAGAAAAGATAAACCAAGATAAATCGAGATAAACAATGCAAAGCGTTGCAAACGATGCCTGTTCAATAAATTAATAAGCAAATTTTTAGAAACACACTTATAAATTTCCTAAATAAAAAGGAAAGGTAAATTCCAATCCAACGTGTACGCAATCATTTCAATCAATCGATATATACATATTCTACTATGTTTTACTTTGCCTCTAGAAAGATTCGCTGTCCAATCAACGAACCAACTATTGTGTATCCAATCAGAAACTTATCAATTCTCTAAAGAAAGAGAAAGAGAAATTCCACGGTAAATCCTAATCCAAAAAAAACAATCCCTACTTTGCATTCTAAAAAAAAATCTGCTATCGAATCAACGAACAACCTACATCCAAACACAGATCTACCGATATATTCCTCAAAAAGAACAAAATCGTCCAATCTAAATTCCAATTCAAGACGCATACTCCACAATCTCTGAAAAAAACGTCTATTCTCCACACGCAGAAAAATCTATGCTACGAAATCAACAAACGCAACATCTCTGCCCTTCGTAACGCGGAAAGCTGGTTTCTATTCTGGACCGGCCTTCTTTGACCCGGCAAACTTATCGGCTAAATATTCGATTCATCCGAATGACACACTTTCGGTCGGAGGAACCTTTGACCGCAGAGCGGCGGCGAAGACGTCTCGTGGTTTCGCGATTCGACTCCGATCGTCCTCGGCGCATACACGTTACCAAGCGCCTAGTAAGCGTGTATACGCATACACACACTCACATAAATGTATTCAAGAACGCGTGTATTCGTACAGTTTGATAGGACACGTTGCCTTCAGGGTGCAGTGGCCTGGCGTTGTCGTGTGGGTCGCAATGGGTGGCAAGGATCGGGACGGAGGAGGGGTTGTGGATCGATATAGTTACGGGGGTGTCGTCCGGCTTCCTCGGTGGCGCCACAGAGCGGGTGAGTCGGCAAACCCTTAGGCCGATGTATCAACTAACCCAGGCAGGAACGCGATTCGAGTTCGCGGGGACGTACAGCACGTAGTGTCAGTACGCGAAGAAACGTCGTCCCCCCATCATCGTCAAGTCGCGCGTGTGCCATTTCGAAACGACACCGATATCGCATTCGCAAGTTCAGTGTGTTCGAATAAAAAATAAAAAAAAAAAAGAAAAAAGCAGAAGAATTTCAACGATCCACGTTGCATCGTTTCACTGGAAGGTGATCGAGGAATTTCAATTTGTTTCATCTCGACGTGCTTCCTGTTCTACTCCACGAAGGGAACACGCGTAGTGCCGGGAGGCTCGGCGGACCACGCACGCGACCCCGGCCACTTTTCGACGTTTCCAAGCTGTTGATATTTGTTTTCCTTATCTACTTCCGCGCGAGACGATCGAACGCAGGTATACACCGTTGAGTAACATAGAACGTGTGGAAGGAGATTCGTCCAGTCACTGGTCAGACGGGAGGAAAACCGGCCTAAGGATGAACGCAGGCAGCAGGCTTTTACGATAAATGTTGATAACGCTTCGCGGCGGGCCGAGTCGATCGAATGAACATGAACTCGCCACTCCACGATGTCGTTGACCCGCTTCCGAGAGCGTCCTCCGCTTTCATAGACCCCCGTTCGAGTTTTCGTGGATTCGCAACCCGTCTCGTCTCTCTCGAGTGTCTTTGAAGCGATGAAACGTCTACATCGCTACTTGGATAGTCTACATTCTCTCTCTCTGTCTCTCTTTTTCTCTGTGTTCGCCTTTCTCCCTTGTTTTTCAAGCGTCTTTTCTTTTTTTTTTCGTTTTTATTCCTCCCTTTTTATCGTGCTTATCGTCGACGCTCTTTGAGCAAATTACGCGTCGTTGTTCGGAGGAAGACAAAGAGGACACTTGGCTGGATAAGGACATCCTATTATTCTTCAAAGGACACTGCCATTATTCGCGAACGAGGGTTTCTTTCGACGTGTCCCTCGGAATCTTCTTAACGCCACGAGTAATAATCGCGCGATGATATACAGAGGGTGTTATCTCGATAATCGTGAATCGTTGCTTCTCGCTGAATAATCGTCCACTGTTTACAAAAGGATAGCGCACTCGACACGGTACACTGTAACAAAGGGGTCAACGAAATCGATTGCCCTCCCTCTCTGATAATTCCAGACAGTCGAGTCTTTTTTTTTTTAAATCGTAACGTCCTCGATCCTCCGCTGACGGATTTCTAAGCCTACGACGTAGATAGAGAATACCTCGCTAATTAATTATCCAGAATGATCGAGGGAATTGCGTGATGTTGCTTCGTTCGTTGCTCGAGAAACGTTTTCTATGATATTAATGTAATTTCTATTTTCACGTCTCATTTAGCTTTCCCGAAATTTGGAAATTCCGCGAAGGAATTTGCTCCTTGTTCCATAACATCACGTGTATAATCCATTCTTTGACCATAAGTCTGGAATCCTCTTAACGATCTTTCATCGTGACCACCCATAATCGAAGCCTTACCAGCTCGATCCTTCGGTCTCAGCTATTAAACACGTAACAAGGTCTTTGCACACCGTCGATTTACATAAGCGTCGTATCGTCTGAACGATGTTTCAATCTAGTTCGAACCAAGACTCTCTTGCACGATAATTTATTAACTAATAATATTAGTGAACCGACGAGTGACGAGTCGTAGGTTATTGACTTCAAGCGCTTAATTTTAGAATTTTGCATAGAAATTAAATAATCAGTTGACCTGTAATTTATAAAATTCAATTGTATAATTTACTTCTTTTATCTCAATCTATCTCAACGAAATTTTAATTAGTATCTGACTGAATAGTCGCGATCTGAACGACAAAACTTTTTTAACCTGACAAGTATTTTTAGAAAGTATCATCTTTGATCCTAGCAAAATTTGTTTACCTTTGATTGTGTCATATCAAAGAACAATGTCATAAAGCAATATTGATGCGAGAAGATTGATAAAAATCTACTTACCGGATTTTTTCTTGGGATAACACGCAAATGGATAAAAATCCGCAGTCAAGCAACAGGGCCATGGTGAACGTTTTGAACTTCGACTGTGTGATCAAAATGGATCGATTAAAGGCGTTCATGAACAAACGATGAAATAAACCTCGGCTATATACAGTGGGCTATGTTACAATGAACTAATTCCTTCTAAAACTTTGTTCATTGTAGCATCAGTTCGTTCTAGCATACATAAAAATACATAATATATATGTATTCAAGGATAATCGGTTGCGAGTATTTTGCTCACTAATAATTAAAATTATATAGCAAAATAATTAAAAGAATTATATTTCGTACTACAAATAATGAATAAATAAATGATTCAACCAAACTAATAACGTAATGAATATTACTTTGTCACGTTCGTTATGACATCTTCGTTGGTTGTAGTATTTTGACCTTATTCGCAGCAACTGTCATAGTTTTCGTTGGTTTTAAAATCATTCGTAACGTACCCCATTGTATATATAGATGATACGAGATGGCCCAGTAGTTTCCATGTTACGTGACCAGACTTCGCGACCGATCAAATCGACCGTGTCGAGGATGTTGCAGGCATCAACGTCCACGGACAACAACGCGATCTCCAACCGTCGTTACTTTAATTGCTACGATGTAATTAACGGACGAGCAGTCGTTAGGCGAGGTCTCGGAGCCAAAGACGAAGCTCACGGTCTCCCCTCGTTAAGATCCTCCTCTTAAGAGCAATTATACCAGCATATTTTGTGACAGCGATGAAACGACCGCCAGTCTGGCACCGACCAACCGGTGTCAATCTCTACCAGACGATTCGTCGCGAAACCATTAGAGGAGAAGGAATAGAGTTATGGTGGTGATTGCTTAGATCCGAAAAAGGCCTTTCTTGTAACTCTCCTAGACCGTTCTTTAAGTATAATATGTAGGAGAATAAAAAGTCTTAGAGTATCTAGAGAGAGAGAGAAAGAGAGAAAGAGAAAATGGAAAGAAAGGATACTTAGGAAATATCATGAATTATGCGAGGGTTTTTGTCAAAATTTAGGAGACTGTGACGTATATTTGTTCTGAAGCTTTTCTTCCGCTATCTTCTCTTTTTTGGAAGTATATAGTGGATTATATAGATGAGCGAGGTTATATGTTATTACATACTGGTAAAAGTGGATTAGTTAGATTTTAGAGGATTTCGATAAGAGGACATATATTTGGAAATTTTGAATCCGATAATCTGCTCTTTGATTTAGTGAAAGTAACAGAGCAAAATATTCGATACGTTATAGACTTTGTCTAGAAGACTCAAACCACGTGGAATATAATACACTTGACCCATTCGGACTACACTTGATCGTACGTTAAACTTTATACTACCATAAGGGAATATCTGTATTCTAAAATTTTGAATCCAGTAACGTTTCCTTTGAGATTTGATAATGGTAGTAAAATAAAGCGAGCCCAGAAAATGTAAACCATCTAGAATATAATATTTGAAATATTCAATAGAGATATTTTAAACAACTGCAAGAAGATCAAATAACATATCCAATAATATAATTTCCAATATATTCAATAATACAATTAATACAATTCCCCTCGAAATTTGATAAACGTAGAAATTTCGAACCACCATCGTATCAGTATCGCGTCTGCGTTCATCCGTCAAAATCTCGAAGCTTGTCACATTGAACAAAGAATCTCCTTGTCGACAGCGTGTTCGAAGCTGAACACGAGGAGAGAATCATCGAGAAGCGATCTCGTCTCGCGGAGAAATCCGCGATGGACGCGAAAGCCGAAGCACCAGGTGCGATTCGAGGTGCGATGAAGCTGGAAAGCTGTGAGTAGATACGCGACTGGCGTTTGGATGGCTTGCAAACGGAAGCGGAAAAAGTCGTGGAAGAGCGCCTGAGGTGAAGTTCCACTGGCTGCACGGCCTTCGCGCCGGCCAGCATGGCGTAGCAACGCCGCGAAAATCCCACGTTAAACTTTTACCAACGGGGCAGAGTCTATTGCTAAGTTTGTTCCATTGGTTGAAAGAACGAACAGAGCAGAGGAGAAAAAGACGCAATGCGGTAGCGTGTGCTAAGCGAGAGCTTAGCGGATCAACGTCGTGCCACAGAGCCGGTTCAGAGAACGAAACTGGGCCATAACAGAGTCGAAGGGCCCGGCGAAGGTGGATAAAGCCACTCGAACAACGGCCCTGGCGACGACGGCGTTGGCTTCCGGCGATGATCGGATACAATCAACACAATTCTGGCTACAACAAGCTATTTACGCAGGTACACTACCGACAATCGTCCTTTCAAGTGTCTTTTCATTGTGTCTTGCTATGGTCATAAAAGAAAATTTGGTAGAGATTAGTTGACACTCATTGGGAATTTTATGTAGATACTTTAGAAAATCCTTTCGTCATCTCTTTTACTCTTCTTTTATATTTTCTTTTTCCATTCTTCATTGATATTCTCCAAACTTTCTTTTTTTCAATTGTCAGTTTTTGTGATTGTTAATTTTAATATTCTTCCATTATTCAGTTAATTTTTAACTAGATATCATTTGTTTCCATACGGTTTTAAACATGAGAATGAAAGAAATTCATATTAATAATTGACGATCACATGGTAAAACGTATGACAATTTGGATGATTTTATGTAATTTTTATTTAACGTCCTAAAGGGATACAAAGTAATTGAGTAAATGATATATGAATTTTTTGAAAATAGATGATATTTTGTAAGAAAGGAATAGTATCAGTTCTTCGTATAACTAATGTTATTAATATTTGTTAAATATTCAAGATCATAAAAGAGACGTATAATTAATCTAAAAATCAAACGAAAGGTTTAGTGCAGAATTGATTGACGATATATTGAATTTCTATAAAACAAGGAAATTGTCACTCATCGTATTCATTTCACTTATGGTATTCAACTATTATATCCATATTGAAACTTGTAGCAATTAACTGAATTAAATTGAAGCTTCCGCGAACTTCATTATTTATATTCTCTCAATTTAATTAAGGTGATCGTTCTCGTTTATATTCCGAAGAAAAACGATCTCGTTTTAGCTTTCACCTTAATGTTATTTTTTTTGTAATATACGACACAGGCACACAGGTAAGGTTATAAGAAGATAATACTTGTAACGCGTACGGCGTACACGTTTCATAAAGGGTGTCAATGAATCGGCCTCCTTACACAAAGTAAATTAGTTGCAAGGGAGCAGCGTGGAGCCTGCGAAGCGTCTTCATACATTTTCTCGATTTTATAAAGGATTTTCCGTGGCGTGCGATGCGTCATACAAGTTTTACATTAATCAGCCTGGCGTGAAATAAAACCGGCCAGGCGTGCTATCGTTGCACAGCCTCGATCCTTTACGTTGCAATCTAAATCGATCTGGTTTACATTTTGAGCGTGAAACCGAGCGTTTCCAGTATGCTCTGTTGCTCCTGCAGCCGCTGTTTTCGTCCTATTCACAGACTTCTTTTTATCCTCCTTTTATCCGCGTCGAGTTTTTAGTACTTTGTTTGCGTTACCTCGCCATTCTTCTACACTTAACGTTTACTTCATTTCCATCTTCCATCGTTTACCACTTTGGTCTCCTTCAAATTCAATTGAGGTAACTCGACTTGAAGTTTGTGTACACACGAGTCAAGTTATTTGACGCGAAGACATTTAAGTTCGAGTAATCTGATTTTGAGTGGATATTTAACCCAGATCTGCCCGTCATACGCTCAGAAGGATGATTTAAGGTACCCAAACTTAATTTCTCATCTTTTTGGAGCGTTCATAATGGCCAATATCCTTTTAGAAGGACAATGGTCTGAAAATTAATCAACAGATTTAATTTATAATTTACTACTATCGTTTATAACGCTGAATGTGCTTTTAGAAAGACAGTAATCAAAAACTTACTCAGCAGACTTAATACAGAACTTAAATGGAGCAGACATGGCCTTATTTTGAAAAATACCGCTACAAGCTCAGATACATTTAAGTTAAATGAAAATGGATGTCTGAATGGCATATATTTACAGTCAACTTAGTTTAGAGAGGCAAGAAGGTAATAGGAAGTAACGTTACATTACCTAGTAGCTGTTGCTCTTTTCACGACAAGAAATAGCTGAGAACTCGACAAAACGTTTTAAGACGAGTAAAATAACAGATTCACGTTAGTACAGTGGTCTGAAGCTACTTGAAGTCAACTGACTCAGTTAACAAGAAACATAGAAACTTGAAAGTATATTTCAAGATATTTTCATATCCATCCCCTATCTTCTTCCATAAATTCCTATCATCTTAATTTAATATTCCAATATAGAAATTCGTATTACCCAATGACACAAAAATGCTCTGGCTAAAAATTCGTCACACGCGATTGTTCGAGAGCATTCCAGTCCTCGTGATCCCCCGGAGGGTCGAAAAAGGTCGTGGTGGCACGCATAGACGAGTTTACACAGTCACGCACGGGGAACAGGTAGAGAGACGATTAAGTAAAGGCCGTTGGCATGGTTACAAGCCCCGACCGAATGAACTCATCGTCCCGATAGAAAGAGCGAAAGAGAACGACAGAAAAAAGATCCCATTTAAGGGTGAGGAAGACTAAGGGGAAGTAGGAGGGAATCATTTTGTAAATGAATTCGACTTTCATCCGTCTAATACTATATAACGAAATTCGAAATTGCCTCCGAATGCACCATGCTGAAATGCAAATCGAACGGTCGCCCGAGTGATGCGACACACGCTGGGCACCCTTTGCATTTAATTAAGTATCTAATTACAGGACAGGTAAAAGCTTTGACTTTGAAAGGTGGATCAATACGTCAATGTCGTCTTCGGTTTGGAATCGATAAAATTGTTAGAAATTGCGTCTTCTCGCTTCGATGAATTTCCAGGTCTCTTCATGCTCGAGAACGTTCGACATCGATACGTCTTCCATCGCGTTCGACGCAATCGATCCAATTAATTCGTCGTACGGGCAATTAATTGACCGTCCAACATCCCTTTTTGTCACATTGTCGCCAACATGGTTGCGTTACGAGCTGTTCCTGAAACGTTTGGCAGGATGTTCCGCGAGTTGACGCAACCAATTGCGCAGCGTGCGTTAACGTATAGATAGAATCCTAACTTTCGTCGCGGATAATTTCCGGTGTTGTTTGCCCAATTGCCACGCGATTATTCTAGAAATCACACGGAACTAATCGTGAAGTATATGTAACACTTTCGTAACGCGTACTTTTGGCATTGTGTTGCACTGACACTTATAAATTTAACTAAGATGTTATTATATTATCATAGCGAGTTAAAAGATACAGTGCGGGGAAGAAACATCACGATTTTACAAAATGGAATTATAACTGACATTGAAGAGCAATGCATAAATATAATGTACATCCCAGAATAGAGCGTGATAAACAATGCATAGTATGAAACATAGCGATACTCGTATACATTAGCATACATTCAAATTTTTTTTACATACCATTGTATGTTAGACAGTCTACTGACCACTGTCTCGTTTTATTTAATTCCTTTCATAATCTAGAAATAAAAAAAATTCGTGATAAACACGTACCTAATGAATATACGCTTGTCCAACCAGGTACGGTCCGCTCTACTTAGTCGCGTATTATCCACTTATTTGTACAAACGTTGAATTTTTTCAAGTCGAACGTATATAATTGCATTTTGTTACGTTCCTATGACAGAAGTACGAGCAATTTATGAAATACGACAGTAAATTGGAGACTAGATATCAAAACAAATATGAAATGAGAAATTGTGCAAAACAAGAATTTCATCGTTTATACCGATTCAAGTAACAAGCTGTTGCAAACTAGCACGTTAAAATATTTGCAAAGAAGTAGGGTCTGCAAAGACGGCTACGGTTGCTTCAGAACCGACGAAACTTCTCTTTTTAAGCTAATGGTCCCCGACTCTCAAAGCCCTTGAGAACTTCTCCAAGGCTTCCGTGGGCAAAACATCGGGCTCCCTGTAGTTCTTGGAACACGAACTTCGCGAAAAATCTTGCCAGAGTCGTGACGCAGTAGTTACCAGTGTTTGACAAATTCCGTGAAACAAGAACTGACAAAATACCATAATAACTGGTAGCGTCTCCCCAAAAGTCTCCCATTTTCCAAATTCTATTCGTTTAAGCTTTTATTTTACCAACCGCGCATTTTACTACTATTCGTCAAAGCAACATATTGGACGTATAAAATAAACAAAACAAGGAAACTCGCTTTCTGTAATCTTTGTGAACCCTGACAGAAAATAGGGTATATTAAAATTATCAAAAAACGACCAACGTTATTGATACGTTTTACATTACCGTTTGTAAAAATAATAACATATTGTATATATAGAAATAAAACGAGAAAATTCACTTTTTGGAATCTGTGAACTCTGAGAAAAAAGGAAGTATGTTATTATCACAAAATCAGGGAAGAGTCGTTACTGTACTCGGTTCGAAACTATTCGATAACGATCCGAAAGTAATAATGGATTTCGCTTGGAGGCGCGATTTAAACAAGTTTATTTTGTATTTCAGGGCTCGGCAGACTCGAACTACTCACAGCCGAGCTCGGATCTCTCGCTGGACGAGGAGAAAGAGAGCTTGCGTCGTGAGAAGGAGAGGCAGGCCCTCAATCAACTTGAAAAAGCCAGGGTGAGTCATTGATCTTTCGCATGTTCCAGTTTCACCTCTCCTTCCTCCACCCCCGTTTGGCTTGTTTTTCCACCGGTCTTTCGTAAATCGTTTGGTATCGATCGACTACTTCCGAACAGCGTCATTGCCTCTGACGCCGCCTTCACGTTCAAGTCTGTAAGTTGTCCGCCGAGGAATGAGGGAGCGTGTCAATGAATAAGCGCGCCAGACCAATGAGATTTCGCACGCGGAGACCGCTTGGCGAAACCAATTAAGCGACTCGTGATCCTTTGTTTTCGACGATAGATGCAAATGCAATATATCGCGTTGCCAGCCGTGATACTATTGCCTTTAATTGTACCTTCCTTTCTAATAGTCGGTGCAACGCGTTCGAACTCGGTGAATTGGTAATTATCGGATCGGTTGTCTAGATGTTTCCGTCACACTCCTCTCTTCTTCCCTGTGTACGTACAGGATCGCCTAATTGTGTTCAACTTTGTATCAACGGGCTTTTGAATAGTGCAGAGTATGGAGAATGGAGCACACTTGTGATCCACCGAATTTTAAAACCTCTTTTGGTTTGCGAATTAAAAAATTTCTGACCATTTAAATCCTCGAATCTTCGAATCTTCGAGCTTATATATTTACGAACATTCGAATGTAACTTAATCCTACGTTTCAACGATAAATTTCCTGGTACGAGCATGAAGTTTCGCAGAATTAGGGCGAGTATTTAGACCAAGTAATAACAGAGCGGGTCATGTCTGAATTATGAAAACTCTTTTGTTGGCCAGCATACACGGCCCATCAGTCGAATCACCTTCGGCTGAACAATAAATGAATATTGATTAAATAGCCGCGACCTTCGAGTGGTAGAACGACGTAACAAATGCGGACAGCACCCTATCACTGTATTACGCTTTTATTCTTTGCCGATGTGTCACATGATACATTGACAATGTACCGATCATCCGTGATCTCATCGGCATTTACTTTATGCTTAAATTATTGTTGCACGAGTATCGTTGCGATATAATGGATTACGCTACACGACCCAATAAAAAAGTCGATATCGTAAACAATAAAACTAGCTTATTTATCGAAATATTACCGCTGATATTCCTTCGAGAAAAATTTTCTAACGAGAATCTGGCTCTTAAGCGCTCTTTAACATCTTGACTATCGCGCGAATATTATATTAGGTTGTCCGAAAAGTTGTGATCTTTATCTTGATAAGATAAAATGGGTCATACGTAGTTCGATAAAATAATATAAAACGGAAAATGTTGCGCATCCATTATTTCCTTATAAAACGAAAGAAACTTTTCGGACGACCTAATATGTATATTTTAGATTCTCATCGTTAGAAATTTATTAGTCCACGAGATTTATCCTTTTTTAATCATTATAAAAAATTTAGTAAAGAACGTGATCATCAATAACCACCATGTGGTAGCCAATATGTTAACGTATAACTTGTAATTAATGTTAAATTATATAGAGTGGCTTTAATAGAAAGTTTTTGTAAATTATACAGACGAAAGCGGTAGCGTTTGCAGTACGGACCAATGTGAGCTATGATGGATCTGTCGACGATGATTCGCCTGTCCATGGCTCGGCTATCAGCTTCGAGGTCCGCGACTTCCTGCACATCAAGGTACGTTCTTCATCTTTTGTGTGTTTTCTTAACGATCTAAAGTAATCGATCGTCCACGAAACTCTTCAGGAGAAGTACGACAACAATTGGTGGATAGGTAGGCTGGTGAAAGAGAACGCGGACGTCGGCTTCATCCCGTCCCCGGTGAAATTAGAGGCCCTGAGGCAGCAGGCGAGCGCTGCACGTGGTACAAAGGGTCTCTATTCGGCACGTGGAGGGTCTTCAGGGAACCTTGGCGAGAGTGGTATGCCCTCACGTGGTTCCACACCACCTACACCAGGTATCCTAGCACGTCCTTCTTTCTTTCCGCCCCGAAAACCACGGTGTACCGACCAGTTCGGCAATTCTCGACCGATCGATGTCTCGACAATGAAAACACAGACCGGAGAGAGGGAGATCGTCGGCTCGTCGTACAAAAAATACAAACTGAAATAAGAGAGACAGAAAAGATATACGAGAGAGAAAGAAAACACGAAAGAACACTAAAAATCAGAAAGAATCCTAAGTTGGCCCTAAGTATATGTACATATACAAACACTATAGTAGCTTTTGTTTCTTTCCACACCGCATATGTCGTGGGCTTCTTTCTTTACCTTCTCACCATTCTTCTTTGCCCGTTTTTATTTTAGTTAAGAGAGTGAATCCTCGACTAGCGATGATCGAGTTCTGCGAGTTAGATCATAGGAAATTCAGCTAACGTTGCGTTGGTCATTGGAAATATTTCTGCATGTACTTTGACCGCCTTCTTAACTCTAGAACTACCGATCATTTACTTTAACCTATTCGAAACCGGTGACGCACTGGACATGCCGTATTTATTTGATGTAAAATCAAATGCTGACGCATCCTATGCGTCGTATGAAGGTATTTGTGTTATCGTTATTAGTCACTAGAAGTAAAATCGTGTATTGCAGAGAGTATTATATAAGATTAAGAAATGACGTTGGTTTCGAGATAAAGATATGTAATCCTCGAACAGGATCATAGAAATTTCGAAATGTCAATCCTTGAAAATTTCCTGTGAGAAAATGTACTTTTCTCTCGAATGGGTTAACGTATACTAAAATGTACATAGATGATTATAATCAAAGTGATATAATGAAAATAATCACGTTCCTCTCTGAATAAAATCCAAGATCAATTTTTCCAAAGTTTCTGCATGTTTTTAATAATTTTAAACTGAAAAAGATCCATACTTGTAACAAGTTTAATAATTCTACTGTTAAACGTTTCGTCTAAACACTGATCCTACGGATCGAGAATTTCTCCTTCTCATATTGTAAAAAAGATACTAATTCGAGATTTTCATCAATGACCCACGCACGAGTACGATCACACGCTTGATATTAGTATCCACGTTCACCCGCCTCATAGTTCAGACTCGACGATACGATCAATCGATCCTGTTCGCCGACAGCCACTCTATTCACGATCACGCACAGACCCAGTCAATTTACGTCATATTTAGTATTCTATGCTGTAAATGAACTTTTCAGTAGTTGCTTCCACGATCTCTCCAGACAATCATATTCGACAGCATCGAATTTATTTAGTACCCTAGGTTTCTTAGTCTGCATTCGATCGCTTCTCACTCTAGTTTTCCTTTGAGAGAAAGAGGGACATCCGTCGATGCACGATGCATAGAAAGGATCGATTTCCATGATTAATTCGATCCAATTTCTTTTCTTGACAGGTGACGACAGCGACAGCGTCCGCGGCGGTAAGGCAACGTTGACCACGCCACCGGCTAAGGAGAAACGGAAGAACTTCTTCAAGAAGCCGGTAAACGATTTCGACGAATCGCAGTGTCTATGACTATTCCGATCCTTTTTGTGTCCACTCGTCTAACGTCGTGCCTGATTCTACTTTGGGTCTCTAGTCTTGTAGTCGACAGCTCGAGAAAGTATATATTTCTAGTCAAAAAAGTCTCGTCCACGTTTGCATGAACCCGAGATGATCCTATGAACGTTCAGAAGGAATCCTGTAAACGTACAGCGCTGCTTATGAGTACTAGGACACTTAAGTAAATCTGAAAAATCATTAGGAAATTACCAAAAACATTAAGAAACGCTGTCTTATTTGAAACAAAGATATAATATTATAACGATATAATAATGTAATGTTACAATAATAATTTCATCAAATTTTTAGCTTTTGAAGTTTTCCATCTAATTTGCCTCAAAATAAAAAAAAAACTATATGAATCAACTCATATTTATTATAATTTATTATGTTGCTTATATAACTCTTCCAAATTTAACAACTTTTATCTATATATATTGGTTGATATCTTTGCAGAAATACAAAATTCAAATCGAGTATTCCTTGATTACTTAAATTAATTATTACGTTTTTACGTGAAACCAGCAGGTGTCAAAATACTTATAATCAGAAATATAGCCTTATATTTCAATGAAATATTTTTCAGCAAATCCCATATTTCACGTCCATAGTACAACATTTTTGTAGTCGCATGAACATGAAATTTTATATTACGTAGATCTAATCAATTGTAATAAATATAATGTGTACGAATACTTCGTACAGCCATTGTGCAAAAAGGATTCTATAGACGCCGAAGAAGGCGTAAAACTTTATAGACGTTCAAAAAGGATCCCATAGATATTCACGGAGTATCTCACCAACTCTTACGGACGAAGATAAGCTCTATGGGATATTAGATAGGTCCAATCAAAATTTTTCGTCGGTTTGGCAAAGATTCGCGTTCGATAAAACCGGTGACGTGGACGAGGCTTACGTGTCTAAATTTATCTGTCGGTGCTAGAAAATATCGTGGGCCACGCGAGGACTAGCAGATTTATTTCTGTGAGTATGCGATTGTGTGTATGATACTGGGATACCTGCTGTCTCTGTGCATCGTGTATATCTGTCGAATCAAAGAAGAAGAAGAAAGTAAGGAAGGACAGAGGACGCGAATCGAGCATTCAGACTCGTAACTCTCCAAACCGAGAGTTTATCCGATAATTCCCACTTTCAATTTCCGCCAATTTATTACGCCAACAAGAAGCAATTATTCTAAAGCCTAGTCCATTATTTCTCGGCTGACTGCTCTGCGAACTGTGTCAAATGTTCCTTTTCCTGTACTCTTTCCTTTTTTAACCACACATATACAATATGTCAGTGTGTCGATGTGAGTAGCAATTTCTAGCATCGATCGATAATCAAGTAACAATTATTCGATCTTAGCGGACCATTTTACCATGACGAGGATGATCTCGTCGAAGATGCCCTGACCTTGATGAAACCACGTGGTCCGTTTGCTGAAAATGGTTCGCCGAAAACACGGTAGAATGATGGCTTCTAACGAGAACAGATTTAGTGCGTAGGAGAACGTTGATAGCTTAGGTTGATCAGTAGTTTACAAAAAAAAAAAAAAAAAAAAAAAAAAAAAAAAAAAAAAAAAAAAAAAAAAAAAAAAAAAAAAAAAAAAAAAAAAAAAAAAAAAAAAAAAAAAAAAAAAAAAAAAAAAAAAAAAAAAAAAAAAAAAAAAAAAAAAAAAAAAAAAAAAAAAAAAAAAAAAAAAAAAAAAAAAAAAAAAAAAAAAAAAAAAAAAAAAAAAAAAAAAAAAAAAAAAAAAAAAAAAAAAAAAAAAAAAAAAAAAAAAAAAAAAAAAAAAAAAAAAAAAAAAAAAAAAAAAAAAAAAAAAAAAAAAAAAAAAAAAAAAAAAAAAAAAAAAAAAAAAAAAAAAAAAAAAAAAAAAAAAAAAAAAAAAAAAAAAAAAAAAAAAAAAAAAAAAAAAAAAAAAAAAAAAAAAAAAAAAAAAAAAAAAAAAAAAAAAAAAAAAAAAAAAAAAAAAAAAAAAAAAAAAAAAAAAAAAAAAAAAAAAAAAAAAAAAAAAAAAAAAAAAAAAAAAAAAACAGACTCTGCTTGGCCAAAGCGCCTTTAGAAAAAAAAAAAAAAAAAAAAAAAAAAGAAAAGAAAGAAAACAGACTCTGCTTGGCCAAAGCGCCTTTAGAATGCTGAAGAAAGATGGTCGATGAGATGGCGATATTACCGTGAGAAGGACTTTGGCCGCGCAGGAGGGTAGGTCGTATACTGTCTCCAGTCGACGTGGCCATTAACTGTTTTCAATGTTTTCAATGTTGCATTCCGTGCGCACGAAGTCCTACGTAAGTGAGAGACTATCTTGGGGCAGATCCTGGCGTGTAGGACATCCTCTTAGTCGGTCTAGACTCATTCGTTCGTCTCGCTTTCAGGAAACAACCACGCCGTACGACGTTGTACCATCTATGAGGCCTGTCGTCCTGGTCGGTCCATCGTTGAAAGGTTATCAGGTGACGGACATGATGCAAAAGGCGTTGTTTGATTATTTGAAACATCGGTTCCGAGGCAGGTACGCGAAGCTCTCTTTAAAATTGAAGCTCTTAGTCGAAGAGCAATTATTTTTATAAGAGCAATTATTGAACATCTATTTGCATATTTTCCGTAACATTTATGTACATGTGCATGCTGAATTCGAATCTGCAAATAGACTTTTTCCATCACTCATACTTTTTCTGTAATTGCTCTTTTCATTACTATTACTAAAAATTATTGAATTCGTAGCAAGTTATTTTACTAATAACGCTACGCTATACGTAAGATGAATTTAAATTAATTTATACTTGGCACATTCCTTAAGAATAAAATTCTAATATTGAAGAAATTTATTACATAGTTAATAGCTAGTCTTTGTGAGGTTTATGTAATATCTTATCATACAATATGACAACAAAATAAAAATATTTTGTGAGCCAATGTTATTTGAATAATTATGTTTATATAATACTTTATCATGTTATACGACAAGAAACGAAGGATGTTTTGTAAATTGA
The DNA here is from genome assembly GCF_000188095.3 of Bombus impatiens. NCBI lineage: Eukaryota > Metazoa > Arthropoda > Insecta > Hymenoptera > Apidae > Bombus > Bombus impatiens. The sequence goes on along the minus strand of NT_179064.1, from coordinate 161,944 downwards.
TATTATTCGAATATTATTCTATTTGCACGAGGAAGTATTCTATTCTTTGCACTTCTGGCTAAATATTTGTTTCTACGATTTCAGAATAATTATCACTAGGGTAATGGCAGACATTTCACTGGCAAAGAGATCGTTGCTGAACAATCCATCAAAACGAGCGATCATGGAACGATCCACAAGCAGGAGCAGTTGTTTGGCGGAGGTTCAAGCCGAGATCGAGAGGATTTTTGAGCTTGCCAGAACCCTTCAGGTACTTTATCAACCATTTGATCCTCTCGTTTCTAAACATTGTCCACTTACCACTATAAATTTCTAGTTGGTAGTTTTGGACTGCGATACCATCAATCATCCGTCGCAGTTAGCTAAGACCAGCCTGGCGCCAACGATCGTCTACCTGAAGATTTCGTCACCTAAAGTGCTCCAAAGGTTGATCAAGTCGCGTGGAAAGTCGCAGATCAGACATCTGAACGTACAAATGGTGGCTGCTGAGAAATTGGCTCAGTGTCCTACAGAGATGTTCGACGTGATCTTGGATGAGAATCAGCTGGAGGAAGCTTGCGAACACGTAGCTGAGTACCTGGAAGCTTACTGGAGGGCCACGCATCCTCAAGTGATCGCTACAGTGCCACGTCCGATCCCTGCACCGGATGCACCGGTCGACGCGTTAACACCTCGCGTCACATCAGGTATCATATTCATTGTGACGCGTCGATTATGGTCGCATATTATCATCGAGGATCTCGTAGCAGAATGTTACCAAGTACAAATATTCTACGTGAGTTTCATTATCGCGGAGAATGGCCTGGTTAGGATTGTACACCTTCATAGACGAGTAGAGTATTTGTATTTCAAAGGTATTTTAAAATTGGGTCGTTTAATTGCTGGTAAAAAGAGGAATTTTGTGTATTTCGTGATTTGATTTCGATAGACTCAGACTGGAAATCTAGACAACGACATCGAATCATATATCAGTCAGTTACTTACCACAGAGAATTATTTAAGCTCGGTGATCGCGACATATCATCATCATTATTCTCGTCCACGACTGTCAATCCTTTTCACACAGTCTCAATGCGATCCTCACCTCTCAGTCATGGCTGGTTGGGTCGAGGTTTCTAGCTCACTTGAAACTCTAACGAGCCCCAATTCCGTCAACTAACACTCGACACTTTCTTCTTGCCTCTTCAGGTGCCCATCATGAGAGTTACTACGGCCACGAGCCAAGAGGTAACCCAACCTTTTTCTCGAGCGCAAAATTGTACACACGTCCCTTTTTCTTTCTTTTCTCTTTCTACGAGTCCAACGTCGCGCACCCTGTGTTCCGTTACTTGCTTGAAGATGTAGAAAAATAGAGAGAAGAAAATAGATAAAAGGTTGAGCTGATAGAATAAATCGGAGAGAAACGATTATATTCGTTCTGGTATTTTTCAACACGCGAACAAACACCGTCGTTCGTTTTTCCTCTTTTGTTCCATTTTTTTTTCTTTTTTGTTATCGAGACTTGGATTCTCGAGAAAGAGCAATGGCGACATTCGAAGCTAGTAATGAAACACATCTGTAGTTGTATCATTAGCTGCACGTAGCCGTTGCATGGATTCGTGTTAGAACGTAGAGTTACTCTTTATTGGAAAGACTGCTAGTCGCTGGTTGCAGACCTATACTCAGCCTTGTAAATTATTACGATATATCGTTCGATGTACGCTGCACGTCCTTCTTCTTCGTGTGCACGCTATAGCGTCTGAATGACGCGCGAGAAGTTATATCTCTCATTTTCGTTGTATATACCCTGCTCTCGTTGTTTCTTCTATTTAAATCAGCGCTGTTCGAAATAAACTCGGAAATTCCAAGAATCCTATTTAACCTTCTTTTTCTTTTCCTCTTATAAAAATTTTAATATCACGTTCTATAAAAAGGAAAGAAAAAAAAAAAAGAAAGAAGGGAAGAAAGGAGGTTCCACCAACGCGAACAATGCTGGTTTAAACTATACCTACAAACTTATTATTTTAACTTGCGCGTTTTCCGCATGATTTGGCAGATTAAAAATAAACTAGCAGTCTTTGAACTATCAAGAAAAATACACGTATCACGGTGAAAGATATTCGTACAGAAAGCACGACACCTTTATATTGAATTTCTTTTCAGCGACGATATATGGATCGGCAAACATGTATCAACCTCTGCAAGACAATGGCGCGTTCGTTCTCGTTAGTTTCAATCACGTTTTCATATTGTTTTTCTTTGCTCATATCCACTTCCTTTCTACGCTCCACCAGAAAGACACGACCATCCCTCGTCGTCAGTTTCACCGCCTCTATTATTCATCCTCATCTCTACGATCGTTTAATATAATTCTAGCTGCAGCTTACCTCGTGCACGCTGCGCTCTGTCTACTACCCTGACACGAGTGGATTTACCCGTGACATCTGTTCGACTATTAATATTCATTAAAAGCGTTTAGAGCATGCGTTCATGATGTCGTCACGGACAAAGACTTCTCAAAGTGAAAAGACTAACGTCTTCTTGATAGTATCGTGAATGAAGCTATCATGTTTCATGGATCGTTCATTCTTTTTGTTCAATGCCCTCAACTGGTACGGTAGAATAATTTCTAAACAATTTTCGCAATTATGACATTGTATACGGAGGCTCGTAAAAGTATTTGAACATTTACCATAGTGAATTTTTTTATATATTTTAACGTAAAAAAAATCTTACTTTTGGTTAATTTCATTTTGTATATATGGAAGAATTTTATTCCTCCTCTTGTAAAATTATCGACTGCACGAAGAACGGGCTAGAAAATCATCGTTTCGATAATTTTGCACTAGCATGTCGTCAAAGATTCAATTTTTCAATGTTTATGCTCAGAGAATATTAATAGACAGAAGGAAATACGTGTCACGTGAATAGTAACCGCCTGGTTGGATCCAAAATCTTAAAATAAATCTTACGAGCTGCCAGTTAAGGGTTGATCACGTAAAATCCACGCGTGTAACATGCTACGCAAGACTAACAACACGTAAACAAGCGCGTGACCGTCCACCCTTGCATACTCTCTATCTTTTTCTCTTTCGTTTCATCGTAAAAAAAAAGTCCTCATTCGATGAATCGCAATAATCTCCACCAAAACGACGACTCTACCTAAAATATAAAAAGGAAAAAAGTTAAAACGTTCCGTTACCACTGGCAAAATTAAAATCTCAGATCGAGAATAGAAAGAAAGAAACGAAAAGAAAAAAAAAAAACGAAAAATAGAAAAGGAAACGGAAAAAAGAAAAGAAAGCACCAGGTCGAAGTATGATCGGCAATCAGCTCTGACTCCGATGTTCTCTTTGTTTACGTGTAAAAGTCGTGGAGGCGGTGGCTGCCACGGGAGTCATCCGAAAACAGGGCCAGTTCACCTATGGTCCGGGTGACGAGAACAAGCCCAAAGAGTCGAGCTAAAAGAACGCTCGCACGCACGACGACGCTTCTTCCACACACACACTTCCTCCTCATCGCGGATGAGATTTTACGGCGTAGACCGGCTGACCAATTCTCTGTACTCTGTCGTCCTTCCCCTTCCCCCGTAATCTTAATACACGGGGGATTACGATGACGATCGAGTGAATTAGAGACTGTCTGTTTATAGGGAAACCTCCTTAATAAGGCCGCGTTGTAAGTATAGACGGGTTTGGTGCACGGACCCGGTGAAACGGGACCTTATTCTTGTTTCTCTTACCCAAAGAGAAGGATTTATTTATTTAATCGATTGGTTATTTAATTTTGGTTAATTTGGTTCACCTCAAATGTTCCTCACTTTTCCATCGTTTTTTTGTTTAATTCATTCGTCTATTCTCTTTTATTTTATATTATTTTTGTCATTCGATTCATCCGTCGACGAAGATTTCTGTTCTGTTCTGTTTTGTGGAAGTGATTCTCCTTACGTTCTCGTTTCAATTCTTAATCAATCTCTTTTTTTTTACAGTTCTGTTCTATTTGTTCGTTTTATCTCCCCTTTTGTTTTTGGTTGTCTCGCAAGCCCTTCCACCAACCCTTCTCACATAGAATAGGTTGATATAGAATAGCCTAACGAAGCGTAATCAATTAACGAGACTTGATCATGGGAATCGAGAGGATCACAGATTTTTCGATGGAATAATGTTACACGTAACATGACTTGTTTCAAGAGGAATTTCAGAGCGCGGTCTCTCGGAAGATCTTCGAAATCCTTCTTTTGGGATATTCGCTTTGTTTTTGTGCTCTCCCCTTGTTCTTTTTTTTCCTTTTTTTTCTGAACGAACGCGAATTTCACTTTCAATGAAAAGCATAGTTTTTTTTCCTTCTAGTCGAAGCAAGTCCATGGAGGAGGACTTGCGTCGAGTTTCAAGGACTCGTTTATTTCTCGATGTCTGCGCTCCAGCGCAACGATAGCTCGAACGTCGGAGTCTTTGCAAAACCGTGTCTTTTTTTGCCCCTCTCGTTTTTCTCTGTCTTTTTTGTACGCGCCCTGTTCTTTTTTTTGCATAACTAGCTTGCATGCACTGTGTATGGTGTGTCGTTGCGGTGTTGTTTTAGGTGTGACATGTAGGCGGACTTACTGATTCCTCACCGTCCAGCTTAACGTCGAAGTAACAATCTCTTCTGTAATCTAGTTTTTTGAGTGACACCCCGTGAAATTCGATTGCCAAGCTCGATATTTTAATACTGTAACATCAACTATAAGAATTATAAGTTAAATCGAATTATGATTTTAGCTCGTCGAGCTTGAGTAATAACAAAAATTTGAAAGGAATACGGAATATCTTCGGAATTAAATTTAAGAAGAGATTAAAATTAATTCTCTTCAATTCAATTTATGGATTCTATACAACTCGTATAATAAATAATTCTATTTCTTAGAATCAAGCTCCAATCCTAACAATGTTCCACTATCAAAAACTCGAGCAGGAAACAACGATATTCAAAATTCGCTTCCTTTCAAATTTTACCACAAAATCGCGCCTAATTTCTGTAACACCTTAAATTCTATAGATTCACGTAAGGGGTATCGTGGCCAAGTTACAGAAATTCAGGCTCCCTGAACCCCACTAATATTAACAACTGTAACATTGAATTTTACCAAAAAATCTAGGATCAGGATCGTACAGCGGCGGACACATGAGCGAAGGAACTCGAAAGTCGAGGCTGGAGAGGATGGATCGTGATCGGGGCGATCGTAGTGAACACGACTACGGCAACGAGGAGGAATCGTACGTCAGTGGCGTCGATTACGGGAGCGCGTCGAGGCGTCGCCAGCAGCAAGATCCGCGCGCATTGAACGCCATTTAGGAGCTGGGGCCCCGGGGCCTGTCGCTACAGCGCTGTCCCCACCTGCGCACCACTGCTCTTTAGTGGGGTCGCCACCTGGTACGCTACTGAACGTACGAACGTGCTTAACGCTACCGTAGCGAAGAAAACAAAAAATATTTGCGCTCTGGTCTGTTAGTGGGGTTTCTTTCCTGTCGCTACCCGTAAGATGGTTCATTTTGTTCGATTTACTGTTTAATAGCTAGACCCTTGTTGTTCGAGCTGTCCCACAATTTACATAGAAATCGCCTTTCGTTACGATATTTCTAGCCTTTAGTATACGGCATCGTACGTAACGCATGGAACTCAGCGTGTTTTCATGCAGAATCATTTTCATTTTCTTCATTCTGTCCGTTTATTGGTGCCGGATCTCGATGTAGAACTTCTATTATAGATACATTGCATCGTATTATGCCAATGATTCTCGTTACCGAGGAAGCGTGCACGATACTTTACGCTGTAACAGAGAGTAGAAATGTTGATTATGCAAAGTGTTGTTCTTTCGTAGAGCTGAGATTTTGAATCTCAGGTAAATCGCTTTGATTTTTATTTGTTGGATTGTTGAGATGGTACGCGTGCACGCTTGTCTATGATACACGAATGTTTCATCCTACGAGGTATACACTTTCTTCCGTTTGCGACTATTTTCGTTATGATGGAAGCAAGAGTTAGCGAGCTAGTGCATTATTTTTTCATTTTGTTGGTTCCAAAGTAAACATGGCGTAATTTGTCGTAACAGAGTAACGTGTCCATGGTGACAGACATTGTAGATTCTATTTTCGTAATCGTACTCTCGATTAAAGGAGCCTTGTTGATTTCGTAACGATCGTTTTCTTGACCATTCGATAGATATCGTACAAGTAGAAAGACCCATTCTAGTGAAACCAATTGTTGTTGTCATGAAACTATCGAGTAAATGGCTTTGTTCTGTTCCCATCCCCCAACCCTCCTCCGTTTTACAGAAATTTTATCAAAGCAATTACAAAGTTCGTTCGCGTAAATGGAGAGCGTGTGAGAGAGAAAAAATGTGCGAGTGAGAGAGATGGAGCGTGTTGGCGGCAGCGAAAAATTTTCACGAGCATTTTTTCCAACAGGAATTCCGCATAACGATGGGCGGATTGAAACGAATAATCGAATGTCCTTGTCGATGAGGTACGCACAGGATAAATCCCCCATTCGCGGAGCCAGCTCAACGAGATGAGTATTGACACGAGAACAGTCACGTGAACAAAGTTAAAGAGAAACACACTTTTAAGAATGAGAAAGAGTGAGAGAGAAGGGAGAGCATGAGAATAAGAGAGAAAGGAAAGGAGAGAAAAAGAGCCCTGGGGCCTTAATCTTTGCGCTGACTCCTCCCGGGCCCCTATTACCCAACCCCACGAGAAACATCAGATTTTTCAGATCGATGATTTATCAGCCAGCTAGGGGAACTCGTGAATCGGCATCGAGTCTTCATTAAACGCCACGAGATTTTCGCTCGAAATTAGGTAGACGATCGTCCGGAGTTAATTGAACGAAAAAAAGAAAAACAAAGAAAGAAGGGAGTATAAAATAAAATCGTGAGAAACGAACAAAAAAGAGAAATCATAGGAAAAAGAAATGAGAAACTTCGATATGAATTTCGCGTGGAATTCTTTCAATTCGGCCGACAGAACAGCGATAGTTGCTTCGATTTAGAGAGAAGAGAGGAGAAACGAGGAAAATGATCTCTAGTCGATTTACATTAGGATCGATCGCATGATTAAATTCTTAATTCTAGAAATTTTAGAAATTTCGCGTATTCGTCACGAGGTTCGTGCAGAATTTCACGATATCACGATCGAGTATGGAAGAAACTCGACAAAAATAAAATAACGAAACGAATTAACGTTGCGTGGCGATGGGTTGGGATCAGAGATAATCAATCATTATTGTCGTACGCGATTAAAAGTTTTCGATTATCGATACGATGGCGCGTTGATGATCGCCGCGCTAGGCTCACGTGTTTATACGTTTTATTAGAGTCTATTTGGTGAAATGTGAATACACATACACACACACATACACACACGTGTTACACATGCACAGACAGGCATACACGGGCACACGCACACGAGAACACACAGTGAAACACATTTTGTGTATATAGTATACATATATAAATAATAATATTATATATATATATATAAATATATTGTATACGTATGTACGCAGTGAACACTTTTACCTTTGTCACTCGACAAAATTCCGATCGAGGCAAAATGTGAGTATGAGAGCAAGAATGAATGGGAGAAAATGAAAGGAATAGAATGAAAGTGGATAGAAAGTGAAACAAGAGAGATGATACTATACCATAGAATCAATAGATATCGTGTACATATTGTAAGAAGCCTTTAAAAACAAGTCCTTTCCGTTTCGATTTTGTCGTGAATGCAGCGTCGTCAGCTGCAGCGAGGATCATGGTAATGCTGGATATTTGTCAACGTTTCTCATTGTTTTTACGGATCTACAAACACTTTCGGTCCTCGTGATCAACGCTTTTGACGCACTACGAACTTGCTGCAACTAAAATACGAAAAATATTTATGGAGTAATTGATGCAATACATATACACAGACACATACACAAACATACTCATACACATACACGCACACATACAGAAACATATACAAACGTTCTTGATTGCATACCAGTTGCACGAATGTAATCGTGACAACCGATAATGCTAATCGAGTTTTGGTCGTTCGTGTATATTGATTTCTTTTTTAGATGCACGCATCAACGTTGTTTCTTAAGTAGAACGAACAAATCTCGAGCTCGCCATTCTTCGCAGAAATAGCCTTGCGCACGGCCAGTATAATTAAATAATATCAAAAGGGCAAAAAAAGAAAAAAAAAGAAAAAAAGAAAATGTACGAAACGTAATATAATGAATTTTTCTAAATTAATTTAGGGAATTTTACTTAAAACGATCACTTATGCATCATTAGACTAGCGAAACGAAGCGTTTCTTTCCCGGAACGATTACGTTCGATATGCGTTCGTGTATGACGTTGCTGTGTGAATTTAGCGAGATTTTCTTATCGTTTTCACGCTGTTTTCGCATTTTCCACGGCCGATCGCTGGCATATTTTTCTTTAAAAATAAATTAAAAATAAGGATTTGGCGCACGGTCCTTTGAATCTCAAAACTTGAGCGTGGATCGTAATTTCTTGTCGATATATGTATCTCTGCCAGCGATTCAGCGTCGTCGTCTTATCGAAAGTGTTTCAAATTCTTACTAAGCTCGTTGTTTGTTCGCCACATTAAATTGGCGCTGGAAGATTATATAGTTGTTGAAGATTACAAAAATCTTCGTGCAACGCCGTTTATTGCATTTTAATGGCGTCACCGATGGATCGAGCGAGTATCGAAGCGAAAGTCTTCGTGGAACGCTCTCAAGATGAACTTTAAAGACGCCTTAAGAATTAAGTAGACGATCGTGTGGAGATCAGCATTCGACCTAAATTTTCAATCGCTACGCTGTTAAACGAATTTTATTGGCGCCTTGCGCCGTAATAATTTCGCTTGTCGAAAATTCCATATGTTATCTTTAGACTGGAAGATTTTTATAAATCGAGCGAAGATGCTGAAAAATCTATGACAAATATAAAAAGATAGTTTGTTTCGAATTCGAGGCAAATTATGGAATGTTCGAGTTTCACGTTTCACGATTTTTCACGTTTTCCAGTTTCGCGAGTATTCTATTGGTCGCTAACTGTAAAATGTTTTTTGTAGCCAACGTTTGTAAATACTAGGTAAAATATATTTGCAAAACACTATCACTGGTGATGTCTATTTAAAGATACTCACGCTTCTACTTCGATGTAGGCGAGTTTTAGTCAAAATTCAATGCGAGAAGGAGCGTGCGTTTCGGTTTCTTCACGACGCGATTCGAGTGCAATTTGGAAACGAATGCTCGGTAGTAGCTAGAGTTTCTTTTGAACTTTGTTTCGTCGTGTCGAACAGAAGCCATTTGTACTAGGGTAACGTTCTTATATCACGTTTGCTCGATTATTTTAACAAGTTTCTCTGTTTCTGCGATTTAACTACGAATAGCGCCGCGACGCATAGGCGACTCGATTTTAAATCGTAGCTATTGTATACAATTTTTTCTAGACGTCAATGACGCGATTGATAGAGGATGTGTAACAATATCTAGCCCACATCCTTAAGCAAATGAGAATTTTTTATAATATTTTGTAAGAATCTTTCGCTCGAAAGGCAGCGATAGAAACCCACGTCATGCAGACCTGATACGAATTATGGCGTCTCACGTGGCCACATACATACCACACACATACACATACACACACACACACCCACGATACACGAATTTGAAAGGAGCCCTTAATATTTCTTACGGTACGATCCCTAGTAGCTAACTGACGCGAGACCCGTCGGTTTTGTAATCATTAACGATTTCGGTTTAGGATTTTAGCGGCTTCCAGTCCGTTCTTTCTTTCGATATATCGAAGACTAGTGTTCGAATCTGTAACACGTGCATTAGCGCGCTAAATTAAATGCAAAACGAGAGAAAAAAAATTATATGAAACGTAACTTGTAGCTTTCGATCGACGTCAATTCGGATCTACGTGAAAAAAAAACAAAAAAAAAAAAAAGACAAAGGAAATCTCTGTAGTATTTCTCAGTAAAACGATCTAGGATTAAAACTCGCACGCGACAAGTTCGTTCGATGCCTACAAAAATCGACACACATTCTGTTCTAGCGAAGACAAAAGAGAACAAAGAAAATATCTCCCATCACAAGCGAGCCAAATAAAAAAGTATTAAAAAAAGGCGAAAAAAGAAAAATTCGAAAGACAAAAAAGAAATGATACAATTCACTGAAAATCGCGATGTCATGCAGGAAAGCTGAAAGTCCAATCGGCAACGCAATCGAATTTTCTTCTGAAAGACTTAACGAGAACATATTAACGAGCGTTTAAATATCGATGTTTAAGCTGTTTAGGAAGAAACGAGAGAAAGACGAGAGAGGGAAGACTGGATGCGGGAGAGATAGAGGGTAAGCCTTTCTTCAAGAGTTGCGAGAGTCGAGAGGGCGTAAGTACAATTCGTTCGATGTATTTAAAAAAATTAGGGCGCGAGTTTAAATTAATTAGGAGTGAATTGTTGCGTTGGTTTGCACCATGTGCACGTGAATGTGTTGTTAAAATCTAGACTGCTTTTGCCGGCGTCGCGGCGGCCGATTTCGTGCGATCGATCGACGCACTCCTCGAAGAATGCAACCCCAATTACACGAATGGTTGGAAGGTCCAAAAAAAAAAAAAAAAAAAAAA
>NT_179064.1:2565-150709 GCF_000188095.3 Bombus impatiens | reverse complement strand
AAAAAAAAAAAAAAAAAAAAAAAAGAAAAATAAGAGAATAAGGCACTATAAGAACAAAGCATCGAACGAAAGATAATCGTTTCGTACGACCCATATTCTGTGAAAAAATTTGTTCTCCTTTTGAACAATTTTTAGCAAATTCTTCGTAGATGTGGACCGTGCCTCGGTGTTATGTTTGCTTTAGGGACATATATGGCGAAACGCCTGTCCTTGTAAAGAGCCTTAAGGCTTTCGCAATGAAATATTATTGGGTACATTGCGTACAGCGTGGTTTCGAAAGTATATATCTGTGTGTACACAGAGAGGCGGAAGAGGGGAGATGGGAGACGAAGAATAAAAGAAAAGTAGTGCTAGGATCACGATGGACGCCATTGTCGGTTTGACTCGATGATCGTGATTTTGTCTCCGATTATGCATGTAATAAACCGCGGCAGACGCATCAACGGAAATACGTTTCTGCGCGAACAGAATGGGAACATTGACGCGTTCTATCGGCTTCCTGCTGCCGCTTTCTGTATTCGATTATTAGACGTAATCTAAAATGGCAACAGTACCATAGCAAAACAGAAAAACGAAGCGTACGACGTTCGCTGTTCACCGTCGATCATACGCGTTTTAAAAACGTTTTAGAATTAGGTCGAGCTGTAGTAGAGACAGATAGAGACGATTGCATGCAATCCGAATATTTTTAAAAACAAAAGAACTAAAACGCGGCTGAAAATATTCTTCGTCTCGCGGTTAGCCTTGACAAATTAATCGATATTTTCGCAATTGTCTTCTTCTTTTATCTTTAGCGAAATTGATAGTTGATCGTTGAAGGAAAAAAGATATTACGACGTAAGCCCGGTCGATACGATTACGATAAAAAATGGCAACTGCTAAGAGCTGCTTCTTGTTCACGCCGTCCCGTATAATTAAATACGATCGTCGATTCGAATCAACCGGCGTCGCTCCGAGGACGAAGTCCTGTCGCCTGTGTACGTGAATTCTAACGTGTTCAATTTCGACGTGCTTTCACGCGTGTCTGCCTCACGTGGTGCGTGTGTGCACGTTGTGTCTCCTAACGCTAAGGAACAAACGCCGCGCATTCACGTTCTCGGTCACTTATTTTCTTTTGCGGCTGGTTCGTTGGATCAAAGTTTTTTCCCTGTGTATATTGTCTATTATTCCCTCGTGCGACTGATTTCGATTGCGGACAAGCGAACGAAAGCAAGGAAGAAAGGAAGGGAGAAAGAATGTAAAAGAGAAGAAAATTAAACTGCAGAAAGGAAGGAAGAAAGTTGAGATAAGAGAGCGATCTAATTCGTTTTCCTCGGGCGAATTTTATTTCGTTGTTGTCGCGGAGGAATCAGCGTGCGAGTAACGAGAAGAAAGAGGATATTCATTGAAAATGGATAATCGATGACTTTGCTGTTAAACGAATTAAAAGGTTCGTCTAATCGCGTCGAGTTTAATGGACGAGAGGAGAAATTGGAGCAAGTGTATGTTTGTATGCGTTTGTGTGAACGAGATCGAGAGAGAGAGAGAGAGGAAGAAACGGATGAATAACAAAAAAAAAAAAAAAAGAAAAAGAAAGGAGGAAAAGAGGAGAACGAGAGAATTTGCGGTTCAGTGTGCGCGAGCTGCGGTTCTTCGGAGACGGAATTGAAGTGATTAATTAAACGAGATGTTGTAAATTGTTCTATAGCAAAAATGAAAAGTGTTACGGCCGTGGCAGCGCGCCCTTCGAGAGTTCCTCGACGGTTAACAAAATTCTTACCTCTAATCGATTCAACTTCGGCAGAAGAAACTTCGAAATTAATAATCGGAAGGAGTAGATAGGAAACACGCGATCGATCGACTTGATCGACGATTAATTTCGTCGTCGACGAGTCTCGAGGAGCGCGATGCTTTGATCGTTTCGATGTTGATATGTCAATGCTGTGATGTTATCCTTTGAAACTTCAAATGAAAAAAAAATATATTTCCCCTCCCCCTATTTGTCCCTCCATCATCCCCGTTCCCCTTCGACACGGCCCACCCTCGATTTTTCCAGAAAGTATCCCGCAAGACGAACCCCTTCTCCTTGGAAAATAAATATTTCTATTACTGTAACACTCCGCATAGTCCTTTAAAAAAAAAGAAAAAAAATAGCTAGATTCTAATCGTATTTAATGTAAAGTTTATTATTGTTACATCTCAGTGAATCTCTCCTCTATCAGTGATTTCACGGAGAGAACGACGTACCGTCGACGAAAGAACGACGTTTAGGAAGATACCGGAGAAAATTATATAGCGACGATTTCAGGGGAAGGATAAAAGCGTTAACTATTATTAGGAAAATCCTGAAAGTATAGCGATCGATAATCGATCAACCGTTACGCTCGTTCCTCTCCGATACGTCACTGGTAAGCAAAATTCCTACATTTGTCGCATTTGTAAATAAAATTTTTATCATCACACAATGCAACGTGTTGTTATCTCCATGTTCAACCTAATTGCATATTAGATCGCGGACAATTATGCAAATTTATCCTTTTATGAATACTACTAAGAACAAATTTATTATACCTACTAACCCCCTCGTATCTTTTAGATTATTTTCTATCTGTAGAAAATTTCTTAAATTTAATAAAATTATACTTCAAAATTTCTTGAAAACTTTTCTTTGAAATAAAAGCGAGATCGAGACATAAAAAATACGAATTAAATACTATACATAAATAAATTGTACTGCGCTTTAGATATTTTATATTATTTTCTATACTATGTGGGTTGTTCCATCTTTGTGTTTTTAAATTCCTCATAAGTGCATAACACGCTACCAACTAATTATCTTATTGTGTTATTTTATTAGTCGTAAGGAAACACGAAGATTATAGGGGAATGAAAATCGATTAAATTTTTAGACACGTGAGACGAAACTTTTTTTCTTCGATGAATTATAAACGACGTTACAAAATGAATATTTACATTCTACCGTGTCGCTTGGAATAATACAAGGTTCATTGTACTCGTTACAAGTTAAGCTGATAAATCGCGCGGAACTCGCGATCTATTTGCGCAATCTCGACGCAACGATTTCACATTCGCAACACGCATAAGCGGCGAAAAAGAAATAGGCTCTGCTTGTTTTGTCGCACGTGATTAAATCTACGCGGTTTTCAGTTTTATATCGTGGCGACTCTTTGGCAATCGATGCAACCTTAACGAAACGTGATGAAAAGAGTAGAAAAGATAGAAGATAGAATTGCCTATTTACAACGATTTATAAAAAGAAGATATAATATTGATAGTATGTTTCTTTAAATGCAAGCTCTGTGAAAATTAAACCAGATAAACTCGTCAATTTTTGTAACATTTACAATCGCGACTGGCTACTAGGGGTAATTACCAAAGCTATCCGAGTACCTCGTCGTTTATTCGATATATTTACACTCGAATCCCGTTCGATCGTATTGCACGACGAAATTTACAACACGGGATCCTGCTAAAATAACTTAAAATTCTTAGGCTCGCTCTCTTAGACGCATACACGATTATTATAAATAAATAACTGTTACATTCCTCGATCTTCTTGGATAAAATGTAATTTCTAACATATAAATACACGATGGTGTGAAACCCGCGGGACTATTTTGTACCATTTTTAAATTTTTATACAAATTCTATAGAAGTTGCCTGTAAAAATATTGATATTCCCCTCGATTACATCATATGATTCTCCTCGTAATACATCATAAAATTGCGAAACATTTAATTCAATACTTTAACGACGACGTTCAGATAAGTCCCAAAGGCTTACATGTTATTACACTCTGACTTTGTCCATTAGCATATCTCTCTATCGCAAGACATTTACACAATATACGGCTGAATATACTATTTACCTAACGTTTCGTACGTCTACCTTTGGTACAATTGTTCTCGCTATTGACTATAATCGTAAATTCTCTTTGTTCTGTCTGATCGACGTGATATAGCCGAGACACGAATCAGTGCTCCTTTTTACCATTTACTTTCTATTCCTTCATAATCCATTACCATGCACAAATAATCTCAAATCTGAAGAACTACATTCCTGCAAATTAATCTTCCTCCAAAATCTTCCCTCAAATTCTAATTTTCAAAGAAAACTAGGCCCTACCTGAAAAATCTCGCTACATTTTAGCTCTCACCATTACTCAACTTCTTGCTTCAAATACTGCTTAACACGATTGAGAAAAAGCTGCAGCCAATTATCAGCACATTTCATGCAGCTGCAACTTCATTTTTCATTTTCACATTGTATAGCATTCATGAATCAATTCTATCAACAAATTACAATTAATTATACAACGTTTATATGAACAAATAATTTTCGTAGTCCGCATACGAGGACGCTGTGATGTGTTTCGATGAGATTGGTGTTGATGGAACGCTCTGAGGCAATTGTTGCATTCGAGGTAGTTGCAACTGCGGTAGTTGTGTCGCGTGGGGTACCACGATTCTTGGTTGCTGATTCAACGAGCCCAAGGACAGATGATGTTGGTCGATCTTGTGGATGTTATTATTGTTGATCGGACTGGCATCTTTATGCTGATACAACTGCAAATGATTGTTGTTGTCGTTTCCTGGGTTGTAATGGGCCTGATGGGTACTGTGGAGGTTCAGTCTTGACATCGCCATGCTGATGCTCGAGTCCGACGCCCACATGCTCTGCGAACAGGACGATTGTGTAACGAATTTGACTTTCTATTATGTTCTAATGAATAACGCCGATTATGTTGGTTGACGCAGCGAGATGCGTTCGTACGCGCAATTACAATCGGCAGTCTTGGAGAACATCCAAGATTAGGAATTCCTTTGTTCTTTGCGTGAGAACACGTACAATGATCGTTTGGTTTCTTAGAAATTGACTTTTGTGGAGAAATTAGAAATCGACTAGTTTGCCTTCTGATAATTAATTTTTTAACTTGCTGGGTAGAATAATATTGAGGAAGCTTTTCAAATATATATTCCGAATATTCAATAAAAATATTTAGAAAGTTTCTCAGGTAATTGTGGATTAATTAAGGGAATCTAAGGTAGTTAATAACTGGTTTATGTACTTTTCTTCTATGAGGATTGTAGTCAGGGTTGCGTCTTATGCGAAGATGACGATCGGCACTTGCCCATTGTTGCGTGACTTTAAGGGGTGAGTCGTCAGGATGCAACTTCCTTTGGTACTCTTCGCCTTCGCAGACTTCGTATAGAGAGAATTGTTCGACGCGTTCTTTAGAACTGTAGCAGCTCAATAACATCTGGATCAGTTCGTCGACGGTAGTCTGTTCTGAGACTAGTAGACTCTTGTACTTTGACTGTAAACGATAAAATATTCTTGATAAGTTACTTGTGAAAATATCGGTAACGTAGCACATACAATTTTATAGAATAAAACACAGAATAAGACAGAACACAATACATTAGAAGAAAGAAAATTACAATAAGTGAGAGCAGAGAATAATATACACCGCTCTTTACATAATAATTAAGGGATCATTTTCTGTGTCACTTTGATTTTTACATTCACTTCTTGTGTTTCTACTCTTTTTTTTGTAAATATTTGCTTTAAAGTCAGTCTCTATTAAAGTCAAACTGTCAAGTCTATTCTTTCGATTGGTATAGTAAAAATCACCCTCTAATTATTCTGGGTACTGTACGATAAAATACAACGCAGCAGAACAGAATAGAGAAGAATATGGAAAGTGGGTAAAGGTAATAGACTAGTCGGATTTCTAAACGTCGTAAAATAGAGTAAAGTAAAATAAGATGGAATAGAACGAAATAGCAAATTAAATTACGAGGAAACATGTAAAACGGTTCTGAAGTGTGCGTAACTTACTCCGGACATGAGCGCGCTGTCGTATATTTTGACAAGTCCACCACGGCGTGTTTGCAACGAGAATCTGCAACAAGAAAACATCCGTGAATTTCATGGATATCGTAGGGGTCGGCGAGTTCAAAGGGAATCGACAAACGCTACTTCTACGTAAAAACACGGGACCTGAAACTTCCAGTCAAACACTGTCTGTCTACGTATATCTTTGCCGGAAGTTTCGAACTACCATGAAAACACTGTTGATTTCCAGCCTTCTCCCTATCGCACGACACAAAGCTTCGACACTTAAAATCTAAACGTTTCTGCCTTCTGTTCGCAGACCTTTCCCGAAATTTAAGTATCTCGACACCTTTCTTCGTCTTTAGGAATACATACATTTGCATTTTACGTTGAAATGAGAACTGAAATATAATGGATCCTTGCATAATACGAAATATGTGTTCCTTGCTATACGAACCATGTGCTTAAATGCAGATGTTTATGCAAATTTATATTTCTACGAACTGCTGCATTTGTGAACAACTGAAGAAATTCAAGTAGTCATTTCTTTCATTTTTTAAATATCGTAACGAAGATTTCACTTTGAATACTATGTATCCTATTTCTGCGTATTGTGTAAATTTTGTATATTTTTGCACATTTAAATTTTCCATAAACACGTGGACATTCGTGATCTACTTGCAACCACTAGCTTCCTCAATGGACGTATTGCCTTTTCTAAAAAGAAAGTTGAAGATTACATCGATTTGTAATACGTTTTATGGGGGTATTTTTCCAGTTCAATAAGTACATCATCGTAACTCTTTCATCACCTTATAAAAGTCCATCTCACAGAAGCTAAACAGCGGACCACTGTATTTATAACGCTGCTACCATTTCGATTAAAAATCTACGCGAAACGAGGAAGCCACCATCCTCCGACTTATTCCCCCAACTCGTTAGCATAAATAACGTCTCGCGCGGTCGAGCCAGACGACTCGAAGAAGCCAGAACAAAGGGAATCTCTCTCGAAAGGACGTTGCTCGTCGTTGGCTCGTGCTCATCGACCCACAAGAAGTCGTGTTTACGGTCGGTCGCGAGCCCTGAAATTACGTCACGTAGCCGACCGAAACCGAGGGGAAGGTAAGTTTAAAAGAGTAGATGGAGAAAAGATGACCGGAATCGTACCTGGAATCGCCACGAGGATGACACGATTGTAAGACGGCAGGCCTTGCATCCTCGTCCAAAGGAAGAACGGTCCTCACGTTGGGTCTTCGTACGGTGACCTCCATGGTGAGGTAGTACAGCTTGGGATCACGGTGCCTCATGCGATACTTGTTCAATAAGTTCTGGACGATCTCACGACAAGTCGTTTCGTACGAGATGCACAGGGTCTTGTACTCGATGTCTGGTCGCAGGCAGTTGGCGTACACCTTTATGGTTGTCTGCAAGGAAAATCGAAGATCGTTAGTATGCATGTATTTTGGTAAAAGTTTTGTAAAGTTTGCAAAACCGTAAATAGATTTAGGAATGTTTGGGATGGAAAAATTCAATCGTTCATGGGGTTCGTTTAAAAATAGATTGGATTACTGTCAGAGCTGTCTGGTCAGAAATTCTTAAATAAGAGAATTGAGAATAAGAGAATCTGATAGTTCAACTGTGATCTCTGTAGAATTAATCGAAACGATATTCACGATTAACTAGATTAATTAAAACTTGAGGAGATTAATTAAAATCTTGGACAAGTATTAGGATGAATATTCATTTTCGTTTGATCCTTGGAATCCACGGAAGCAAAGGTACATTATTCACATTGCAATTTCTAATATCACAAATTTTTTCTCTTCTTTTTTTCTCCGGGGTTAGTATTCTGTCTGAATGTCTCACATATCTAGAAGTTACCCTTTTGCGTAATGTTTTGATTGAATTGATATATTATTCTAAAAGTCTCTTAATAGTCACTAGCTTAAAATTTAGAGAGAGGGTTGTTCTAAGAAAGAATACGTGATTCCTTAAAAGGTGCCTGCATCGCAGAAAGAAAAAGCGTGGAGGAAGACGACGTCCTGTTGTCGCAGAAGGAACTATGAAAAAAATGGTAAAGCCTCGATGCACGAGACGAGAACCTTGACAATTAGTCCATAATTAACTCGGAGACAGACGTTAGCCACGCGTGCTGCATAAAACGCTATCAACCCTTCAGATACACCAGTTACGAGGGGATGTGTGCACCGAAAATAAACCAGACACCAGATCACCCCGTTCGCAGATGGTTAAAAGTCATACTTGTGTGTATTCGTATGTCAGGATTAAGCTCCGTTTACACAGCGGTAGCCTATAATATTAAATACATGGGGTGTGAAAATTGATGTTAGCCCCACACGAACAGAATCAAGATGTCCATGACCGAAATTCGTACGATAAAATTAAATTTTATAAAAATTTCAAGTTCAAACAGTATATAACTTTCATTATAGAATAACTGAATATTTCAGGGCTAAAAAAATGTTGTTCCTGTTTCTATCAATTATTAAACCTGCAAGCAGCGAAGGCTGCAATCTTGACTCATACAGATATCTCAAGTTTATTATCGCTTTCTATCTTACATATAAGTATTATTATTTTATCAAACTATATTAACAATTTTATTTCTTAAGTAAATTTAATTATCACGTGCGGATAAAAAGCCTTTTCACTTGACTCTTCGCTTTATCGCTGTGAAATAAAGCAATCAACGTTGGTGATAATGGTCTAGCCTCTGACCGAAGGTTAATATTAGAAACATATTCCGCTGGTATTCTAGTGAAAAAGACCACAAAAATCAGAATTAATTTTGCCAACGTCAAATGCATATATTTATCGCTTGTTCAGTTCGAGAGATTAAGCTCATTAATACCACGGTCGAAGCAAGTAGCTAATTATAAACGTTCGAACTCCAATCTGTCAATAAGCCAGATGTTACTAGCCGAAGACTTGGCCCACACGTTTGCAAGTACCACTCAGCGTTTGGAAAACACGTGTAGGCAGATTTTATGACCGCAAGCCACGCTTTATTTCCAACTGTAACGATCTGCGCCAAATGCGGCGAATCGCGCGCGGTACAAAACTTGCCACCGCTCGAATCACGGGCTACGTGTCAGCGCACAATGATTTTCTTCGAATATACCAAGCGAAATCATGGAACTAACGGAGTATGACGTTCGTGATACCTCGATTGAACTCGTTCAGATTTTCGCTAAGCTACGGCCATATTCGACGAGCACGTTTCGAAGAGAATGCGGAGATTATCCTTTCACCGCGTATCGTTTTGTAACGCAATATGACCCTTTTATGTCTATGGCTTATTTGGCTATTCGATTCCTTGGATAAATTGAATGGGCATTATACGTGAACGTGTTTGGACAAATTTAGGGGTGCCCCGTATCAATTACTACACGCTTGTTCAAACATCGAATGGCTGGTCCGTATCCCTGGATAATCCTAGATTCTAGATAATTGGTGTACATATTTGTACAATAAAGCGTAATTACTTTGTGTAAATATGATTGATATATTTGGTCTTGTCGTTTATAGAATTTTATCTTCGTTAGTTGATTAATTGTAATATACGATATCAATGAGCACAAACAGTGTAAAGCAAGTTGATAGTAAAAGGATAGTTGTGTAAATTAGTTACAAGGAAAATTCTAAAGGGAAGTAAAAATCGATACAAATATACTATACTTGTACTAAAATCTTCATATATTAAAGCCAGGAACGTGATAATTATATATTCTTCCGAGAAAAATGATACACTCACATATGGTGACTGAGTTTAATTCACAGAAATATTTATAATAATATTCATCGTATCTTTTGAAACTCTTAAACAATCACTAAATGTATATGCATAGAATTTCGCAAGAAACCAGAACTGTTTGAAGACGAGTATAATCTACTTTAATACTGTAAGGAATATACCAATGAAATTATGAAAATACCAGTCGATTTTGTGAAATTGTAACATGAAATATTCTGCACGCTAAATTCAGCCTCAAAAATGGTTCTTATCTCAGGAACAGAATATTTTCGATACTTCCGATATTTCAAATCGTTTGTAGAGAACGTAACGCCAGGTTCGTGGTCGTATTTGCGTTCCAACTAAACAAACAGCGGGGTCCTAGCACGCCTCCATCGTGGAATTCCCGGTGGTGTTTTACGACGACCGGGAATCGATAGAGAGTTGGCGTGTTCCGTTCTAACGAGCCCTAACAAAGCAGTAATATATATACGCCGTTCTTGTAAACACAACGTCGCGTTAGAAAACGCTTGTGGACTGTTAGAATTTCTAACGTCTTCTCCGTGCTACCGTATATGTAATTTCTGCAGAAGAGAAGAGGAAAGAAAAGACTGTCGCGACGTAGACACATTGCGAGATTTCTGATTCATCGCAGAAATTCCAATACGCTTACGCGCGAACGTTTATGCGGTTTACGCGGAATCCGCGAGTGCTCGAGCACCGAAGTATCGATCCTTAGTCGACTTTTTCTGCTCCTTGAACGTGGTTACGAAGGTCGCTTCTTGTTCGACGACTCCAAATTCCATTTTCAGAAGCTGTCTTCTCAGAACTTTCTACTTTTCTCCATTTGGATCATTACAACGTTCTGTTCCCCGTACAAGATGTTTCGTTGAATGTGGAAATTAATTCGAGTTAAGTTTCTGTTTTACATTCAGATTTCCTCATGTTGTAAATTTGTTTCCTTGTGTTTTGAAGATATGACAGATGCGTTTATATATCTTGACAAGACTTACGATTTTTTCGTTTTTAATATTTAGTGATCGATAATAAAACTTTAATCGTGTTTATAAAGACATAGAATTAATTTACGCACTCAACAGGAATACCAAGTTTCCTGTACTATTATCATTGCGACTTTTATTACTAAATAATTACTACTATATGAGTCAGCAAATCATTGAGTAGTTTTTTAAGATATCAGCTGCATTGGTCGTCGGTATGGAGATCACAGAAATAAATTTCTAGCAATTTTCTACTATCGATAGTAACCTTCAAGTGATGAAATTTTTTTCATGAATATTTTTCGCCTATTCATTAACAATGACCTGAAACCTACATAACGTTAAAAAATTAAAAAAAAAAAAAAACAGATGGCAGTTAATAAATTGTAAATGATACGAATGAATAATTCACACTTTATAGTTTTCATGTTTATAAGATAAAACAGGCAGCTCTAATAAAACATTTTTGTCGCACAACAAGTCGATCATGTTATCGGTCGTGTTTATATAACGAAGCGAGTGAAGTAGCGCGTTCCTATCGAATCCAAGTTACTAATGACGGCCGTAGTCTAAAGAGGAACTGCATTCGATCGACAGAGCGTGTATTTTCCTCGTTGGCGGCGGCTAATGAAAGAGAAAATAATATGGAAGATAAGAAAAAGCGTGTAGACGACCGCATACAAGTGTCAAAGGGAGGGTCTGTCGCTCGTCAGGAACTAGTTCAAAAAAGAAGCCACCCTGTCACAGAAACATCAATAACTCCCAGCCGGCTGTACGAACCGAAATACACATCAGGATATTCCTGCTTAGAAGTTCGAGTGCGTTAAAAGTATCCTGTCGTTAGAACAATCCCTATCTACATATGTATGGAACCACTTCCAACGTAAGTGATATGAATAATAATCTGGTCGAGGTTTTGATCGAGCTATTGAAATGGTGAGCAAAATATTAAGTACCAACTAGAAGGAGTAAAAAATGACTTTTTTTTTAATAAAAAAGAATGTAAATTACACACAGAGTAGGATGGAACGTGTTACAAGCGATAGAATAATTCATTTTTGCTTTTAGAGCTATGACAAGGTAGAGATATGATCGTAAATGGAAACTTTAAAATGTGTCTTGTAAGCGTCTTATTACAATGGATATAATTATAAAATAATTCTTTGTATTAGAAAAGGAAAAAGGTGCAGATGGATCGATGTTAGTTATGCGAGTTAAAAAGTAGGTTGTGAAAAAACATGGAAGTATAATGTACAAATGAGTAAATGTAAATTATGTACATTTCTTGTCATACATTTATGCACCCTCTAAATTTCTAGATTTCTGAATTGTTAAATAATGATGAAAGCATTCGAGTGATAAATGATGTAAGTATCAAAATGAACAAAAATTTGAACTATTCGATTCAAGTAACCCCAGCAGTTAGTTTCGAGTCTTTTGCATAATTAAATTTACTCGGTAATCGAATAACGAAGAATTAAAGGAGACAGTGAAACTGGAAGAATTAACAGTTTCCCTCCGGGAAGTCAAAAAACATGCTTCATGTAAACGAATCGTCCTAATGGGGAAGTTAACAGGCAGGAATTCGACGAAGAGGAAGTCCACCCCGCGCTAAATGAAAATCCAGCGAGTAATCTGGCGTATCGAGCGTGAAACGTAAAAAATTCGGGGGAAGCGAAATTGAGGAAGAGCATCAGAGTGGAATGGATACACCATCTGCTTACAGGGTGCGTTATAACGAAGGGTCTTTTCTTAACAGGAATTCATCAAGCCCTTCATAAACCTCGGTCGTGCTTCCAAGAATGCACTTTCGGTACACTTATGAGTTTTCAACTAGCAAACTCAAATTTTAATCGCCAGAAAATGAAAGTCAACCTAAGTCTCCCTTCCATTTTGATCTTTTTCTAGCAGAACAGTCACCCGTAAATTTCCAT
The DNA here is from genome assembly GCF_000188095.3 of Bombus impatiens. Taxonomy (NCBI): domain Eukaryota; kingdom Metazoa; phylum Arthropoda; class Insecta; order Hymenoptera; family Apidae; genus Bombus; species Bombus impatiens. The sequence continues at coordinate 138,181 of NT_179064.1, read as the reverse complement.
GGCAAATTTCTGCGTAGATAAAAGTGGCTGATTCGTCAATGTACTAAAAATAGACGGGGTATCGCGAATTTATCGTTATCAATGGCTGAAGTAGAACAGCAAACCCACTCTCGCGAGCGTGACACCCGTTATATCACGTATCCCCGTTTCTAAGCAAGGTAAACGACACCTTTCAACGGAAATGCTATTGAACGGCCTTGCTGCTTTTCTAATCAGCTAACAGATTCCTGTGCTTACATAATTAACATCGCTAAAGCCTAAAATTATATTTTCCACGAAATTACGCCTGTGAGCTTTAATAGAGGCTGACACTTGGTAATGTATCGATGAACGAAACTAAGGAGTTGAAATTAGGGAGAACGAACGAGAGATCGCGTTTCTCAAGCATGGAAATTTCTCTGAAAAAGTGAGACTTCTCCTTTCGCAATCTGGCCCCATTCAGGTCAAAGAGAGCCGAGCGGCTGATCTTTCGGAATCCGGAAATGGCAAGGGATTATGAGAAGTGGCGCGCTTTATAATTAGAGCGCAAACAAAATCGTGTGGTGTTGGCTCGAAGATCGTGTAGGATTTCTTCGTGTCGAGTGTCCCACGCCAATGGAACCACACAACTAGTTGCGATATTCATTTTCTGACCCCCTCTCTAATCTTTTTATTTATTTGACGTCATGTCTTTGCGTCAGTTTTATTAGAATAATACACATTATTACACCTTCCGTCTGTTTTTTCGCGGATCTTTTTACTCCAAAAAATTATTGGAACAGTAACTGATACCTACAAATCATGTATTACTACTAGAATTTTTGGAAACTGTTGGAATTATTTAGAATAATGAAGCATTATTGTTAGGGTAAGGTAAGACAATCGGAAGTTGAAAATCAAAAAGGATTATTAAAAATTATTGGGAATTACCGAGCAATATAATTATTTAGAATTATTAAGAATTGTTAGAATTATGTAGAATTATTATTAGAAAATGCGATAATCGGAGAATGAAACTCAGACTAAAATATCGATTAGGGTTTTCGTTCATGTATGTACACAGTATACAGCAGATGGCACGAGGAAACGCGAGATATGGCGAAGACAATACGCTAACAATTCGCACAGAGACTCCTGAATTCTCCCTTTGGTTTCGTCACGACGTAGTTCGACGTCTGTTCGTTAATTTTCATGCGAGCTCACGTACACGTGGTGCATGACCTCGGTTTGAATGGTGGCAGTATCAGTCAGTCCCAGGTAGGACCTCTCATAATAAATTCCTTATTCCAGAAGTCCATTGAATCCTGAACGACGGTCTGTCTTTGCCCCTTTCCTTGCTGGCACGTGCTTTTCGATTCTCAGCTGCCATGTTCCTCTCTAAAGGGTGTTCAGGTGCTGTTGCTGTTCGAGCACGTGTCCCCACTCTCTGATTTCCGGCCAAAAAAAAGAAAGAGAAAAACGAAGGAGGAGGATCTGGCGACGCTTAGAACAAAAACTCGACCCTGAGTGGCAGTAATTCGTGTCCTCCACCTCATCTTTTCGCTCCTCCAAGCTGTGAAACAATTGTTCTGCACGGTTGCCTCGCCTTCTAAGGAAATCAAGGTCGCGCAGCTTCGTTCGAAGCAATTTCATTGGGTCAGAAACAAGATTCTCGATAGAAAGTGATTTCATTGGAACTCGTGCAGTTGATATTGCTGCAGAGATCTTGTTCCTTGTGAGTTGAAGGTAGATTGTGACAAGGATACCTAATAGAGACAAATATCGTATAGTTGTAATAAAAATAGCCGCGATCCTGTTGCTGCCACGTTTCATAAACGACAAAAGGTTCGCTGACCAGGTACAATACGACCTGTTACATGATCGTATATAGAGAAGACAGATACCTTTCCTACCGATGTCGTCAACGTACGTAACCGCTGTCAGCGAAAAATTGATCACCTCCAATATCGTGTTCCCCTTTATTAGTTGCACGTATCGATTTTTCGAGTCGCGAGCCAGGTCAAAATCAGAGAACGTTTAAGTGTCCACAGAATAAATCACATGGTAAATGGGAAATTAGTAAGTTCAATTCTAATAGAATTAGCAGAAAACTCAAACAGAAACCATATAATTAGTAGATACCTTAACAAGTTTAACACTGGTGTCATTAATATTCATAATAGTTGTCAGTAAAAAGTTGACCATATTATAAATTATCATTACTTGCTCGTATCGACCTTTTAATTCAATAATTAAAGCCTTCATACATAATTGGATTAACGTTATTAGTAACATTTAAAAAATTGTTGAATTAATATTATTGAAATTTTAGAAATCACAAGTTAAAAGTGCTAACGAATTCCTTTGCGTAACAAGTTTGGTCTCAAACCAAGGAATATTGCTGAAGCAAATGTCTCGAATTGCAATTAAACTAGTAAAATTGTAAGAAGTATAATAATATAGTATATACTGCAATAGAAATCTGCAATCTACAACTTGCCTTTTATTAATTCTCCAATATAACTAGTTCCTAAATTCAACTTAAAATTTAAGCAATTGAAGAATAAATCACATATAAATGAAAGACCAATTTGCAAATAAAAACTGACGCTTTTGCTACCAGAAGACTCACAATTATTGTCAACAAAAAATTGATTTCTCGTTATTGCCTTCTGGTATCAATCTTTCAATTCACTAGTCAAGTGATAGTCAGGAAACATTTAAACGATTAGAATTTCAATCATACGTAAATGAGAAATCATTGGACCCAATCTCAGTCAGAGACTGGAGGAATGATTAACGAAGTTAATTAAGAGAATATCAAGGAGATTTCGATAACGATTTCCTGCAAACGAGATAGGCGAACGAAGGAAGCTGTATTACCCAATCCGCGATTTTTTTCCCGTTACACATCGAGCGAAGTTATGTAAACCGGGTCGTGCGACGATTCGACCAACAAAAGGAGCCAGGAATAGTGGCAATTCTCCTCGCTGGCTTCAGCCGCCTCCAATGGATACGAATTTCCATCGAGCGTGCGAAGTGTGCTTCATTCGGCAACAATTAGACTTCCCAGGCTTTCGTAGCGCATTGTTCAGCGGCGGGAAAGTGGCAGCGCGAAAGTAAGAATCCGCAGGAAACGAGAAGCCCGCGATTTCTCATCGAATCCAGAGACGAGATCAACCTGGATCACTCGAGACGATCCCGAAAGGAGCAGTGAGGTATACACGTGGGACCTAGAAACCCGGAGAGAGAGTGCTCGATTGTATATTCCGTTGAAAATTTTACTTTTGCGCCATTTTTCTGCTGCATTTAATAATTAGTGGCAATACCAGAAGATAATTATTTATAGACTCTGGATTTTTATGCATTTATGTGAAATTTCATGGTGGAAAAATACACAGAATACACATAATATACAAAATATCGAAAGTATACTACTCGTGGGTAAAACAATTTCCTACTTAGGTCGCATTTTTTAAATTGTATTAACAGAAACACGAATTTGCGTAAATGTGCGTAGTCTATTATTAATGATTAGAAGTAGCGGAGTGACTGTCAAACATTGTGAAACTATGCTGTAGTTTAAAAAGCTCTTTGCTTTCAGACTACGCAATTTCTAAATTGTGAGTCATATAAAGAAAATTCTTGTAAACTGATATAAAAGACTACAACTATTATTTCAAGCAGTTGGTAGGTATCTAAAATCAGCAAGTAATGTCAATATAACCGTACAAAAAGAAATATATACTATTGCCAAGTTGTTTAATAAGTCATTTTAATCTATAGCCCTCCAACTCTATAAAAACATAATACACACTGCTTCTAATTATTAAAGTACCATTAATTAGTGTATTCTAATAAAATTTCTTATATTTATAAGTGACAGTATATGTATATAATCTTTCATACACTTCTTGATTTAACTTCTTTCGTCAACTTCTCTTATTAATATCTCTAATACGAACAAATAACAGAAACTGGCTGTTGAGTCATTCAGATAGAAAAAATCGTCTGAGACCGATTCATAATGTACACACAAAGGAGACACTGAATCATCGTGATGAATATTATTTTAAATGAATTTTAGAATAGATACTGGAATAAAGCAAAAAACGGATATTATTTCGTAATCACGTTACTAACTACTTTTGCATATCCTGTTTATGCACTGCAAACGATTTATGCAGCGAACAATGAGGACTTATCGTGAATCTGAAACGAAACAGCGAGTGTGAAGTAGCCGACGAGGTAATGTTCACCGTCTTATGTATCCAATGAACACACGATTAAGAATACTCCTTGGAATACAATTTGGAATGATCGTAGAACCAGGAATACGTTCGCAGAGATCTTTTTGCCCGGAAAAAGCAACGTCGTCAGATAGAATGCAATGGGGTCAATCTCAAGCGTCTGAAGCTCGCGTGGCGAGGTCAAGAATTCCTCGCGAGGGTCAATCACTGTCACTTGCATTAACGGAGGCAAGCATTTCGTACTATCGTCGCGACGTCGCAACTATGACGTACTGCATCGTATGTTCCGCGACTTTTCGCCGAAGGTTCAGTGGCCCTTGCGTTTTTAACATACAGCAGAATCTTCATAAATCCTATAGAATCCTATTATATTCTAGTCTTTGTCAAATGAGACCTACAGGAATTTTCTCAGCATTCAAAAGTCCCCTATGAACAGTTTAGAATCCTATTATTTTTCGAAAAGCCACAGCTGCAATAATTTTCTAACAGCAGCAAAAGTTTCCAGAGAGTAATAACAGGGAGGGAATAAGCGTAAATATATTTAGTAACGGGAAATCCTTATAAAAACACGATCCTCGCCGCTTATTACAAACTGCAGCAAATTATCGAAAGAAAGGCAAGATGAAGTTCAATCTCCAGAAGACTGCAAACAATCAATGATAAGATCCCGAGATACTATAGATCATACAGAGTCCTATTATTTCTTAATCTTCAAAAGCCAGACCTCCAAGAATTTTTGAAAAATCCAAAAGTCTCGGAATGTATAATGATAAAGAAGAAATAGATATAAATAAACCTGGTAACGGGAAATCCTTCTAAAAACGATTTCCACCGTTCTTCTCAAAGTGTAACAAATTATCGAGAGGAAGACAAGGTGAAGTTCAATCTGTGGAAGAATGCAAGCAACGATGAAGTAACAGAGATGATTTACAAAATAGTTCACACAGTGCGTAATCGCGTTGTCAATCAACTGTTTTTGCGGAGCAACATATTTTCCAGGTTGATGCACGTATCCCGATGCAGCGTCTAGTTTGTAATTGCGCCTCTCGATCCGTGCAGCACATGGAGACGATAATTAACGTCTCGTCACGGACGATTATTAGGTATAAAACGAGAGCTTAGACGAGCCGCTAACGATGTAATCGAGCGATTTCATTAAGAACGGCACAAGCGAGCATCGTTGCAGCTAAACGCGACCGCAGAAAGTGTGTTCCATGCTGGCTTACGCGTCGATGAACCGTTTGCTGGACGTTCCATGGCACGCCAACTATCCTTATCGCGGATCGACGACCGTATGTTTCATCGAAACGTATTAAGAGTAAGTGTCCGAGGGATAAGTGAAATTACGCGGCTCGAGACTCGAAAACACGCGTCCAACAGAACGAGACTCGAATTTCAAACGGCGCGGGAGAGATCCCTCGTTGCCGCTGATTTCAGTTGATTAACAAGCACGTGAGCCGATTATGCGCGATTGCTATCGTCAACATGAAAATAGGTACTTTCGAATGCAACTGGAGATTATGCTCGTTTATATATAAAAGTGATATAGAAATGATATATAAAAAATTGAAATTGTTATTAGCATCAGTGTCGGAGAATTTCTTAATTATCCAATTTAAGTCGACGGATGAAATTTATTTCAGCCTCTTTGGAGTTGGTCAGACTGATCAACTCCACTTTTTCGTAATTTCTTAATTTCACTACATACGTACTCTCTCAAATGGTACCGTTGAATCACTGATAATTTATAATCTAGTCAATCGATTTTAGGACACCACGTCTTAATTTATACTCTATAATTTATCTTATAAAGATCATTAATATTTACTACACAAGATACAGGATATAAAGTGAACCTCAATAGTACGATATAACTAACATACTTCACAAATCTGACTTAAACTTTCGTGATTACCAATAATACAATATAATCCAATGATACCTACTAATTAAGGGCTAATACAACCACCCAACACCTAATTCAAAGCTTTTCTCGTACAAAATACGTAACGAAGAAAGAATATCTTTGTCCGTGACACGATCTTAAGGCAATGGGTGTAATTATTTGCAAAGGGCCACACAGGCGGTGACATTCTCGAATTCAACCAGTGAAGGACAACCGGTGGTGCACGTCCGTCGACGTCCAAGTGGCTGACAATTGACACCCGCTTCCGGCGCTTTCACAAAAGAAGCGACGCGGAGGAGGCTCCTCGAAGAATATAGGGCACGTGCCCTCATCGTCGCATCGCGTGCCCGCTTTCACGTGCACGCACGCCCTCTCGTCCATCGTCTTCCTCTCGCAATATGTTCTTGGTATGCTCAGGAACATAATACGGTCATGCTGGAACGTTTCCTTCCTGTGGTACATCCTATCGATACTAACTTCTTTCTGTGAGCCATATGGTACCGTCTTTGCGGGCTTCTTGGCACGAGATGAAAGCAAAACTGCACGGGACGCATCGGTGCATGGTCGAGCGTGCATGCTCGTTGATAATGATTCCTCGGCTGGTGGACACGGCGAGAGGTTCAAGAGTTAACGCATCCTCTACGGACTCTACTTTTTCTTTATGGACGGGTCATTGACCGAAAACGGTTGTTCGTAGAAATTATGTAGCATGTACAATGTACAACATATTCATAAAAACGTAGTACGAGCGAGATTAGAGAGATTGTGATTAAAAAAAGAGAGATTTCTATTGTGATTCAATAGAAGACGGAAATGAAAAGTAAGAAAGATGCTTCGTTGATTGCTTCGTTTTCCAGAAAATCGACTTTGAATGCTTGTAAAGTATATTCGAAATTGTTTAATTTTCTATTACAATTGGCATAAAATTGGCATAAAATTATCTATATGCAAAAGTAAGTTAAAAATGAGACTTCAAAAATGCACAAGCTTTATTCTATATATCTTCATTATAATAAATACCAGTTAAATTACAGAATTGAATGCGTAAATGCTCGAGCGCCTCGTTTAATTAAATCGTGTTTCTCTTCAGTTCCTCTGCGGCAATTTTTTGGTTCAGTAATTCCACAATGAAGATAATGAGATGGATCCAATAAACGCGTTACGCAACAAACTACACGGGGACACGGCTATATAATGTAGCTGTCTAGTATTAGCATAGATAGTGAACCGGAGAAATCATCGATATTGTTGAACCTGATTATTTCATCAGATAGCTTCACCTGTAGAGCACTGTTACAAGATTCTCCAGTGCTTTTGCATCACGAATCACGCATCGAAATCGATATTTTAATGGCCACTGGTCAGGAAATCAGCGCAGCTGTTTACACAGGGTGTCCCGGAGTACGTCCACTTGGAGTGGAGTGTCGGTAGACGGCTGCTCGACCTCTGCTCTTTTATTTTTTATATGGAGTAGGCTGCTGCGAGCAAAATACTCATCTCCTGTCGGCGGTGGCTATAGTCTCGAGAGAAGACGCGTGCTTCTACTTTGAAGAGAGAACGTCTGAAGATCTAGCTCTTCGAAAAATAAGCCACTTGATGCGCCCAATTAAAACGTGCGCGCCGAGAAAAGAAAAGAAAAGAAAAAAAAGAAAGAACCTAGTTGTCACTCGCGAAATTCTCAGCGAGGGAAAAGAAACTTCGCCGCAATTAAGATGGAAACCTCTTCTGTGTCGTATCAGATTTTCACGCGCATCGACACGGTGAAAACTGGTCTGGCCCGTTGCTTTCCACACGCTGTTTTCATTCTCCTTTTCCGTTCCCACTCCGAAGGCCAAATTAAAGAACGACAATCGCGACTCACCGGCAACTTTGTGGGTCGCGATGCTTAATGGCCGGATAAATTAAACTGTAAATCCAGCTCGGAAGTCAGCATGGCTGTTCGACTCTCTTTTGAGACGGACGGAGGAAATGTACAACGTCAACAACCATCGAGTTCGAGTAATTTACGTTCTAATTCCGTGTACGCCATCACGTGTAATTACTCCAATAAGATGACAACTGTCTGTCTATCTTGGCTCGCGAATACGCAACACTGATACTCGTCTGTCTTTAATGGTGACTAATTGCACACGCAATACTGTATCCAACTTTCTTATTAACTTTTACTTCTACGTTAATGACAGATTGTACCACTTCGTGACGATCGTTCGTCGAACTAATACTTGCTTATTTAGAAGGAGTTATGCCCATTTCTACGGTATGATTATTTAACTAGTGCCTTCTTTACTACAGGATCTATGTAACAGATGTATGTGACTGATTCTGAGAAACTTGTCAAGGTTTTAAATAAATTGTTGGGTCGTCGTTGTTGAAGATTTCTCATGTCGAATTAGTTTTATTCAGGGAGGTTCATCCGAGAGTTCTCTATGTCTGATTGATGGACCGTTCCATTAGTTTCTTCTTTTCCTCCTCTACCTTCTTCTTCTTCTTCTTCTTCGTCTTCTTCTTCTTCTTCTTCTACAGCTTGTTTATATTTACTAGTGCGCTCTGATCTACGATATTAAGAGAACAGGAGGTCGGTGACAGACGGTCGCAGGTTCGTATAATTGGTCCTTCCTCTGCTGCTGATTGTTTTAAACGAGAACAACTCGACCAACTTTAAGTCCCCCGTTACCACCAACACGCGCGCGATTATTAGCGGCACAACCAGTACATACGGAACGCTTACATCCGGTTAGTGGACCGTGGAAGGGTGACAATACAATTCTACGCTAACTCGAGGTATGTACGATTCTAATCTCATAGAGAATCGCGTAACATCGCTCATTTTCAGTTAGCTTCCCATCCATTAACTGTCAAGTACCGTTCAATTATTTAATTCCTCGAAACATTTTTATTCGTTTAGTTTAAAAGATATTTTATTCGTAAAAAATGTTGTCCAACTTGAAAATTTGTTGAACAAGAAAGAAAACACAGATAATGAAATGATATTTCAATTCGAAATATTCTTCTGGGAAACTTCAATTATTTGACCTTGAAAGCCCAAAATCGGATTAAAGACTCCATTGGTATGAGAGGGTTAAGAGAATACATGGCCTTGTAAATATTAAGATTAAATTAAGAATTGTATTTTAGGGAGAAACTTATAAAATGGTAGGTCTTGAAAACTGAAGTTTAAATTTCCTAGGCCAAGTTGAGAAAATAATTGACTTCAGAAATTCAAGATTACATTGAAAACTGTCTTGTCTACAAATATGAATATGGGAATAATGTCCACATCTCCATATTACACGTTGGTCAAAGAAAATCTTCAGACGAATAAATTGTCTATTCAGCGATCATTTCGTAGTTACACATGACGTATAATTTTTTCGCGATACCCAGGTACAATGAAGTCACGAAAGGGCAAAAACTGAAATGTCTACGTCGTTATCTATGTACATAATCATACGGCTTTCTCTGTCCTTGCATTTTCCTAACCTAGGCCTGCAAAGTTGCCCTTCTGTTCGGTCGGTGCACAATGCACACACCTGACTGCTATTGCGGCAACCAAAAGGCGATAAGGTCGACAACAGAGGGTTATCTGGAACGGAGGTGGTTCTTTTTCATGAATAATGCAGAAGCGAGGCAGTCACTGCGAAATGAATGCACGAAGTCTCGAACTTAGCCACTTAAAATTCCATAATTCCGTTCTCCTCCGATTAATCGTTACGCACAGGTGCTTTAGGAGTCAAGATCGATTGAAAATAATTTTATGTTGGTAAATCTTTTCGTTTTTACGGAGAACCATTAATGATGAACGAGATTATTGCTTATAAGTGGAAAGTAAATGGCCTGCACAGCAGTGACGCTCGTCTTCAGTTAACCCGTCCTCTTGACTTCACTTGACCAAGTGTCAATAAGTCGTATACTATATCAAGACCGAAAAACAACTGGAATGTGTGTCCTTTTATCACTTTGGATTTTCCTGGTTTCGTAATTCTAAATATAAATTTATTCCTGATTAATCAATATCACAAACTTTGTTCTATCTTTCCTGAGTAGTTAAATTTATATCGTTGAATCAGTGATTGTTATTGAATTTGAAAAAATTATGCTCTTCACTCTTGTTATTTCCCGGAAATAGAATTTTGTAATCAGTTAAAAAGATTTAGATTATTAAATTAGTGATTAATGTTGCACCTAAAATTTTTTATTCTGCATTATTTACCAAAAATAAAATCTCTTTTAACTGATTAATAAAATATAAGATCTTGAATCAGTAATTGTCAATGAACTACGAGAGATTCTATTGCTATTGCTATTTTCTAGAGGTAAAATATTCTTTAATCCGCTAAAAATATTTCACTACTGAACTGGAGAAAAGATGTTATTCTTTGCTACAGTCTTCCTCTAAAAATAGAATAATTATTATTCATCCAGCAGGTCTACACCGACAAAGAGAAGAGAAGAGAGATATTGCCACAACCAGTCACGTCTCCACGAACCCTATTTACCCTCGCTGGGGGTTGCAGGTGCATTCTGCACTTCTTCAACAGTCGCGTGTCTACTATATATAGGCTGTCGAACAGCTTTTCAATGACGTATGGTTTCATCGATCTATTTTCAGAAGCTAGTCGTAAAACTAATATTGGTGTCGTAACAAGCCGCGCGTTACTTTAACGGGGTTCATTGCACCGGAAGTTTCGTGTTCGTGCTTTAACTCTTTCGTCAGAAGAACCGTGGGGAAGCTAGAAATCATGGTAACAAACGTGAACGACGATAAGAAGCTCTCACCGTGGATTTGTGGGAAATTGTCTCGTATATACGATGGCTATCGTTTATCATTGTTAAACCGTGATTGATAATAGCCACTGTCCCATATCGGTACCATTCATTCGTATGTACGTTTGCATCCCAACGATCGTTGACACGGACGTGTTCAAATACACAGCTGATCGCTTTAATTAAATTTATCACGTTTTAAATTGTTCTAAGGAACAATGAAAAACTTTGAACTTCATCTATCGCTAACACATAAAACCCCGGTAACGGTATTTATAAACGTTCGAGTAATGATGCATGCAGACGATATGGGAACAGAGGAAGACACTTTCAACGATCACCGATATCAGAGAATCGGCGGTGTTTTTAAGACACCCGTTGCATACATGGCACGCAAGAGATACGTCGAGTTACTGGCGCCGTGCCTATCATTACGTTGTTTAACTCATAATACATCGTAACACGTACGCTACTACAGTGTGTATCTCAACCGTTTACGCGTTTCAACGAGCGTGCGCGCGCGAGCTCACGTTAACGATCCTGTGTGCTGACCGATCGACCATCGTGTGAGTCGTACCTTAATTCACTCGTTGCGTGTGGATTGTGGAATCAATCTGTCTACTCTTGTAGATCAAAGCCTATGCTTTCTTAAAGAAAGTTTAATCGCATATAAATCGTAGGAAGTTTTGTACAGTGACTAATTACACATGTTCTATCGGCATTAGTACGTACGACGTTATTAAAATACTAGTCAGCCTTGAATCACGCTTTCTATTACTAAAAGTATCTTTGTTATAAGAAATAATATTTGTTGCAACTACTATTACTACTATTTCATCTGTCTGTCGAAACGCATAGAAATTAAAATGCAACAGTTGCATCCGCGGTATGACTTAAATAATTCAACAGAAGCGCCATATGTATCAATAACAGCGAATGCGTTGAATTACATTTTTGATCGCTTCGAATATAATACATTCGAAAATCGAAAGGTTTTCCTGTGTTCAATAGTGTCAAAAGGTAAAGAAAATTACAGAGAAAGTGTTTCTCTTCCGTCCGGCTCAGGACCACGAATATCATCATCGTGTCCACACTTCCGGCTGTTTCGAACCCTTGCACGCTTCTCATCCGGTTAGCTTTCGAGTATACAGCAGCCTGTATCGATGACTCGCATCCTATCCGACTCATTGATGCGGTTCCCGTCCCTCTCATCCCTTTATTACAATGGTTCACATTTGTACATCAGCGATTAGCACGTTTTGTAATAGATTAATTATACTGTAATCGCAGATGAGACTCATTGTGTGTTGCCTTGATCCAGTCATTCGGTAGAATCAGGATTTTCCTCGTATGTCGCATAGAATTGGACTGCGGATGTTTATGGAAATTCAGATTTTTCTAAATACAATCAATGAAACAGAAGTTAAACTGAGATTTATTTTACTCTGTAAATGTTATAATATAACAAGGACTTTGTACATTCATATATACTACGCTTATTCTGTATATTTTTAGTTTAAATTTCTCGTAAGTGCATACAAATCCACAGTTTACATATAAACTCGTGAAACTTGTTTTGAAACAAACTTTGGACAATGATTGCATCAAGTATCGGACTACGTTAATATTTTACTAAGGAAATATTTTAAGATTATAAGAGAGTGCTACTTTGGGACTTAAGTTAAAATTTGGGTTAGTAGCATGAAGATAGGATGACGCAGGAGTCTGTCGAAAGTACATTTAGTCAATGGAAAGTGTCCTTAACGGTTGAAAAACAGGTCACGTGAATTTATGTTGTTCCATAATAATTTCCTAGGAGGCATTATTTTTCGGTCTTTGCACACCATCCATAAACATCCGCAGTGCAGACATAAGTACCTAGTACTTCTATATCGTTACATTAGTGATTAAAATTTCATAATAGAAATAATGGATGCAACTTAGAACGAAAGTAAACGTCCTTTGAATCTTATCTTCGCTAAACTACAAATCCTAAATTGCTTCACGAAAACGAGGCGGGACTTTGCTCTCGCAGCAACAATTCAGTGATGTGGCGCGCCATAAGGCAAACACACGATTATCAGGCAAACGTTCACGAGGCCCCGGTTGATATCACACGAAGATATAAAACGGGAGACTTCTATGAACAGAGCACAAAGGCGGTTAAAAGGGATAAAGAGCGGGATAGAGGAACACGTTACGACAACAGGGAGGAGCACGAGGGAGGAGATTCACGAAAGAAAGAGTGAATGGGAGCACTGTGTGCCAGATGGTCGACTCGAGTCGCGATCTCGAGTCTCGTCCCATTACTATTTCCCAATGATGAAGGAAGATCTGTGCCGGTGGTTACACTACGGCGAATATCATCGAACGAGAACCGATCATCGAGAGCTCTGGCATTATTGCGCGCTCTGACCTCTGATAATTAATGAAAATTTATTGACCGATCGAGCGTCGCCAGAGTATGAATCGCGATTAATAGGAACGTCTGCCGAGGGGGAACTTGAATGACAAGATAGAAAAGTCTACGCAAATAGAAGGCCCGTTGATAGATACGATTATCGCGAGTCGTAATATCGAAAGAGTGAAAGGCGTGTTCGTGAGGTTGCGATGGAAGCTTACTGAAATTACGTGCACGTAACACCATCGAATTACCCATTGATTCGAGGAATCGTATACTCTTGTGGTTCCTCTCTTGTGTACACGGTTTTCAGCGAACTCGAAACGTACCGAGAAGAAGCTAACAAGAGCGTGTGCATCGGGTAGCGGCGACGAAAAGAAGAATTGTATATACGTCGTACGGGAAGACGAGATGATTAATTCTTGCGGTCGAGCGAGTAACACGAAACTCACCGCGTCGAAATTTTTATCTCGCATCTAGCACCGGAAAAATAAAACCGGCAAACAGGTTCCATAGTATATTCTAGACTCTATGACTATTGCTTGCTCTGATACTGACTCATAGAAATGATTAGAAACCGTATTAGTAATTACTTCATATGAAATTATTCCTTTTTAGGAAAAATCGTTTCGTTCAAGATATCGTAAGAAAAATGTGTGACGGATCCCTTGGTCGTCCTACTGAAAGACAGCCATTGTATGTTAGTAATGCCAAATTGCATATAGATGGAGTATAGTAACCACGAATGACCGCTTTTATCAATCTTTACATTTCTATTGAATGTTTTCGTACCTTTCTCCACAAGAAGAAATAATTTACCTTGTTACTTTTATTACGTTGGGATGATCAGAGTCGATATGTAAATTCATTATCACTCTACACCATGAAGTTTCGCGATTGGCGTTATTATTTAATTGATTCTAAAGATTTAGAATTCAAGATTTATATAGATTTTCCACAGTTTGAACCCTCGAATGGCGAAAGCCACATTACGTTATATTTATTATTTTACATAATATTATATCTTTATTTGTTAATATTTCTCGCTGTAAAACCATTGACTCGAATGATTCCAATTTTCATTGTGTTAAAAATTCTCGAATCGCTTTGAAATTAGAATTGTAACGCCCACCACTAATGCAAATGTCTATTGCTCACATATTAAGTCTAAATGTCCCTGTTATATGTCCAAACAAACTCTCCTAAGTTACAGGTATCATGAAAAGAGGGAATTCAAAGAGTAACACGAAAATATATATATTTTTCACGCTGGTGCATGTGTAAGTTTGACCGGAGACTTCTACGTGAGCCCACCTTTTTCCTTCACTTTCAGCATTGTGCCAGCCACCGAAGGTATCATTATTCGAGTCCCATAAAGAAAGGCCGTGGATAGCGAAACCGAGAAGAATGTTAAGTGTCGCAATCATGATTGTGTTCGGCGTTTGTAGAAACGCGAAGCGCGACCATCTGCACTGAAGGCTCGAACCGCAATTGTCGCTTTCAATTCAGCCAGATGTCGATCGATGACAGATCAAAGAAAGGGTTTTCAATAAGGGTACACGGGAATTCAATTCGCATAGTCTGTGTTGCGTAAGAAAATTCGAAAGTATCTCATGGGAATTATAAAATGAGAAATTCCTAGTGGCACTGGGATCAGGATGTTTATATAATGTTGGCAAAAAGAATATCAGGAAATCAGAAAGGCGAGATATACAATTTTATCATAGCGACTTCCTAAACATTTTCTCTTGACAAAAATGTTCATCTTTTTAAATTATTTTACATAGCATCTAACTTTCAGATAATTCTTCAACATAATACATATTATACAAGGATCTTTTTAAAGATTTAACTCTTATGTTATGGATTTATTTATATGGCTATGGTGAATAGACGATTTCAATTAAATTTGAGATACGGGGTTCGCGTATTGATTAATTCATTAGCTTTGTCATTTTTTCGCGTCTGAAGGAAATAATTTATGAAAATGTATTCATATTTAAAGGATTGATGAAGTAGAGGTGACTCGTAAGAAATGGAAACTTCATATATTGTAATTTAATAACAGATTTAAATGTTCGACGAGTCTCTATATACTTGTTCTCTACCTCTTCCAAGATTCAATAAAGTATGAACCATAGAAAATCGGAAATTTCATATGTTGTAACTTAATAAACGAACAAGATGTGTGATACCCGTACCTGTCACCAGGCTGAAAGAATCAAGGACACCGTATAAGTGAATTCGTAGAATGCAGCACACGACCTACACGTCGACACGATTGTCTCCCATATAATACCGCGAATTCCTGGTGACACAAGACCTTTTGGCGCCTTTGCAACGATGAAAGTATACAAGCCAACTATCAGCTAGTTAGCACGTGCTTACGGTGTGAACAGTGCGTAGTTGTAAGCAAATCCCAGGATCCGCTATATAGTAACACTTATCCGGGTAATACCTTATGCATACTATAGCTATTTCGCAAGAAATCGTAGAAAACGGTATATTTTTTCACTTTCAAGAAAAGTGGGACGTGATACGCTAATGTTTCTATTTAGAGCATTTAACAAGTTACAAAATACTTCTTATACAATTCCAATTTCCCATTTGATTTTCTGTAAAATTAAAGAGAATAATATTTCATTTCATAGAGACTAATATGCTACGGAGTAATATGATGATTAAGCTCGATACGATGCAATAAACATGAAAAATGGTACTCTAATTGCCTGTCATGCGTCACAGACCACACTATGACTCTTAGTATTACTCGAGAGTAAGTAGTTTCGCGTACTCGTTCGCGGTCACGTGTGTGAGTAGCCAGCTGCGAGTGCTTTCACCGGTAGCTTGTGACCAATCCCAGACAACATTCATGCTTAAAGAATTCGTACGACGATGCTCATGAATGGGCTACGAGCCTTGATCAAACCGTACGTCGCACCGGCTTTGTGCTCGTAATCAAAGTTTCTTGTTCGCGTAACGATCGATAGCCCTGTGACAATTTAGTTTGGGACAAAGGAGCGATGCAATGTCACTAGGTCTTTAAAACGATGAGTTTGTACGATGTGATAGATTTACAGTAAAACGCAATGTATTGCACGAAACTTTAGATGGTGCCAATAGAATCGTTTTCTATGCAAATTCATATTATATAAATGAGAAGTCATAGATAGCAAAGACGATCTGTGAATTTCTAATTTTATGATTAAATGACACAATAAAATATAGCGAAATCGTTTTTATCTTTTCAATTCCCATAGATGTTAACCTTTTATACTCAGAAAATTTCCATGATATTACTAGCGGCTTCAGTATATGTAGTTTTAATATAAAATTTCTCGGAACCTATGGTTTTATATTCCAAACAACTTGTTATATGAACTCTTTTCCTTTTAAAATAAATAAATGGAATTCTATTATATGCATATTATTACATAGTGATGCACAGGTCCCACATTTGGAGATATAATACTATCAAATATGTAGTACAGCATCACTGCTACGACGTCGTAAAGACCTGACGTCAGATCGTCTCTACTATCCCTTAATCATTCTCGTCATCGTTCGTGCGAAGAATCCGCCCCGTGAAAATCGTCGAGAAACGTACTTGAAACGTGTACGTGCGTCACACGAAGTTACATAATCGACGATTGTCACTCACGTTAAGCAACGAATTCCGGCTGGACGATCGGCTGAAACGTTAAATCGCGGATGTGACTATGCACGGAGATAATAACGGACACGGTTTCAATTCCGAATTCGCACTCTGGCATTGAAAGGAGTTAAAAAGCCAGAATCAACCGTGACTATTAATCGCCGAGAACGATGTAACGACCGGATCGGTTTACGCCAATAAACCAATTTCCGTGATCTGAATGCCAAATGTCCGCCCACGATGGTCCTTACAAGGACTTTTCGCACACGAGAGTTCCTTTCAATGCTATTGTAATTAATATTAGATAGGTAATGAAAATAATTTCCTCTTCATTCGCAATGAAATTTCAATAAACTAAGGGTCGTTAATGTAGAAAGATACGCTCTTGAAGATTTGAGAAAGATAGTATCTTTGGAAAATTCTAAACAACCACATTGTAGAGGATGAAAAGCCATAAAACTTCGAATTTAACATCTTTTCAATAGGTACATTGTATGATTTCTTTAGAATGACGTTTTCACCCCTAAGATCAATTCTTTATCGAAATAAGAAATGGCATTGTTAATAATATCACTTGAATTATAATTTTAGAACGTTTCTTTGTTTATGAATCTTCTAACTGAATTTTCTATTTTTCTTCGACTATATTAGGCGATAATCATAACAGTATTGAAGAAACACAGTATTTCTAAAATCCTAGGATACGCGTTCAAATTAGAACGAACCACGAGCTTCTTAAAGACCAGCCATGTAATTCTTCTGGCGCCAATCTTCAGATTTTTTTCTTTCTGCCGATACACGAGCGGTTCTGGGAAAAACGGGTGAACGGCACAGATAAGGGCAACACCGGGAGTCTGAAACTGCAGATAAATGGAAAGAGAAACGGTGTTATTTATATTCGATGATCGATAGCCGCTAACTTGTTATCACAACGGAAGCCGAATCATCGATTCTCGGTATTTATTGTAAGATGACGGAAGTCTCGCTCTTTCTTACTTGCTAACTGCGAATGAAAACTGAACTTTATCATAAGAAAACGCGTGTATGAGAAAGACGAACCGCGATTACACAAGAATTCCGGTATCTAATCGCTCAAACCTTTTCCTGTTCCAAATTATCTCTGGATTTATTCTGTCAACGATGTACGATCTACAGATTTGCCGAATCTCGCGAGTATACATCTGGTTTCTTAAAAGAACTCGCTATGAAAATAAGCAAAACGACCAAATAGATATCTGACAGAGGTAAAAACTGGCGTAAGTGAGTTTTAATCCAGTCATAAAACACTGGAAGAGATGTTAGCCTCGATATTTTTCACGTCACACATGTCAACGATGTTTTTGTTAGGTCCACGCGTGTTTACTTAAGAGGCAGCACTCGCTTAAAAATCTCATGTCCCCGTTGCGCTCCAAGAAGAAGAGTTCATCTCGCGAGTCGTTCCTCTTACGAGAGAACAGAAGCGGATAATAACCTATAATTATCAGCGAAGGGACAGAAGAAGAACAGAATGTTCTCGTGGCTCGTGCGTTCTTTAAATAACCCTCTAAATATCTGTCAAATGCTTCCAAAATTACATCTAAAGGGTTAATCGATAAAGATAAAATCTTCTATTTATTGTACAATAATATCTAATAAGAATCTATCGGTGCACCAATTACGGTTTCCTTTGCGCTACACCGTGACGTAATGGCATTCCCTCGTCGTTGGAAAGCGCCACTTAATACTGTTACATAACAGGCAGCGTTCCATAAAGTCATTAGCATGATAATAAATCAACGGATACCGTAGAACGTGGAGCAACCCCTCTTAGTATACTGAGTATACTATAACTCCAATTTCGTAGCCTAATCGTGTGAATTCGAGCCACGTTCTGCCCGTAGCGGATATATAAAAGAGATGCCTCCATAGCAGACATAACTCTGACGATTATGTGGTGCGTTTTATAGGAGAAGCATCCTTGAAACCGGACAAGAAACCCTGGATCGTTTGTATCCTGATTATGGGGTATTCTGACTCTTTCTACAGGCTTCATAAAAAAGAAAAAGTTCTTCAAGCTAAAAATACGAAGAGATTTCCTTTTGAAATTCTGGTTTACCGTGTCGCCGTCATGCGGGTGCACCAACGCATGATAATTAATGCGGCCAATAATTTATTACGATTGCGCCCCCAGGTTTCGTGAGCCGTCGATGACGGAATCGGAGCAGGAAGCGAAAATACCACGGCTTGCAGCACGGACTTTCCTGGTTCGTTCACAAACTTGTTCTTTTCTTATTGTCCGCCGCTTGGAAATCTGGTTGCGCAAGGACTATTCTAATATTGTTTCGGAGACAATGCTGTTACGTGTCGAGAAGTGCTAAGAAATTCGTTGAGACAGCTAACTTCTGTTCTAATGATAAAAGTGAGATTAATTTATACTGAATGGTGTGAAAAATATTTTTATATTTTCGAAATTCTGCATTGCATTGAAGTGAATAGAAATCTAATTTCAGAAGATTGGGATAATGATTGACATCCTTGATATACTACTACTAACCCATTATTATATTGTACTATTATACAATAATACTACATTTTTGTAGTTCCAAGAAACTAAACTAAATTATGATTTTATTAAAACTATAAATATCTCGTAATGAATGTTTATGATCCTACTTTATATACCAAAGGTTGTACAAATTTTACTTTTTTATAAAGAAACATTACTACATTTCCATTTTTCTAAACAACTGTACTGAATTATAGTTTTAATACAACTGAATAAAAATCAAATTGCAGCAAATTAATGAGATGATTAATGTATCTGATGGTAAATAATACTTCACGTTGAAACCTAATAAAAATTCAATAGGGAAAGGTGAACGTATGCGTACAACCATTCTTGAAATGTCAAAACTCATAATGGACTTAATCTTATACTGGAAAATTATAGCCACCTGTAACAATGAAAGGGTTAAGCATCTCCATTGACCTTCTGCAACCAAAAAAAAGCTATTATGAAATCTCTTCTAGCATATTGGTTTCATGACGAGGGCCATTGTAACTTAGCAAAATTATGCAGACAGAAGTTGTAAGAGTAAACCGTCACAAGAGTGAAGGTCGATCGATCGACAGATAAAAGCCTAACATTCTGATGGAACAACGGGTAGTACGTTTTATCAAGACCGGTTCAAATAAAAGATACACGTAGACAAGAAAGCCGGAACTACGGGCCGCCGCGCCGGATGTTGCGAGGTCCGAGAACGCGAGACAAGTCCGGCATCCAGAGACGGAATGAGAAGGTACATGGAACGTGATTTCGTGCGTATAGCGGTAGGATGATCGATCATCGATCATTGAGATGATCCAGATTCTGCAGCATGGAATTTCCTTTACGTGAATTTTGCGGTTTTTAATTCGACTATTGTACGAGCAAATATTTAATATTTTTAGGGAAATTTTACATGTGACAAATTGCAAGTTATTAGTATTAACAAATTCTTCTGCATAGTAGAAACAGTTTTAAATAAATTCGACAAATAAAATTTGATTAATTTGATCGATAAATAAAGATAAATTTGGCAAATTGCAAGTCATTTGATTATCCTATTTGATCCAAAATTAAAACATTGGAAAAGAAAATGTAAAACTTTTCAGTAATATTTGCTAATTTCTCTATATATTGTGCAGATGTTCTAATATTTATAACCGACAGTTCACACGAAGGATATCGTGGAAAATTTATGTAAAACGAACATGTAGTACAAAAGAAGAAGTGAGTATGGTAATCAGAATTAGTGTTCTAAGAAAAAGCAAAATTATTCCATTATCTCGTAAATGTGTGTAATAGAGTATAGTAATTTGTTTCGAAGTATCTAACGATGTATTCCATTAACAGTAAAACGAATACTATATCGAATCGTCATAAACTAACGGAATAGATAAGAGATGATTTAACATACAAAAATTGAAGAGATAAAAGAAGCAACAAATTTTTGTTTGAATAAATGCAAATGTTAGTGGTTTTACGTGCTCGTGGTGTGTAATGATACCATTTAATATGGTAATGGAATGTCTACGAGAAGACATTGACATTATCAAGACCATTGGACGCGAGTGACGATTTTTCACTTTTCGTCCCAGTTACGTAAAATTGTGTGGTATTCTGAAAGCCGCAATAGTATCGTTGTTGATCTTCCTACAGTTAGTTAACACAAAAAGAAAGCTTTGACCAGAATACATTTTATTTCATACCGGTTTCCAGACTTTTTCTCGACCAGCAAGGGAATAGTAAGATCGTGGTGCTTCCGCGGGTTCTTTATCTTATCGCAAGCACGATAATGTGTCTGGTCGCGCTGCATGGAAATTAAAATAGGACTCTAACACATTAACTTTTACAAAAATATAAAAAAGAGCTACTGTAAAATACAAATGATCATAAAAAGAGAAGTACAAAAAGTCCCTATTTGTGTCAAGTGACATAAAAATGATTCAACGAAAACAAATTGCAGTCGAACGCGTATCAAAGTACAACTGCTATCAGAGAGACAGAATAGTTTGCTATCGTGACAAGCTACCACCAGCGATTACGCTGTAATCCATACGGCGCCGACTTTTCGGATTGTCATTCTATATTCAAAATGGAGCACGCTATTTATTTTTCGTTTTCTATTGAGGAATATTCCGTCGCTCTTAGCCATATCATTTCTTACCAAATTTAGCTTCACGCTATCTTTCAGAGAACTTTCCTTGCAAATTTTTTAAGTCACTTTTATATGAAGAATGAGAAAATTGAATTTAAAGATTAGCAGTTTCACCAAGGAAAACTCTTGATCTCCTTTGCTGTTAGATTATTTAGAAAATTCTTGTGGTTAATTATGAATTAAATATTTTGTAACATCTTTTGTATCTTCTGGACTACTTCGTTCGGAGAGAAAGTTCCTACTTTTCAAAGTTTTTCATGTCGCAAATCGCAACAAGCTGATTGTTCGTAACATAGTCGTTTCTCCGGTTCATTCCTGGCAACCTACTAAGGAACGAAGGTCGGTAGGCAGGGAGCAAGTGCGATTAAGTGGATCCATCAGGGTTACGGCGGTATGTATAGTTTTTCACTTCACATTGTGAGTTGGCCGCAATGTGCGACGCCTTGGCATGCGGGGTTCTCACAGAGAATTCCTGGTTCCACGAACAAAAACTGCGGGACGTACGACGAAGATGAACTTCGCCCATCGGAAGACACCGAAAGAAAAAAAACTTCAACCTTAAGGGTGATATATATCTTCTTTCTTTGAAAAAAAGAAAACGATGACAGGTTTTCTACGAGATCATGAAACTATCCTTAATGAATTTGTTTTTTATTCTCGCTAGAGACACAAAACTGTTAACTGAACTATACGAAAGTCAAAAATTAAAATTTAGTAAAAAATTCGTAAAAAGATTAAGATTTAATCAACGTATTTAGGTAATTGAGAAATTTGGCGAAAAAAATTGTTTACTCTCGTAGAAGTTTAATAGAGGAAGTGAAAAATAATGAATTGGAGATGTAAATCGGGGGCGTTAATGGTTTCTCCTGAAAGAGTAGAACTAGATTCGTGAAATTTGAGATGACTAACCCACCATAAAAATATTCACAAATCAGTGACCAGGATGCTCATACACAGTTGGTTTCTCGAAGAAGTTAACGGAAGAATCCAGCTGTTTTGTAACGACCTTTGGCGCAGCCTCGTGTGAAACGGGCCAGGCAAACGCAAATACAATGAAAACTCAGCAATGTAACTATGTATTCAACAATCGTGTAGTTAATATCTAGAGAAACTGGGGTGTTGACAGGCAATAATGCAAAGTTCGCATTGTATTAAATGCGATGACCCTAATTTTTATTGACTGAGCCGGCGATATTGACGATGATATACGAGGTATGCGAGTAATCGACTTTAATGCCAATTAACCTGGCTCGATCGAAATTTTACACTACACGCCACGAAGAAACTACCAGTATATTCGCTAGAAATTTTACTTGAATATTCAAATGGTTTGAGTTGTGTCCTCCATTTCCTCGCAGATGTTGGACTAAACTGGCTACCCTAAGCATCTTGCTGGGATCAAGGGCCTCCGGAGAGTCATGTTTCTGTTCGTGCAAAAAGGGATGCGAAACCGAGCCGCGTGCAGTTGCTGCTTGACGAACTTGGGGACATTCGGTTCGTGAGAAATTCACCCTCATCTCAAACCTGACTTCTGTCAACGTTCAAATAAAACCAATGAAATATCTTGGAATATCTTGAATCGATTAACGCAATGGAAATTTTGTATGACGTAATAATTTCGAATATAACTGATAATTTCAATCAATTGATAATTTTATCACGAATGCTGTTTACTCAATCGAAAATAATCGCGACTATTTTTGGCGGGATAGTAATCAAGCGAATGACTACGTCAGAAATAATCGTGGATTAAACACACGTACCGCCGATGAATCCCATTAGCGCGAACGGACAAGGACACACGTGGTCCAGCTGTTAATAAGTGCAGGGAATCGTTTTGTTCTCGTTTTCATGAAACCGTTTTAACGCCTGTCACGGATAACGTTTTGTTCTCCTCGTTTGCTTCATTAAGCAACCACGTCATTGCTTTTTGTACCCTCCCGCGGCGCGTTCAACCTTTCTTTTTGCTTCATGCGCGACTTTTTTCATCTAGCATGATCTTTTGTTCGATTTAATCCTCATTTGATTACGAACAAAAGGTTCGATCAACCTTATTTTGATCGGGACAATTGAGATCGGTGTGAAAAGGGAAGAATTGTATGTAATTTGATGGACTTACCTGCTGTGGAGTTGCGTCGGCGGGAGAAAAGCTCGAAAGGGCGGTTAAGGGCGCAAGCGAAGCGCACGAAGATGCCCTTGATGGCGGTGGTGTGTGTCCAGGGGTAGGACTTCCGCTTCCACAGCTACTCGCACCTCCGCTCGAAGCCAGGCTCACGCTATCTGCTCGCCCTCGCCACGGCGAGACTGACACGTGCTTCAGCATCCCTCTTTGATCTCACCTGAAATCGAAATTCGGTTGTTTCCTTTAGTTTTGCTCAAAATATAAAACTGTTAGATCGAACTACACATCTAGAAGCCAAACAACTGATAGACTTTATCGAGACAAAGTCTAAAAATGTTTATCTGTGAAAAGTGAATTATTTCGGATATGTAAAATTAAACATAAATCAATATATTCTGCTCTTAAGAAATACCAGAAATCAGATTCATAAAAGATTAGAAAATAAATTGAAGAAAAGAAGACTGATTGAACTTAAGAAACAAACTGAGGAATTTTCAGAAAACATAATTGATCAATTGCATCTAGCGATTTAGTCTAATAACCTATTGACTGGATCCTGCAGTTCAATTACATCCAATAACATTAAGTATCACGCAGATGAAATTAAATGCTGATTTAACTATGCGTTTGAATTTGAATCTCCTTTCAACATGTAAAATTGAATAATTTCATTCAAATAATATTCCAAGAAGCAATTTCCAATTGTACATTGTAATGCTTATTGTTGTATCATTTAATTGTGCCTTTCATTGTGATAATTAATCCAATAACGGAGAGGAAACTAGTTTACGGGTCGGTTAGAAGCGAGGATTAACAAGAATCCTGAAAACAGGTTGATCTAATTTTATGCTATCTTTGGTGCTACTTAAGATAGGGTAATGTATACGTGACATCTATTTAGGATAAAAAGTTAATGTAGCTGATAGCTTCTTCGGCCTCTCTCTTCAAGGCTACGAAGAGGGGAAACAACCGTAGTGAAGGACGTTTGATAATTATCGACGAGACTGTAGATGATTACCGAGCTGTGCCTGGTACATGTTACTAGAAAAAAAACTAGCATCGACGTAATTTCGTCGGGCAACGAGAGACAGACAAAAGAAGGAAAGCCCTTGAATATCACATAAACAGCTTAAGGGGCGACGCAGCTGCGTGCCAGAAGTTCGAAAGCTTAAACATTCGCGAGAAGCACGATGCGCATCCAAGAGGTAGCTGTACGTGGTCCGATTGTTAAATGTTTTCATAACAAGGTAGCTCAAGAAAAAACTGGTAACCATTCTCACAGCGTTAACTGTATTTTTCTCATTAATAATAAACAGCCATTCTAAACATCGACGCTCGATACTTCGGGCCATGTATGGAAGACCATTCGTATCTATTGAATTAAATATATTACAAAATCAACCGTATTAATTATTTCCTTTTAATTAAAAGCGTGCCGCGAAGCTCATATATATCCACACACACACACACACACACACACACACACGAGGGATATGTTCATTCAAATGTCACGTGTTACGGAAAAGGACAGACGGTATCGATAACGTTATCACGCGATACAGTCATGAATATTCACATAGATACTTACTTTTTACCAATTCACAGCTGAGTGCAGCCCGCACTCGCAGTCCGGTGCATACGTCAATGCGCGGGAATCATGTTTACACTTGGCGAACAAGTGGCATTGAGTGCATCCGATAATAATTACACCTTACGACACTGTTAAACAAATTACTCCCAAATATTGTTCAACGATTAATAACACATTATCTAGACAGTCCCTATTAAATCTTCCCAGTTTCTGTTGTTGGAAACCTTCCAAAAATACAAAGTTACTCGACGAATCCTCGTGGAACAAGCTTCTCCTTCCTCGAATCCACGTAATTATCTCGATGATTCACTATGACACGAATTATTATTCTTACTTATGTTTTTAGTCCTTTAATGATTTTGATGGATTTAATATAAGAATAAGAGACGCGTCGCGCGATGCTTGAACGAGCAAAGAACGAGATGCCTCGTCCAGCGTTGAAGTCACCCGTCTGCACGACGTTCCACACGCCACGAGCGCTGCGCTACGACTGAAAGGGACGCGTGAGCAGTCGCGTCGTGTAAAGTCGGCGTAGTAAGCCTACGAGGCGTAGAGGAAAGAAAACGACCTTCCTGCGAGTGCACGAGACCCGCCGAACGTTCTATGCGCGCGACTTTCTATCGCTGTGTTGGTGCGGGGGCGTGAATCTCGTTACCGTACGGTCGTATGTCCACGAAGAGTATTTTCTCTCTCTTTTCATTCTATCTCTGTTTCTCTCAAAGCTTGCAACTTTTCAGCAACGAGTAGGCGTTCATTTGTAAGCTAGGAGGATGTCCGGGGTTTAATTCCTTCTTTGCTTTCGTCTCGTTTCACTGATCCTTCGCCATCATCACTTTTGGGGTGCATATATTAAAAAAGGAGTGAGTTGATGCGAAATAAATTTGAATCATATAGAAGCAAATGTAACTCTTCTATTATGTTTGTAAAAATTTACGTTGGTAATTGGGTCCACACGGCTCTGCGGGAAAAAGGGAAAGAATTCACAGAATGCAGATAGTATGCAAAAATATGTAAAATATCTAAAGTATAGTACTCGTCATGATATGTTTAATACCTAGATAAAACAAATCTCTACGTAGGTTTTACCTGTTTAGTTGTATTCACAAAAATATATACGAATCTCATTTTCTGTTAATAATTATGATTCTATAAAGTTTTAACAAAGTCATCAAAATATTCATTGTGTAAAAAAAAGATCAAAAAGACTTTATTAAAATTCAACTTAATTTTACTAAAATTTAATCCAGAAAGTACACTAAATCTGCTAAAGATTAATAAGTTGATTTTTAAATGAAAATTGTATTGAAATAAATAAAATTGTACAACAAGATTTCTAATTTGTAAGCTATTCTTTCTTTCTGTCAGCTTAACGAGCATGTTTATTATAAGGAACAACATACGTGATGAAATTTGAATATCGACGTAATAAAAGGGAAGAGTATAGTATTTTATATTTCGTATAGGTTTGGGAGTACGTGGGTACAAGGTGTTTCCAATTTATTACTGAGACGATCATAGGGTGAGAAGTAATTCAACCCGTGACATGTGACGCCTTAAATGATGATTGAAATTCCGTAAACGCGTCAAGTAGCTTCCTAAGAAAGTAAATTACAAATGTCTTTGGAACAAGTTCTACCTACTAATGGACGTCACGCGCGACTTTCGAGATTCTGAAAAAATGCAGTCTAGCTGCTAATGGTTACCGCGAATACACACGCCCAGTCATCTCGTCTTCGTTGTTTCACGTACAGAAAATTCAGAAAGTATAGACCGATAGTAAATCACGACTATACGAAGTTATTATCAGATTTTTTCAAAGAATGTCATGAATTCTAAACGAGCCTTTCGGAATAAGCAATGCAGGGAGATGTTTAATAATATCGATAATATTAAATATGCGCTTCTATTATAATTGTTGATAAGTGAACTTTTTAAGGCAATCTTCTTTTAGAGAAAATGTAGAACGTTGGTAAGAGGCTGCTTTCTGATAAACTCCTACGCGATACTCGCGACTCGCAAGTTAAATCGACCGTGACAACGAGTTATCTTCGATACAGAAGTTTCGTCTTCCCTTTATAGAAGGCGATATTTTAGTCATGCGACGGTGCCTGTATTGACGAAACAGAAAAAGAATTACATAAAGACGAGAAGTAATGCTTCCTACGTAATCACATAAAATCCATGAATGTATGGGCGTCGATTATACATCGAGGGAAAAAATTTCGTATTAATTTCTTCGAAGAAAAACGATTGTTCTTCACGTAGGAGTACAACTACGAAAATGTCTGTAGCTTAGACAGAAATGTCTACACTTATGAAAAACCTATGATTATTTCCTAGATTAAGACTCGATTGAAAAACATTTCATTTTCCAGTGTTCTAGATACGATCTAAATTGAATAAACGCGATCCCTCGAGCAGAAGACGAAAGAAAGTTATGCGTTTGCTTTCATTCCGGAAACGACTAGGGCAATTTCCTTCTTACCAGTGATAATCTTTTTACTGATTTCTCTCGCGACGTAACGCGGAGCTTCTCTTTCGTCTGAGATCCTACGGATTCCGCAAGTATCGCCTTTGAACAGGTGAAAATGCTTCACATGTTTGTTCGTGAGTGCCACTTCGCTCGTTCACAAAGACTGCGAAAAGAATCAACATGAGCAGAACCGATTGGTCCTTGGGTAGGGTGCAGGTTGCATGTTGAAACGTAGAAAAGACGAATAGGAAGCGTATCATTATACCTGCGTGGGTTTTACCTTGCAAGGGATGTTCTATGGGGTGGCCGAGTTATTTAAAGTAGATATGATATGGTTATACAGGTATTAAAAATATCTGAATAAGAATTTTGAAATTGATAGTCTCTATTTATCAAATTTGAAGCTATAGTTAATAGACTACTCAACTATTTACCAAGTAATTCTATGATTTATAGGTAGATTAAATAAATTATGATCAACTGACAACACTCCCTTCCTATTATAATTCACGTTGGAGGTCGAAGACCCGTGAAGAGCGTAAAACATTCTGATGCTACTGTCGGTACCATCAGAAGGATTTTATAGACATCTCAACCCTTAAGTAGAGGAACGTCGAGTAAATATATCGCAACGTGAAAGCCGTGGAGTCTCAGCCACGCGTGATATCGCGATTCCCTGGTGCAACACTCTTGCCTTTTGTCGCGAACAACGAGCCTCCTGTGAGAAGCATTTCCCTCGGCTGTCTGGCTTCGTTCGCGACGATCTCAAGGAGAAAATTCAATTAGCTACGGCAACTAGATCACTCCCGTCGCAGCTGCAATCGGCAGATAACTCTGAAACTTGTATGTCATGCGAAAGGAGCACTCGAGTGCGACTTTCGATTCGCTCATTTATCATAGATGCAACTCGTCATCGTGCCATGACTCGGATCTCTTCCAGGCTTAGAATGTTCCAAATTTTAGAAAATAAAATTATCGTGAATCGCTTATGAGACGTTTAAATTCTCATAAATTACTAAGAAAAATTCAGAAGTCTTGGCTGAAGGAACATTGCACTATAAGAAACAAAAATCCTTTCTATGAGACACAAAAAGATGTTTATATGTATATCGTAGCTGTAATTTGAAATAATATTTTGTATCATATCATGTTACATCATTATACTATTTATGTTAAACTATAACCCCAAATCTAAATAAGATGAATGAAAGATACCAAAATACAAGTTCTTAAGATGCAATACATACATACATGTATTTACAATTCGGAAATTGTCAATCAGTAGGAATTAAGATTCTAATAGTACCTCTGCTAAACTATAGTCCGAGGTCGATATTCAATGAATGAAAATGTTTTTACCAATTCATACAGCAGGAACAAGCTTACCAGGGACGGGAACTCGGTTAGAACGAAGTCAGAGAGCATATCGGAACCACGGTGGTCAGCCACTTTATCCTCGTGCACGCAACAAGCACGTCCAGCACCACGAGCACGCTGCTATGGCATGCATACGCCGCTATGGGAGTTTGGCAGCAGCGGTCCAGGTCGCTGGCTCTCATGGTGTTGCGTTACTTTCCCACAGGCGAGTCTCTTCCTTCGTGTGCAATTCTTTGCAAGCTGCACGACGTACGCCCATCGCGCACCTGCACACGCGCGTACGTGTACCCACACTGTTGGAAAGAACACGTTGACGAATGTACAGGGTTGTATAGGTAGGAGACGAAAATGGTCAGACGGAGAAGGTGGAAGAGAATGAAAGAACGGGAGAAGCACGCATCTCACCTTGCAAGGCGAACCTGTTCGTCGGTACCGAAACCGAATATCGTCTTAAACCGAGTGTTACGACTTGAAAATAATGTTACCCCTGAGGATCTTTAAATTTCAGGCTACGGGACCTGTGGCGGAAGCGAGCCGACAAAGCACCATATTATATGCAGTCGATGTGGAATTCGATTTTGATGGACCAATTTCATCCTTCATTCGTGCAGTTCGAAGAGAAATCTGGGAAGAGAGAAGTATCGATGAGACTTCTCTGAGCTTTGATACTGGAGAAAAAATTCTTGAGAATGGAGAAATGGACGATATATACCTTATATATGTAATGGTGATTTATAGTTAGTGTGTTATACGAATATTTTTAGAAATTTGCGTTTTTAGATTAGATGATCTATTAAGTGGATCACGAAAATCAAGCTTAATTTGTAATTTGTAATACGTTAACATGGAATGAGTAATTGCTTTGAACAGAGAGAATGGTTGATGGGATTTAATGTCAATCCAGCAACGTGGCATCGTCCAGTTTCCGGCCTGCGTGACGGGACTGATTTCCGGGACCGTGCCGTGCTGCATGCATTCAAAGGGACCCCCAACATCAAGTGGACTCTTTCCCCATGGTCATCGACGAGTTCGTGTCCTTTCCCATGGGTGTTGTTTTCTGCATCTGCAACTGTACACTAATCCGATAACGTCATATTGTTTGTTATGGTTTAACACGCGCCGAGATAATTGGGCGAGATCATGATGAAACAAAATTGTTTACTAATCGTGTCCATCGATAATTTTTCTATTCATTGAAAATCCTTGGATTGTTTTTCTGAACGACTTAATTTTTTAATGACTTATCCGAGTAATAAATACTGTAAATACCTAAATTCAACATAATTACGCTTAAGATATAATAAGGAAACAAAGAGAACAGGGAAATTTCCCAAAACTTGTACCAAATATAAAATTAAAAATACATACGTTTAAGAAATTAAAGTACTTTTACGAGATGTTCTTAGGAAGAGTAAGTGTTTCGTATACGAAGTACGAGTAGTCTGTTACGCGAGCATTCTCCTGATGCAAGTAGCGCAAGAAAACCGGAGTAACGGGGCCCAAAAAATTTTAAGTGGATCGAAAGAAGCACCGCGGGATATCTCTCGATTGCATATCCCGCGGCATCCACTATAACAAGATTTGCCGACGGCATCTAGTTCAGGAGATAGTTCTTCGATGAGTTCTTCATTCCCAGGAGTGTTGCTTTCATCGCGAAGCTGTCTGATGCCGCCATTACTTCAAGATCCACTTCAACGAATGTATCGGTTATTTCTGAAAGTAAAGAGGAAGTGTCTCTCAGTTCCAGTTTAAAATTTTATCTTACGAATAAAACATCGAAATATTATAAATTAGAAAGCCTATCGCTACTGGTGCCAATTTTGGAGTACCATAAGATAGTTGACTATCATAAAGTTGAAAAATAGATGAAAGGTTGATTTGCATTTTCTCTATCTTTAATTTCTGAGTTTATTTACTTATATTCTGGGATTGTTTATTCATAGTTCATATTAAAACATATATATATTTTTTGATAACAATGAAAATTTACAGATAGCAGAGAACATACATTAATCAATGACGATTAATCTCCTAAGTGCTCGCCAGTTTAGGCCATCAAGTCAGGTGAAAAAGGAAAAGTTA
Source organism: Bombus impatiens (assembly GCF_000188095.3). Taxonomy (NCBI): domain Eukaryota; kingdom Metazoa; phylum Arthropoda; class Insecta; order Hymenoptera; family Apidae; genus Bombus; species Bombus impatiens. The sequence goes on along the minus strand of NT_179064.1, from coordinate 106,923 downwards.
TTCAAGACGGGCGAAACTAGTCCAGTCATACTCCAGGTATTAAATCTCGATATTGCTGCACTTAGTAAACAACCAATTTCCGTTCCTGAGACCACATCTTGTCTTGAAAACGTGTCAAGAAATAATCCATGCCTTTGAAAAATTATGCACAGCGGAAGTATTTGAATTTATTATAAAAGAAAACAGATTACGCTGAAACTATTCGAACGGAATGTTTGCAAGTGACACGAGGAATTCGAGCGTTACGCCAGGCGCGTTTAATTAACGACAAAAGTTTGTAATTACCTACTCTGAATGGTATACACGTTACGTAATAGATTAATTGATCTCGAGTTTATAGGATCGGCAATTCGGGAGTGGTTGTGCACATATAGAACACCTCTTGCATTCTATCCGACCATTGACTTACATTACACGCTTCGTGAACTTTCCGATTTCTTCAGACAGAGTTGACAGAGGGCAACGAGGGGCAACGAACGTGTAAATGGTATAAAGAGACCCCTGACAGATCACGAAATTACTATTATCGTCAAAAAGAAGTTAGCACAGTCGTTGCTACTAAAATAAGACTAACCACCCCTTCGAATTGCGTTCTTTCTTTCATTAATTATTTTTAGTGTCTGTTCCAATACACATATTGCTTTGTACTACTACATTAAATACAAATACAATCAAGCATTCTTAAATTCTTCTTTCACTAAAAATCTTTCTATTTTAAGTAATAATATTTGTTTCAATACGCTGCCTACTGATTTGTCTCTCTAAATTATTTCGTCGAATCGCACAGAAATTAAAGTGAAATAATTAAATCACCAACACTACTCAATAATTAACGCTAAAAATAGCAATAAATATATTACATGTATGTCTACCAGTAAATAGTAACATTTAGTCTTTCCTTGCTTCTTCAATTTTAAGTACTATTTTTAATAATTTTCTCTGTCTGATAAGTGCATCAATGCGTATAGAAATTCGACTTAATCTCTTTGCTTCCCGTGAAGACCAAGGAAGAAATTCGAGGCGCATCTCAGGTTCGACAAATATGATTGATAATACTAAGATGAGGCATACGGTCATGTTCCATTGTTAAGACTTTTTATCTTAAACGTACGTCACGTTTACGCCGCTATACATAGCTCGTTAAATATCATATAACGAATAAGTTATGACTAAGAGACCGACGAGTATGTCATAGGATAAACAATTCTGATCGTCCACTGACAAACATTCGCTGACAATAAGACGCCGCGAGAGTATAAATCGTCTTTCCGCGCGGATCTATCGTAACCGAAGAATCAAAACGTACATCATCCTGTCGTTCGCGAACAGCGCGGCTTTCATCCAAGATGTACTCGTACTATGTAACGACGCACGTGGAAAGTGTAAAATATAGACTCGACAAATTGGAAAAAAGTTGTGACAGAAAAGTTCGTAGAAAGTTCAAAGTTCATATACAACTGTAATTAACACGTATTACGTGGAAATAATTTATGTACTTCAGACGTGTAATATTATAAACTGCTGGTAATATGTATATATCGCCAAACAGAACAGTCATGCGAATGGGAATTAAGTTTATAGATTACATTGATGAATAAGAGTATCGGTACTGATCAGATTTCTCTGTAAATTCCCGAGTTTTGTAAAACGTACAATTTTTAATTAATATTTTTACGTAAAATATGAACTTCGAAATTAAAGTAAAATAAAAATTCTACTGTTTTAAAATCAATATTAATATCATAACTGTTTTTAACCCTTGTAAATCATATTTTATAAAAGAAAATTCCATAAAGAATCACATTTCTACAAATTAATACAGAACATTACCAGACATGAGATGTTATTCTGTATCGCTACTTTTGTTCATCTCCATACATTAACGTGAGCTCTACAAACGATGCTTTGTTTCTTTATTAAACAGGACACGTTGTACCAACGCAAATTTACAAAACGAGGCTTAGAAATAAGGGAGCAGACGTAGCATCGTCGTGTAGCAAACACCACACCCTTTAAAGGGCCGCGCCTTACAAAGGGAGCGGCTCGATCGTTGCACCTTCCACCCTTGCACGCAAACACACGTCGGATCGTTATTCCTGCGTTTTCATGTAACGAAGCCACTTTAGTATGATTACACGTAAAAGCATCGTGATGAAAGAGGAAACGACGCCAGGAACGAATAATGTCTTTTGTGGAACAGCTCGTATATCTTCCTGACAGAATCTAATAAGCGGAGTGACACCAGCGACAACGCGCGAAACTCGAATTTCCTCGTTTCTCCCGTTACGATTCGATCTCGTTGCGATTATCAATCAAACCGTGACTAAACGGCGGAGACGATCCATTAGAAATTAGAAGCGGTACCGTACGAATTGTTTCAATAGGGAAGGTGAACAGTACCATCACTTTCTGTCTCATTAGATTCGCAATTTCTCAGACATTTTTTCACCTTCTTCCGGAAACGAGCCCTCACTTCCGGGTTTACAAGCGCGATTTCGCGACGAACAATGGAGCTTCGATTTGTTCCACAGGGTCTGCCGGTGTATTTCCGGCACTGCAGCAGTGTAACACCTAAATCGCTTCCACTTCCGCCGGATTCTCGCCTACCTAACCGTAACGATGAAAATAAAAATTGCCCGGGAAGCTCCGTGAACTATATTACTCTTCTATCTATAGTCTATTGCCACTAGGTTAATACTAAAGTACAATGCCTTGATTTTAATATTCTTCACATTTTCAAGCATGATCCTCTGCACGCTATCCTGATATACCGCTACGCGCTACGATGATTTAGTCCCGTTAACCATGAACTAAAAATCCACGAATCGTCGCAAGAAACAATCTCAATTACTGAAAATCGTCTCCGCGTCTAAATTCTGCTACCGAGTACTTTTCAGCGTGCACGCAACTGCCTCGCTTGCACAAAGTCCCATATCTTGCCGTGTCAACCATTGCGTTTCGTGTGCATGCGTGTCCACTAACCGCACGCAAAATTGCGTAGACACGCACCGACTACAAATTCTTCTAAATCAGCAAGAACGTAGGAATGGCTGCTTTCGGTTGTATGCAACGAAGATGCAATTAATTAACTCGATATTCGAGTACCGTTACTTCATGCATCATTCGTTACGGGGTTTGCGAAAAGCTACGGGAAATTACACGAGACGATGAACCGGGATTATGATTATTCGCCAAGGGAATTTCAAAACTACTGTTTGAAAATGCAGATCCATTGCAATGCATTGGCACGAGCTGCCCGTGTCACAACACACGTAAACGATTATTGAGTCGCGCGTTTTGTCACGTACATATCTGACATCTGTTTGCTACTACAGGATCCGACGGTATCTCGAAATACTAACACTACGACGACGATCAATAAATCACAGTTCATTTGTTGATCTTCGATCAAAACGAGGCTCGTGCAAGCTACGATAACTGTACACGATAAGTGACAACGGTAAATAAGGTATAGCCGCGCGAAATGATCGTGGATCTATACCGTGTATCATTTAACGATTGCCATGCTGGAAACGAGAATATCGGTGTAATTATATACGCTCATGAATCATACGAATTCGTTTTGAAGCTTTCTAGTATATTTATTAATCGATCGTGGCATACGTGACACGGATTTTTAGAAGAAATAATTCCATACAAGGTATGATAAGGGCATCGACGTTTCCGGCAAGCGAGTCAGCAGAAGTAATTCTTCGCTGCAAATCGAACATTTCCGCGGTATGAGTTGGAGAAACGGGCAATTGGTTCGAGGCCACGAAGTCTTCTTGCAACGAAGTCTTCCTGCAATCTTCGATCAGACAGATCGCGTGTAACTTAGAAAGGTACTCGAGCAGTCATGTGAAACAAATCGATTTAGCTTAATTCATTAGACTTGAATATCTTTGATATGGAGGAATAATATTCAATTAAAAATCCTTAAAAGAATAGTTTTCAAAAGACTCTCGATACGAAATTTTTAAATACATCGTGTGGGAAAATGTTTACGTAATGAAGAAACAGGTGACATAAAGCATTAGCCAAGTGCCAGAATTCTAATCACGGTGAAACCTGTTCCTTTCAACTCTGGGAACTTGCAGCCTGTTTACTAATTTCAGGATATGATGAAGGTGCGATCGAGTTTTCACCACGCTGTGTTATGCATTTCCGGCGCGCACAGTATGTGACCGTGCTAAACGCTCGATACTTTCATTGCTTAAGAATTTCAAATTTCCGGCACGAAATCTCTCGGTTCTCGGACATGATGAAACGATATGTGAGTTTTATTACAGCCAAATCGTTTGACGAGAAACATCCATTTTCTTTCTATGTGGAAAATTGAAAAAATTTCAAATTTCAGTATACATAAAATCGAATAATAAGAATCTTAGGCAGAATAAAGAGATATAAAGCGCAATGAAGAATCTGGAAATCCAAACATCTGGAGCATTATAGGCGTTTCGACACCCATACCTTGCAACTGGTAGTGCGTGACCGTCTCGTGTGACCTCGGCGAACCGAGACGAGGCTCATCGAATTCTGGTCCCAAGTGTTTCCTTAACTAACATTTTAATCCAAATAGTTCCTTTCAATTGATAATACAGAATTTTATTAATTGAAACGAAATCTCAATTAGTTGCCGATTAATCTATTTGTACGTATGGTACTGCAGAGTGCACAGTCGTTCGTCAGGCGATCTGAGATATTGTAGTTTGTCAAATTTAGAGGAAGGCTATGTTATATATTTTGAAATGAAAGTTTATAAAATTCGTGAGTCCATCAGTGGCTATTGTTTAGCATTTTCCATATACGCGAGGAAAAATAGTATACATAAAAACATTTAGTGCGCAAAATTAGTATGGCAGTAAGTTAAATGAATTCCTGATTAAATACAATTATCGGACTATGAGTTCGTACTATGTGAACGGAAAGTAAGGAAGTAGTGGGAGAAATTATTGAACTCCTATTACATGGATTACATTTATAGGAATAAATTACTTGTCGATGAGTTCTATTTTAACCTTCCCTCGGCATAACAAGAATCTTAGATGTTACAGTCAAAACATATTGGACTGGCAAGGTCATTCAGATGAGACTCGTATTTTCATTTCGCATAAGTATAACTCGATTATTCACTTCAAAGGCAGAAAGCGTAATCCTACTCTCTTTACAAGATAATACGAAGTGATGAATGTAATCCTCGGCATTCCTGCGCAAGAAATTCGTTTATACCAATGGCAATTTGCAGATTCATCGCCGGTACTTAAATATTAAATAAAACTTCCTTCGGTATAATTAAGGGGCTAAATTGGTCGTTTAAACGCTGCTCAAAAAATGTTTTTCGACCATGCCCCTAGACGGGGCGAGAGTCCAGTAGCGCACATCTGACGCGAATAACGTGGGAAGCGTCCTTCGCGAATAACGGCCTTCCTGAATTGCGTGAGAGAGGCAAATTAACTCTTCGTTGCATACATATATTCACCGCTTCTATGGTTCTGGTCGCGCGAATTTGCCTTATTTCCACTGGTTTCTAGTCTATTTTCCATCGCATTTTCTTCTACTCTTGCTTTCGAGATCACGCAACTCGAAAGCTTCGCATTCCAGTATTTTCTTCCTCTGTTTCCCCGATACCCTTTATTACGAGACCTCACTTTCACTCGTTTTTATCCATCGAGAAATCTTGCTATCTGACCGGAAGAACGTTAATTTCCTATAAGCTGCAGATCCGTTATTATTTATAAAGTAATTGACGTTACCAATTAGAACCTTGTATTCTAAAATATTCCCTTCTTCTTGCTTTCGGGATCACGCGTCTCGAAAGCTTGCCTGTGTTTAGCGGTCGTCGTTCTTTGGCTCGAGCGTCTGAGAAAGGAAAGCGGCAACCCTCTCTCTCTTTCTTTTTCTTCGTCGAACGACCTATTGTTTCTGCGAGATGGATGGGAACCGCGAATATGCTGCGGATGGTGGTAGTTGTCTTGCGATTATTTTCTTGGTACTAATCTAAGATGCGCTTGTGTGATAAAGAGGAACCACCTGACACGAAGCTGAGTATGTATTTATGCTATATGTATAGCTGAATATGATCTTCGTGTGGAAGTTCATGCGGAACACGGTGAAATCTCTGACTGTTAATTTGCTATCGTCTATAGAGAAGGCCACTTTAATTGTTCACGAGTAATACATCAATAGACTGCGATTCTTTTTATGCAAATTCATGATTTTATGAATGCAATTACACTTCGTCCTCTAAATATTATAACGAGTACTTATCGTGGTTTTTGCATATTTAAATTTCTTACCTATACGTAAATACCCATAGTTTATTTATTAATTGAGTATTAATCGAGTATTTTCAAAGAATCAGGACCTTTGTAATAAATTTCGACATTGAATCTTCTTCGTCTATGTTGATTTCGAATTGAAACAATTCCACGTAAAGAATCAACGAACCACGAGGATCATTTGCATTGGAAATGAAGTCATAAAATCTCGTGCCACTTTCGATGAATTTCGTACACCGTATGTAATATGAATATTTCATGCAAGCGTTAATTAACAAAAATATTTGATCCAGTCATCAGATCCACGAAGAAGATCTCAATAATGGAGCATAAATGTTGTTGATGCTATATCTACAACTTTTCCATTAAGATGCATAATTTCTTTTGATGCTGTATCGATAAATGTCTAGGTTACAGCATTATTTACAAAGTTATTACATGGCAAAATCGATCTTGATCGGTGGTAGTTTTGATCGAAAGTAATCGAAGAGATTCCTCGACGATAGAGTACCTTAGGCACAACTAGTCGGGCTTCCGTTTGAATTCCTGACAAGGTAACGACCAAGAAGGAGCATAATACTTCACGAAGCAACCTCACATGCGACACAATCAACCCGCACACCAGTCAAACGGGACACGCACGATAGAAACACGTGCAGCGCGCACACATGTGCAGGCCGGTTAAACGGGAGAACCGGCAAGACTTCCGTTGCTTGGGGCGTCAGGTTAAAAGGTGTAGGAATTCGATTCGGTGGCATAAAAAGCAACGTCGATGGTGAGCTTCGATCTGCGCAAAGGAGGGAACATATTACACATATTAATACACGAGGGGAAAGGAAGAAAGTCGACGTCGAAGAAATTTAACATTGATTAATGTCGAAATCGTGCTGGTCTTACTTTCCTGATTGTCGACGAAAATCACACGGTCGTGCGCTCTTCTTTTAGAAAGCTAAAGTCCCCTTTGTAGCACGTGAATCAACGGCACATATACGTAAATCGGTAAACAGAAAGCACCTAATTATACGGCTAGCTAATTAAACGATCCCAATGCGGGAATATATCAGTCTCCCATCTCTTTCCGCGAAGAAATCGTCTTTCCGCCTAGTCACCGTACACTCGGGTCGAGGAACAACCTGTATCGTATACACGAGCATTGTACTTACATGCCTGTTTCATGCACACAAGTGTATACTCCACAAGGATGTATAATGTACACGTATGGTCGTACATGTACGATGTATCGTACGTACGGAGGATGTAGTTAAGCGAGTATTATAATATACGCGCGTCGACTGATACTACATCCATCTAGCACGCTGACAAACATAAATTCTATCGTGTGCACGAGCACTAGTGGGTGTCGTTGCTATTGTGCACCAAGACTCGTACGCGGACTAAGATACGCACATGTATGGTCGGACGCGATTCTATTCTCGTGCATTCCGAGCCATGCGGGTAGTATAGGGCTGCACGTTTCCTGTGTACTCACGCCAGTCAGCTCTTTACGCGTACGTAAATGCGTAAGCGCGTGTAGACGTGAACACATGTGCGATGTTGCGGCCGTAAACCGCGTGTTTATTGTCGCACCGACGCGACGTGGCGAGTACATGAGAACCCGATGTCATATTGTACCGCGGTTCGACAAAAGCGGATCGTGATCTGGCATCGGTTTCTTTACTTCCGCTTGCGACACACGCGATGAATTATTATGGTCTGATGTTTCGACAGTTATTACAGCTAATGTGCGATAGAATTTATCACATCATTCGTCTTTTCTTTTCTTGAAAATGTATTATACTGTATACTTTGATATTATATACTTATTGTATATTGTTATATGGATATACTTTGAATTTTCAAATTCTATTTTTGTATCGTTATGATCTCTCAATTGATATTCAATACAGTTTATCTATTGGTTGATCTTATTTAGTCTGTCAATACACCCTCTGACACATTTACAACCAATAATTTCATTGATATACCAAAGTTATAAGTACAAGTTATAAGATTTTGTAATTGAAACGAGAACAAGAATTTGAAGTTTGCTTTCAAATATCTTTAAATCAATATGAAAAATTCTACTTTTCTCAGAGTCACTGATGCAGTTTGTCTACTTAGCCTTATTTTAACTGTGAAGAAACAATAATCTAACACTAATTGTCGTCACTTTCGTTTCTATCTTAATTTTATATCCCTATTCTTTTTCTCTATGTAAAAAGATTGAACTCATATAATAAATAAATGAACATAAAAGCAGTTTATACATTAATAAAGGCGAGATTGAATATCGAACGACAGGCTGTTGAAAAGACGAGATTCAAACACGTAGTGTTACGTCAGAGGCGGTATCGAGCGATCGATCAACCCGTGTTGACCAATAGGATATCGACATGATCGCGCAGGTGCCTGGAAAAACGTGGGTGCCACCATCTCGTGGGTGGTACGAAGGCTAGAAATTCATGATTTTTGCTCACCTTTCGAAAATATAAAGTTTTCGTTGAGTGAGGTCGCCGTCGCCCACGTTATCGCGACCGGTGAACAGCTGCGAGACCTGGCGAATGAAAAGTTGGTTCCTTTCCCGCGTAGGACGACAGCGAGACGTGATTACGGCAACACGTGCAACTCCAACGATCAGATATAGTAAACGAAATAAAAATTCGTTTCGTCTCTGAGGAACAGAATAGACGCGTTATTTAATCGTTGATCCAAACAATCATGACGTCGTCTGGTTGCAATTGAGAAAGATAACTGTACGCGTGTCGTCGATTGTTGCAAATTAATTGAGAACAAGAAACACGATACAGTAAGCACGCATGATTAATTTCATTGCTTCTCTCGTTCTTAGAATCCATCGATCACGATGTCGGTTACGCGATCTGGTGAACAAGGCGTCGATTATCCCAAATCTTTCAGACTAGCGAGTACGTCGTCTTGTTATGTCAGTAGAGCACAAGAAGCCTTTTCAAGCAATCGTAACATCGAACTCTTAATGTGGACATGTAATAAATAATAAAAGATTATAGGCTGAACATTTTCTGATCGAATAAATTGCATGGCCAATTATTGTATGTATTGAGAGATGTTTCTGATAGATAATTTCTTCGTGTCGATCGCAGCAGATACAAAATGCAGACAGTATATTGGAATTACGTTGCATTATTATGCCGAACACGGGTCCCGTGAATGCATGATGGCGCGCCAAGCAAGATCTTGCATCTTTACCTGTCGACCTGTCCATTCTGTTCCTAGGCAGGTCCCGAAAAAAACCTGTTTTGGTCGCAATTGAATGCATTCGTGTCTGCTCTATCAACAACCAATAGAGAATAGGGAATGATGTCATGTTAAACTCCTACCTGTTTTCTGTGAAGATATCTTCATTTAAATGCATAAACATTCTTGCCATTTGTGTATCTTAAGGCTGATCAAGAACGATACTGTTTAGGTACTTTTTGTATCCGTAGAGAAACACGCTTTTTCTTGTAAAAGATCTCAATGAGAGTTATATTCTTTCTTCAAGTTTCAATGCATGTATATATATATATATATATATATATATATATATATATATATATATATATATATATATATATATATATATATATATATATATATATATATATATATATATATATATATATATATATATATATATATATATATATATATATATATATATATATATATATATATATATATATATATATATATATATATATATATATATATATATATATATATATATATATATATATATATATATATATATATATATATATATATATATATATATATATATATATATATATATATATATATATATATATATATATATATATATATATATATATATATATATATATATATATATATATATATATATATATATATATATATATATATATATATATATATATATATATATATATATATATATATATATATATATATATATATATATATATATATATATATATATATATATATATATATATATATATATATATATATATATATATATATATATGTTTAACAAGTGTAGTTGATCCTCTGTAAAACACGTATAATATACAATTCATTGTATCGAAAAGGAAATATTTCGTAGTAAAGGAATACATACATTTCTGCATCAATAACTGAATTTCCATTTTACATCGACAACAGCGCCAACTCGACTGGTTCGGCGATTCAAAGGATGAATCATTGCTTGAAATGCAGGAATCTTACTTTCCTAAGCGTTGCCGGCAGTATAGTAATCGTGGCGCCACATTGTGGACAAAGACAGTAACGCAGGTTGTATCTGGATGACTCGTAGCAGGGGAAAATGTCTCGCAGGTATCTGGTTTGACGAACCACGATGCGTGCGTGGTGCATGTGTGTGCGTATCGTGTGAATTTTCGCAGGTGGTGATTTTTCGTGCAGAACGAATATCCGAGATCTGCCGGTGGACGGACGCTAATCGAAACAAGGAGACGCGAGTTCGAGGCGCCGTGATCGCGGGGCGTATCCCAAAATCGTGGCGGAGAAACGGTCCTGCTTTCGTCCAGTAAACTTCGTCGTGCTACGTGCGTCGTGTTTTGTCGTGTTCCGTGAGAAAATCGTAATTCTGTAAAAAAGAAAGTGCGAGTGAGAACAAATCGAAGGGGTTAAATATCAGCTAATCAAGGGAAATTGATTTGACATGACGACCACCGAGCTGACTCACCTTCCTGAACGATGTCGAATCACTTTGTAACGAATTTTGAAAAATTCTATTTTTAAACAATAGTCAGTTAAACAATAATCTTCAAACAGCAACCAAAAAATCTTATTTATTATCATCAAACGTCTCACTGTGAATCACTGCCAATGTGTAACTCAGCCGACGATTCTTACGTACAAAAGCTAGGTTATCTGCAACTCGGGGATGAATCCACTGACGCCGGTGGTGCCGGGTCGGGTACCGGCAGGGTCACGGGATCACGACCTGAGGCTCAGGTACCCGTGTCGAGGAATGTCATAAGCAGAACAGATGCCAGAGGACCTGGTAGACCAGTTGGTGCTATTGAAAGTTTCATTGAGAGCAATGCTGACACTTGCAGGCAGTCAGCAGCTGATTACAAGCTATATGAACGTGAAAATATAATAGCTGCATCAAGATTTCCCACACCAAAACCAGTAGAGCAAATCAGTGCACAGCAGCAACAAAATCAAAACCGTATGAGTCATCAGCAAGCACCAGTATATGAAAATATTGACTATTATCCGCAACAAAATCAACCTCATCCTCCATATTATCATCCAGTGGAATCTAGGAAGAGCCCTAAGAGTAGTCCTAGGGGATCTTTAGCAGGTGAATCCTATGAACCTACATTTAGAAAAGCACAACCACAGGTTCCTACTGGGAATCGATATCAATCTGCATCACCAGCAAAAGAATTACCTCCATATGAGGCACCTCCTGTATATGAAAATATTCAGGAGGTGCATTTCCCAGAAAACACACAAAATAAACCAGGCCCTCAGGTTCCACCAAATTATTATCACCCAGCAACAATTAATGGCGGTGATTATGTTGTTATGACAGGAAAAGTGGGCCAAGCACAAAATCAAAGAGGTATGACACAAAATTTATCATACACACAACAAAGAGGAAGCAATATACGTGGTCAAAGTTATGATGGCTCTAGTTTACAACGCTGTGTTGATTCATCCACATCAAGGTACTTACAAGGATCTTCTTCATCTTTAGATCATCAAGCTGGTAGAAGTGCTTATGTTCCACCATCTGAACTACAAACACCAACCCGAAATTTTAATTATAATTCTGAGCAACAACAACAACATTCTCCCAGATCTGGACTTCCTTATCATAGTGAGTCACCACCGATACGCTTACCTCCAGAGCCACATCATTATCGTGGATCTGTGGATAGTTCAATGAGTGGACAGCATGGATTTAGAGCTTCAAATCATATAGAAACTGTACAACAGTCTCAATACCGCCAGGATAGTCCCCAAAGTTACAAATCTTACATAGAATCACCCGCAAGAAGTACAAATACAAATATTACTGGAGAGACTCAGGCCAGAAACTCACCTGTCTATGGTGCGAGACAAGGAGAGCAATCTGCTTGCCGCAATTCTCCCTGTTATTCTCCAAGTAGAATGTTACCATCAAATGAGAGAAACTATCATCATCAAGAACCTAGATCAGAATTTCCTGTCAGAAATTCTCCAATATATTCATCGAACAGATCATCAGAACACTTAAGATTAAGTAATTTACAGAATGATAGAAGTTTTGTTCAGGATACAACTGATCCTTCTGATACATCAAAACCATCACCTATGTATTCACCTAGCCGTAGTGATTCTTCCAGAACCGTAGCCAATAATAATAGTACAAGAGGTTCTCCAAAAGTAAGTCCAACTCACAACCAGGTATCGTCCGATACAGTCGCGCAAAATGTGGTTAATTCGCCAAGACACGTGTCACCATCTTCCGCAAGCAATATTATCGGAAGTCCTCTACGTGGTCAGGTACAAACACCAGTGACCACTGGTGCACCAAACATCGCAGAATCTGATCCAAATGTTCATGGGCCTAGAATCACCAGTCTCCCTCCAGGGGTGACCAGTGGTGTAGCCGGCCCAGTCTTTTTAAATGCCGGTGTACCTGTATTGCAAAGGCCACCCGAACCTGAACTTGAAGAAAGAAAGTCAGTCAGTCCACCGATCAAACCGACATCCGGCAAGGGACTACTACCCTACAATGTTATACCACCTAGACCTTCCGTAAGGAACTGGCTTATACAATTAAAAAAAGATGCATTAACCATTAGCGTTTAATTCTATTTTGTGCTTTTTTCTCTTTGTAAAACCTGTTCACAATGTAACGCTGTAATCGCACGTTAATTGGGTTACGGGAACGCATCGTTGCTTTCGATTTGTTTTGGATGAATGCCAAGTATGCTGATCCATTTGCATGCTGATTTCATATAAAAGGTATGACTACTAACACTAACGATTATACAATTTATCGTGATGATTTTTTATAGAAATTGACCATGAAGAATAATAAACTGTGAATTTTTTGTTATGCTTTTTATAATCGATGCTTGTTAGGATACAAAAAAGCTGGTGATGATTTTATTTAAGCGATGATGTCACAAATGTCAGTTATTATCGCTGATATTTTATATAATGGCTGACCTGTGTAACGATAAGATTAGCAATTTACTTAGATGCAAATGTTATTTCCAATAGTCCGATAAATATTTCCTCCTATTTACTAAGAAAATATATCGGGACGACATCGACTTCAACAATTTTCAATATTGCGTGAAAAAAAACGCGTATCGCTCGCAATACCTTATGATTCGTGACGAGTTTTTTCTTCGAACTCGCGCTGAATCACACGTTGTAAATCGTCAGCTCCTGACAAGCGCTGTATAGTTACTGTGCAATATTTTATTCATACAAGATGCGTACGCATCCTCTCTAAGCATGTAATATACCCTCTGTGTCTCGAACTTTTCTCTTTTTTGTCACGAACGTTATTGTATCCGCATGCAAATTTATGTGTCCCTGTGACGAAATCCCATCCCAATCTATGACACCATTTGTCAGTACCGATCACAACGCAGAATGTGATTTATTTCTTGTAGGGACCCACCGAAGCAGAGAGGAAAATAGAAGAATTGACAAGACAACTCGAAGAGGAGATGGAGAAGCAAGAAGAAGAAGGGGAATACTTTGGTAAGAAACAACGATCGAACGGTGCTCGTAAAACAGTCGTCGAGCATTCAGGAGGATATTTTTTATTCTGTAAATTTGTCTATGCAATAGCTCCCCATTGTAAGATTTTAATTGGCACAATGTTTACATAGTTTTACCGTACCAAATTCTGTTTTCCTAACAATGTTTGTATAATATTTTTAAACAGATTGAGATGTGACAATTTGGCATAATTCCGTCATTAGAGGAGTTAATTTCCGACACGTTCCGATCCATAATTTGCACCGATTCTGAGAACGAATAAAAAGCAGCAGGGTACCGTGCCAATTCCCACGGCACAAGTTCCCCCTTGGTAGACCGGTTTTGGAAAATGGAGTCAAGTTTCAGTGTGTCGCGAAACTTTTTAACCCGGCGTTTCGTTGACATTCACTCTCTGCCCATTCGTTTCCACCTACGTGTCTTCGCACCTACGTGAAGCATCACAAGTGTGCGTATTACATGCATTTGTTAGGTGAACGCAGACATACACTATCTCTTCCTTGTATTGCACGTGTATGTCCGAACACTGTAAGGTGGTATTCACATTGGACACTTTCTTCGACGTCTATTGTGTTTTGTAATTAAGTATTCGCTGTTTCGATGAAGATTACTTCACAGACAGGAAGGAAGAAGCTTCGAAGAATAGGCGTCCAAAAATATCGATGAAGTACAATTGGACAAGAGACTTGTAGTGTCATTTTATTCTAGTTCAAAGTTCCAAATGTGTAAGATATTTATGTTAGAAATCTAACATCATGTTTGTCACTGTAATAGTTTTGTAAATGACCGGTGCGGTTACACAACTATGAAACACTTATCAATGCAGATAAATACGCATTCGATGCAAATAGCTTTCAGGCATGTCTATATTTGGCTGCGCATTTTTTTTAAAACCAGTATTTTCCAATAATTCATACGATAATGATGTTGTAGATTTTATTTAAACGCAGCCTAACCGTAGTCAAAGAGGAACTGAAAAATCCGTGCGCGCGGATAGGAACTTCAGTTGAGCAAGCCAATCTCAGCCGAGAGGTAGCTGGCGTTTAGGTGAGCTTAGTTTGTTTCTCTTCGTTTTTGTGTACGAGTTCTATTCTTCGTGTAACGTCCTGTACACGGCAAACTGCCGTGGCCAGGTCGCGCTCGCCGCGGTAAGTAATCTCGTTATAGATAGACTAGTCCGACTCGTTGGTGGATTCTAGTTCGAGCGAGACTGGCCTAGTGAAACTGAACCATTGAATCGAAACTACAAGTGTCACTAACGGCGAATGAGGGATAAAGGATTCCTGTGAAGGGAATGGCAGGGCCTGTGTTACCTATTGATAGTTGTGAGTTTCTTCCGTAGTTCCTCTGGATCGTGTCATTAGTCCGTATTTCTTCTGACAGTTATTGACCCTGAAGAGCGGATCTTATTGTCGAGTATCGACGAGGGTATTTTTAAACTTTGCCCAAAGCGACTAAACTATAGAGTTATGGTTGACAAGGCATTTTCATGACTTTAAAAATAGTTCCAAATGTTTGACACTAGTGCTATGAAAAAAATTTATTTTTTAAATGTATTCTGTTGCAATATTATAAAGGATACGTTGATGCTTTTCGACAGGTATTTGTCACACATGCGGTGAAAAAGTAACGGGGGCGGGTCAGGCCTGCCAAGCTATGGGCAACCTTTATCACACAAATTGTTTCATATGCTGTTCCTGTGGAAGAGCGTTACGCGGTAAAGCGTTCTATAATGTCCACGGAAGAGTATACTGCGAGGAAGATTATCTGGTACGTAAGACAATAATTGCAATAGACGAGTGATACGATGACGTAGCTCATAGAAGATTTTGTCTGTAGTACTCTGGTTTCCAACAAACTGCTGAGAAGTGCGCAATCTGTGGTCACCTCATTATGGAAATGGTAATTAAATCGATAATGATAAAACGATTTACGTTGAGGTTTTAATTTATTCTATATTTTCTTACTTGTAGATATTACAAGCTATGGGGAAATCCTACCATCCAGGATGCTTTAGATGTTGTGTTTGTAACGAATGTCTTGATGGTGTTCCCTTCACGGTTGACGTTGACAATAAAATTTACTGTGTTAACGATTACCATAGGATGTTCGCGCCAAAGTGTGCTTCCTGTGGAAAGGGAATCACTCCAGTTGAGGTAAGTAGTTATATTTTCAAATGAGTGATTTTTGTAAAAATAACAGATATAACTTTGATTAATACGTTTTATTTCTCAGGGTACAGAGGAAACCGTAAGAGTTGTTTCCATGGACAAAGATTTCCATGTAGATTGTTACGTTTGCGAGGATTGTGGTATGCAACTGACCGACGAACCGGACAAACGATGCTACCCACTCGATGGTAGGCTTATGTGTCGTGCGTGCCACATCCAACGCATATCCCACACGCAACCCAGAGCTCCACAGCCAGTATCAGCTAGTTATCAATTTATGGGATAAGTTAAATATATTAAGTTGAATGTTTAAAATTCAATTGCATATCGGTCATCCGGTAATGAACATCGTTAAGAACTGACTGAACAAATCGATCTATTATTAACGTAAAGCTTACACGTGTCTATCCTCTACGAAATAGAAATTTATAGAAAAAATACAGTTATCGATATTTACAATATAATTAATCAATGTTTACAGAAGTAATACAGCTTTATTGTTCCTCTAAAATGTGAGAGGTTTGACGTGATCTAGCAAGACTGGATATTTGCAAAATCGAAATATCTACACTGCCTTTTGGGATCATCTAGAATCTAGATTATATAGTCAGGGCGACGTTTGATCTTTTTTTAGCAATGTATATTATTCCGTTTTTATGAGAAATAATTTCCCATTGACAGCTATTAATATAGGTTAGTAGTATATTTAATATATGTGGTCTTATTTATTTTATCCAAGATATACGCGAATACAGTGGTCTCGTTAGGACGAACGAGTTGCGCAGGCAACTGTGATATATTAGCATAATAACTACATTGTTGTTAAGTAATGATTCCTTATTTTAGTTCATGTATATATGTTTGATATATAATTATGTATATTAATATTATATTACTATACATTATACAGGGTGGTTGGTAACTGCTGGTACAAGCGGGAAGGGAGTGATTATACGAAAAAAGAGGTCGAAAATATAGAATAAAACTCTTTTTTAAAATTTTTTTTTTTTAATTTTTCCATTGAGACAACGATCTACAGTGAGATTCGTTATAACGTACCGCACGCGTACCGAGCGAAAATTCAAAGTCGATTTTCTCGAAAACGAAAAATTTTTATTCTATATTTTCGACTTCTTTTTTCGCGTAGAATCACCCCCTTTCCGCTTGTACTACCAGTTACCAACCACCCTGTATATAATATGAGAACAATCCTGCTGTCAATGTATATCGACTTTCTTATGATTAATAATTCTGGGCGCATCTCGACGTGGTGATTTATGATGATTATAGTGTATTATTACTGTACTTGACGTATCGCGTTTGCTAACAGTATTTATTATGACAATACACCATATATTGGTTACTAGTATCAAAACTTCATACAAGACTCTTGACTTTCGTGTATATTACTCAGGAATTTTAATACGATCGTGACAACCTCATCGTTGGAAAATTATGTGAATGTTAATGTTCAAATCAATGAATGATACTAAATAAGGTTCGGTGCATTGAAGACGAATAATTTTAGTTTACTACAATGCACAATTTGTGCTGCCAAAAAAGCTTCCCTATATCTGACTAATTAATCAATATTTCTGCGTGTAAATAAGGTAGGCTGAAGATAAACTACGAGTATTGTAGGTGAAAAGTACAATGTTATTTAAGTATATGTGCGGTATATAAGACAAAACGTCTGTTCAATAAAGGAGGGTATATCTGAGCATCTGTAATTTGTGTCAATTAATTTTTTTAAAGATTTCAAGGTGGGTTAGGTATATGTAGCAGTTCTTTCATATAATATTACATATAAGATTTTTTTCTTTCATCGTAACACAATAACGTTTACACATTTACAAGTGATAATATACATCCTTTTCATCAATCAGGCTTTTAGATTGAATCTCTTATCCAGGTGATCAATTAACTTTGTCCCATATGTTTTTGCTATGTTTTTGGAGGTTCTGTTTGTCGTTCTATTTTGAATCCTGCTTTTGGAGTCATTGTTGTTGTCGTTTTACTTGATTCTGCTGTCTATAACATAGAAAAAATTATATAGAACATATTATAAATTTGAGGACAGCACACTAGAAACCTAAGAAAGCGAATTAAGAAAAAACTAAACATTCAGAGAATTCTGAATTCAGTAGAAAATAGACCTACACACAGTATCATATGCAGACTACATCAAGAAGGCATGTAACAAATAATATAGTAGTCAGTTTTAGTTAAATGTCTTTACAGTTTACTATCAAGTAAAGGAATAATTTAGTGTAGAAATACCTTGTATACCATTTGTGATTGTTTACCAAATGACAAAGGTTTTACTATCCCTGACTTGCTAAGCTGTCTAATAGCCATTGTTGTGCATCCTATACATTATATACACATATATATATATCATTAATTTTTCATATGATCAACAATTTTGAGAATTGTTTTTGTTTAATTACCTATAGTGACAGTATATCTAAGAGGCGTAAATATTTTATAAAGGAGATATGCTAAGGCCCAGTTTCCAACAGTAGAATCTTTTACTTTGTCTATATACTTCTTACTAAAATGCATAAGCTCCATGAGGTGTGCAATATCCACTCCACTGAAAGAATAGACATTGCAAAGTATTGTGATCACATGTAATTTTATATGTAATTTATTATATACTATTTGACAGTGTTTACTTTTTGATTGTTACATAGAATGTGACAATCCATCCTATAGAGGTAACTATATGAACTGGCACTAAAATATGCCAATAATCCTTGGTCATTTGTTTCATTTTCGCGAACACTGAAAGTTTTTTCATCGGTTCTATTTTCGGGGCATCTCCTTTATTAGCATTCAAGTTACAATAACGCATGACCAGGATATCCTTACCGAATTTATGCCTATATGGCATTTCGTATGTTTTGATACGATTGAGAAACGGGACATAATTGCACGACAAGTTTCTGTAATGTGGATGCCTTTCTGAAATCGACAACGTCGCGATTGTAATTGTAAACCATTGGTAAAGTAATCTTACGCGTTAACCTACCGAAAAATTTCAATCTCCAACGTCTTGAATCGGTATATCGTGTAAGACGTGTTGTCTCTAAGAAATTTTTTGTCATCAATATGGGACTAAATCCTAAAGTAGTTGCGAACCTTACGCCCCGGCAAAAAGACACATCCATTTTCGAAAAAGCGATTGTGGCTATTTCTAACCAAGAAACTGTGCTTTCAAGTTGTACTGTGAGATAGTTACAGTTCCGAGTTTGTCGAGTTGTACGTCTTGGACAGGTAAATTGGACAGAACTTACCGAAAGATTATTTAGTTCAGCCGGCGTTGGCCTACGTAATGTTCGTAAAAATTACGTAAATATAGTAACAAAAACTCACATGTTTTTCGTATCGTTTACTGTAAAAGACTAGTTTGATAATCGAAACGTAACGAATGACAGCAGAGACATCTATCGAATTCTTTATCGTTAATATGCATATAGGCGGATGCTATATCTAAAAAGATATTTTGGTAGGAAACTTCATAGACAGTTGTCGGTTATTATTTTTAAACTAACAACATAAAACAACAAGATCATTTTAAACATAGTTACAAATAAATTTAATGTAAAATACTAGTGGTACAATATGTAGATAAATGTGATACTTTTTTTGGCATCAATTGCATAGTACAGTTACAAGATACATGTAAATGTCTTATTATGCAGTTGTTCAAAGGTTTCATAAAGTATTTACATAATTTCTAATTTGTGTTATATATACAGCGATAGATTATCTTATCTTTTTGCTATTAACATATTGAGATTCGCGTACTAATCAAAGCCAGTGGGAGGAATAACTGTGAAGTGATTTTTCGAGCGCCATTTTGGTACCAGTGAAAAAATAACGCTGAAATAAATTCAAGAAGGTCTATAGTTGTGATGTATTATTAGTATATTTCGCAACTAATATTCTATAGAATCTAGTCTCTTCTTATTTTTACCTGTGTCATCGCGATTTGTGATCCAACCAACAACAGGTTCCATTTCATTTTGTCGTTTTAGCCATTTATTTAGGGGCTCGAAATATCTTAATATAGCATTAGCATCCATCCTGTTTGTCCTACCTCTTGTCATTTGTCGTACCACATCTTTCCAAGATCTGGACGAACCAATTGATAGCACATCGCTAAAAAAATAAGAAATGAAGAGGGAATATATTTTCTTTACTTTTTTTCTATTATAATTTGTTTACACATACGATAATAATCTCCCAGCTTCTCTTGATCTATAAAAATCACAAGTATGTAAATCACCAGTGTGGCCTGCTATTTCACATAAAGATTCGAACAATTGAAATTGCAAGACAACACCAACAAAATATCTAAAAATAAGATCATGTAAATATTAGAATTTATTAAATTGGTATATTATTATCTATTATTTAATAAATAAATTTAATAAAAAATTTCTAATTTCTTAAATTAATTTTTTTAATTTATAATTTAATAATAATAATAGCTCTTTTATACTTGGCATAAAGAGCGTCAGCTGGGATATGATACTTCGATCCAGGATCAAAATCTCTTTCGGATCGTGGTACTGGAGGCACGATTCCTTGATACTGCAATCTTAATTCCCACCATTTATTTGTCATATCCGTAACACCCTCGTTGAATACACGCCACCTCCACTTTTAACATAAAAGGACAGAGATGTATTCACAGTTTCAAAAAGACATCGCGCTTGCAAATAAAATATTGTAAAACCTCATCAACTATGTACGCAAATGGCATGTAGGCAACTTTACGAAGGGCCATTAGCATCAAGAAATTGATATCGCTTCCATAATCATCCGTAGAATTGTCATGTAATTCGAGTTTACTTAAATGTTGAGGGGTGAACACGGAAAGTTCAATGGCGTCACTGACTGCTTCGAAAAATCCTAATTTACACAGGATTGGTATTTACTGAATCATTCAACTTTTATTATCACAATGATAATTCTTTCTGTCACCTGGAATTGCCTCGTTTCGAAATAATAATGGTTGATCGCTATATTGTAAGAAGTATTGCAATCGAGCGATCTCATGGTGTGTTGATAGTAAATCTTCCATCGTAACCCTCGTACACTGCTTAATGCTATAAAATTAATCGATTAAATACATTAAATCATGCTTTATCGACAATGATAAGTACCTGTAATTCATCCTATTGCAAAAATCCCAAGCACTGGGAGTACACTTGACTTCCCTGTCGATAGGTTTCTCAAACATCGAAAATCTCCAGAATTCAGGTGGCATTGGCTTCATTCCAAGAGAAGTAAAGAATTCCTCTGCTATTTGGAACATCCTGGAATATTTTCTTTGTTAATATCGTAATATATCAATTAATATTACATTTAAGCATTACTATCGTAATATTACCTTAAAGGTGTGAATCTTCGAATCATCATTTCCAAAGTGACGTCTAATTTTTTACTTGCTGGAAATGGCTGTACTAGGTCGAAAAGATCTTCCCAATTTTGTGCCCACATATTTCCTAAAATATGCGCCGGAATTGGTCCATCCCTTCTTATTTTATCGCCGTATCTTTCGAATAATTTCGTTCTTACATAAGTAAAGAGATTTTTGTACAAATGCATGATCGCTGACATTACGTCTGCTGTGTTCTGTCGAAAGTATTCATCTTCGAACAATTCTCTCATTTGATCACCTGCATCCTCAAATCCTATCGGAAGATACTTTTAAAATATGGATTCTTTTCTAAGAAAATTTTCAATGCAATTACATATGATTTTATTCACCATTTAGTCTAGCAGCTTGATTTGCTAGTTGAATGTATCTCATATATTTATTTTTAAGTTGAGGTCCAGTAGCTTCATGCCAAGCATGCCAATAATATAATAATTCATCATAGTCCTTAGATTTTGCCATTATTTTATTCACATCTAAGAAATATGCATTTATTTATTTGATATTCACAATTTGTTGATTATTACATGGACGAGTAAACTAACCATGGTCTAAATTCAGGTCACAATTTGCTCCTATAGTTCTATAAGGACACACCCTTGTTCGCACATATATTTCCTTCATTTCGAGAATCAGACTGTGCAACTGAAAATCAGTAATATTTCCGTCGTTTTGAGTTTTCACGAGATAATATTTTAATATTTACCTCATTAAATTTGTCATCTGTCAAAGAATTTCGTCCCCTGATAGCGATCATCTTGAGTTCCCTTTTAGCGAAGGGATCTCCTATTCGACTCCAAGCGAAACTGACAGCCTTGCGCCACGAAATTCGGTCAAATTTCAACTTCAAAGTCTGTTCTTCTATCTGATAAGGCAAAAATAATGAAATTTCTGACAAATTATTTCTGACAATTGAATATTTTTAGAAAAGATTTTTTTAGGGAGATCTATGTACCATTCTTCGACGATTTTCTTCAGTGACATTTGTTGCAAAATTCCATTGCGCTGTCATCACTCTCGTGCACATTGCAGAAGCTTCACTATCATATTCTCGAAGAAATTGTACAGCATCCCCTAAATTCACGTTCATACCCTAAATTCAATTTAAAATGAGATGAAACAAAACTTTAATATATACATCGAAGCAAAATCATGTTCTTTCTTCTGTAACCAAACTGCAGTACAATAAAATTTGCAATGCTACTTCATACTTTTAACCGTGAAAATGGTTACAAAGAACATTCCTACTGACCCAGATAGCGTGATCATATGATTCAAGGCCTAATTAGAATTTTAAATGCAGCTTTGATCTAATATTCCCCAGGGGATAACAAGTCTCCCTCCAACCGTGTCAAGTAGGCTTCTATCAAAGTGTATCATCGCCAAAATACCGTTAATGTGATTTATAAACAACAATGAAGTAGAAAACACCGAAATCATAATTCATTTCCTTACCTCTAAATATTTGCTACAGCTTCTCTGCATAAGAGAACAAATAATCATTATACCAATCAATTTCCTCAGAATCCTCATTTTTGTCATAGTTAAAGTGGAGCCAAAAATAAGACAAATAAAGTGCAGGTGTCGTTGATCTCTTTCGAAATCGTTTTTCATTCTCACGGGAAATAAAATGCAGTTAGAAAGTCAGGATGTTGATCAATCGGCTCTTCATGCACCACTGAGCATATTATTCTTGCCATTTCACTGTCTGCCTTCTATGTTTCAAAAAAATGTCTTTTACACGATACTAATAAAAATGAAAAATTCTTTTTCACGATGATTCATTGACACAACTAGCGTGATCTTTCACTTCCTTTTATGATTGAAACACTGTTAGAAACTTTCGATTCCATTGCAAAACGCAATCTTCGATACCATCGTCCCACAGAAGGAAAGTTTATTAGGTTCGATAAAGAGGCTTTTGAAGTTTTTAATAAGGAATTACGTAAATTATTTGCGAGAAGAATTTCGATTAGTACTGTTTGCCAATTAGCAGTTGATCGAACATTCGGTACGTTGATGTTGTCGTCGCAAAACTGAATCACCACAGAAAGAGAGACAGGTCTTCCGGACGGATATTCCACGGGCGAAAAGAGGAAGGGACAGGCATCGTCGGTGCGTGAAGCGTGACCACCCAACATACCGTAGCACACGCCAAAATCCTCCTATCTTCAACCCGATTCATATTTCTTAATGCATTTACAAGAATGCATGAATACAGCTTAGAATGAACGGAGGAGTCGAAGATTTTTCTTTTTATGGGACAGAGTTCCCAATTTCTCTTTTCAGTCAAATTTTTTTTTTGTGTCGTACAATTTACATTTACAGTAACACTATCGAAAAATTTATAAATCCACTTTGCATCCCATAGTTGGAAAACAAATTTTAATAATAAAGTTCTCGTTTTATTTGAAAATCACTTACCCTGTTGAAAGTCACATATATTTTTCGTAAAAAATTTTAAAAATGTGCTGTCTTTGAAATTAGAAAATTGGTTACTTTAAAATATAAAGGTTGAGTGTAAATTTATCGGACTTGAAACGATTTAAAAAATTAGTTATTAAAAATTGCCGAACGATGTTTTCGGTTCGTTCAGTATCTAAAAAATTTTTTTCAAACAATTTGTTTTATGGAAAGTACTGGTGTCATTGAAAGTGGATGATCGTTCCAGGTTTCCTTCGTCTTCTAAACAAGCACCGTAACTCCAATTATCCGGTGGCGTAACCAGTGACTATATGGGACCGCCGTAATTTTTTTACAGATATAATTGCATCCACGTCTCCTAGCGAAGACTTCTGCGTTTGACCAGTGGAAACAATTTTAAGGTCCTCGAGCAAGGTGATGGGAAAAGTAGGTAAAGATTTTAAAAAGTTATTGGGTATTTCGTGTCCGATATCTTCTTCTCTCTTGTACTAAAGTAATATATCAAATCAATAGATGAATCCCAAATTAGATAAAATTGTACCGTGACTTACTGTCTTTGCCTGGCTTCTTCGTCCATACGAGATTTCTTTCTGATCTGAGACTGTTTTCTATACTCCTCAAATATTATCTTCTCGATATTCCTACGTCTCTGCAGTAATTTATAAGTTTTGTCTAATTCCCCGCATTCTACTTGTATGTGGACAAATTCTAAAATATCTGGTGCCTAAAGATAATATCTTTTCTTACAAGCAATCTCATTAATCTACTTATTTTATCATAGAATCTTATCAATGAACAAAAGTAAACATTTACGACATGATTATCCATGAAATTCAATAAATTTTGCAATTTCCTGTTCTGCCGTTTCACTTTAACCTCAACGACCCGCTGCTCGATCTTTAACTCGTTAATCTGATCCTGTTTCGTTATAATTTCGCTCTTCACCTCGTTCAATTTACGCAACAGATCTCCCAGTTTCTGCTTGTGTTGCGTCAGTTTCAGATGGTAGTACCCTGTTACGAATACAATGTACAGACCTAATCTTGTACAAGATCTTACACTCGTTCAAGATCGATCACCTGCGATTCTCTTCATATCTATCACGTACAAGTTCTTTTCTTCGAGCATCTTTGCGTAATCCTGGTTCTCGATGTTTAATTTCTCGAAGTCAACGGCGTGAAGTAACTCGCCTAGTTCCTTCCTCTGAGCAAGCTGCTGTCTAGCCTTTCTGATCAGCATTCTCAATGTAGCGCTCTTCAATCTTAGCCTCTCTAGTATCGTGTTCGCCGATCTCAGCCATTCTTCGATGAATCTTCGCGAGAAGTCGCGCGTGAAAAATGCATTCACAATACGGCGGTACACTCTGAAACACGTGCAATCACCTGATCACTCGTTCGGCAGGAATCTTCCCTGTTATAGAGTCCACGCCCTCTACAACCACTTCCGATTCGAACTCTGCCGTCGATTCATGCGCCTCGCTGATCCGAATTTCGATTTCCTCGATCTTTGCCCTCATGGTTGCTTTCTTCTTTCGCACGAACACTTGTATCTGTTCCAGTTTCCGTTTCATCTCCTCCACTTCCTTTCTTGCCATAAACATCCGATGTGCTATTGTGATTCTGATAGGATGAAAGTGTGGTTCGATAAAGAATTTTTATGATGTTTAAGGCATTCGAGACCGGAGTAGTTTGATAAGATTGTTCAAAGCGGCCGAGTGGTTTCTGCAGTTATAGTTAATTCTAGTAGTGAAACATTCATCTTTTATTTGATTTTAGAACCGATGGATAGTTTATACTTTGGACACTTTATTCCACAATTAATTTTTTAATGACCATTTTAGTTGCAATCCGAGAATTGGCTGATAACTAAATCTTTATAAATTCCACAATTCATTTTTCGGTGATTTTTTTTACTTGAAATCTAAGGATTTATCGATAACATAAATATCTTTGCAGATCTTCTACTTTACAATTAATTTTCCAATGACATTTTTCAGATGGTCCTGAAATTTTTTAGATAACCCGGACATTGAGTACTCATGATTATATATATACAGATCACCGGCCTCGAATGAATTTACTTGATATTCTGACTTCGGGCTATCGCCTGTAGTTCCCACTGTCATGATGCTTGTTGCTCCTAATCGACTTACGGACGGCATGCTGACAATGCTAGGTGTACTAACAACACTATATCTGCCAGGGTCATGGACATTTATTACGCTTTCTCGGAAGCTCATACGCGATGATCTTGGTAATAAGTGTGCTGTAACTCTTCTTGTGATTTTTGCTCTGTCCAGGACATTCTTGATGGCTTGATAAGAATTTTGGACGATAGATAAATTTTCTTTATGAACTCAATTTGAAATTCAGTTTAAATTAACAAAGATTTATAGAGATACTACTCTTTACTTTTGAGACCGTGAGGATCTTGTCGGCTCAGGTACCGCTCATACATGTCATTTTCTAGGGTCAACATCCAGATTTCTTGCAAGAGGTCACTGTGCGTTTGATGCAAGTCATCAAGATTCATAACTATAATCGAAGATTAAGAGAGTTGTAATCGTTCAGATTAAAAGTGGAGAACGTTGGTTGACATGCACCATCGAAACTTATGTCATCGTCGTGTCTCTGGATCATTCGGGATCCGATACTGAATATACTCTCCCGCATCGACATTGTGATCAACAATTCATTTATTAAATAAATAACAAGAATGTAGGATGAGGATTAGGTTAGAATTTTTCTCTTCCTTTCGTGGCCTGAATCGAACTCAAGAAGAAGATTTTTTTTTCTTTTGCTATGTTCAAACGTTTCATTGTAAAATTTGAATACAGTGATTTTAATGCACGGTGATTCGTATGTACAAAGTGTAACCAACTTCTGTGGTACGTGAAACAACAAAAACATAGTGTAGAAATAATCCATCATATATTGTGCTACATGTCTGCATCTTCTTCAAGAAGCGTTTCCTTTCCAATTTCTATCTCGTCGATGCATAAAGAGTATGTTATTCCAATATTTTTCTGACCAGAACTGTGAGTTCTAATCGATGCTGGGAGATCTCCTACCGTAAATAAGATTTCTGCACCGTCATCGGTAAATTCATTCTAGAATGGAATGTTCAATTATGATTTGTTTCAATTATAAGACAATTCATTCTTTTTACCTCAGTCTCAGTCTGTTGGCCATTCACCCAAACGTTTTGAGTTTGTTTATCTGCAAAAGAAATATTATTATTTTCATCTTTTTATCAGATAGAAAGATTGCAATTAACAAAATACTTACCTAGAACTATTCTATATTCTTCATTTCTAACATTAGCCAACCAGGTTTCCAAGATTTTCGACTGCGATCGCACAAAGCTTTTGTAAGGCTTCCCATTCACCCATAATGAGTAAGAATATTTCAAACCTGCGTATATTTTATCGCATAATAAATATTTAATTTAAATAAGAAGCTTGTTATTATTTTGAAATGTGCTCACCTTGGATTGGATCGATTCTAATTACGAATTTATTATCGTTGAAAGTGAAAACTTCGTCTCCAACTAAATGAAACATCCAATCTCTGTAAATTATCTTTTCGCCATCAACCTTCACCAATCGACGACCCGTCGCCGTACCATGTTCGAATTCTATCACGTGATTTCCATCGCTTAAGGGGACGCTCCATTTTGCAGTTGGTTCGTCCAACGATTCCAAAGTGTGCAAACTCCTAAAAAAGTTTTTTTGCTCAGGGTTATTTTAGTACCATTCTAAGGTTATTTAAGATTATCTAAAGATTATTTTACAGTCATTCAAAGTCTGATTGAAAGTATGATATTAAAAATATGTAGTTTCAAAATTATATACCACAAAATCCGCACAATCTATTTGATTATCCAATGATATAATTTTAATGATATAATGTGAAATGCACTGGATTATTCAAAGATTTATAAATTAATTAAATGAACGAATTAAGTTATATCATATCAGGATAAAGATACAATCCTAGTTTAGTAAACATGATATTATTGATCTAATTTCTGTCCCCCTGTAATGCCTATCATAGTATGTAATGTAGAGTCTAAATTGTAGACTATTAGTTCATGTGTTCTTTAGATAAAAGAAAAAGATAAAAACTATTACTGTGTATTATTTTGTTTATATACATGGAGAAATCTTTTTAAAAGCATAAAATTTTCTTAGTTTTTACTTACTTTAACAGCATAGCAGCCATGTTTTCTTGATACTTGCTCTACCTTCACCTGTACTGGTCTCTTTATTGATCGAATTTCCTGCGACTATTTCACGGATCGATAATCCAGCTATTCTACGTCATAGTATGTTGCATCGCAACAAAACTCCAACCAAATTTAACTTTCAAATAAACATGTTCAAAGAAATGAAATAGAATTGTGAACAATTAATACACAACAATTTATTTATTATCTGTAATTCTTACATATTATATTCTTTTATTATTCTATACATTATTTTACAATTGTGATGATGATAAACAATTTCCAAATTATAATTTTAGATATCGTAAATTTAATTATATTGTACTAGAAAATAAAATTATTGAGTAATAGGAGGTAACAATTTTCCCGAACACGGTCCAAATCCGATTCTATACCCATCACCGAGGCAGTAACCTATAAAACAATGTTCAACTGTCAATAATTTCGTAGCTATGTACAGCTTCTATTATTTAAACGAAAATAGCGAACGTACCGCGTATAATCACTTCGTCACCATCTTGCAGAAACTTCCGGTTGGTCCCATCTTTTAACGGTATAGGTCGAGTGCCTTTCCAAGAGAGCTCGAGCATGGAACCATAGGAATCATCAGTCTGAAACATACGACGATTCGATGGAACAGTGTACCTTGGACATCGACGATTTAATTGGCAGACAATGAATAAGAATTTAGGACGCACCTCGCCACTTATCGTACCGGAAGCCATTAAGTCACCCGGATTGATATTGCATCCGGTTACGGTGTGGTGAGCTAATTGTTGTCGGGGTGTCCAGTACTGGTATTTATAGTTACTGCGACAGACAGTGGTAACGATACCATTTGGAGCTAGAAATTATAAAAGAAGAGAATAAATGCATGCAAAGATTGCAAATGCAATGTTTTAAAATATCACTATGAAATAAAAATCTCGTAAATTCAGCTTACTTTTAATGTCAACTTCTAATTTAATATCAAAGTTACAAGGTTCGCTATGCTGTAGATAAGGAAATGGGGTTGGATCTTGTGGCACATTAGGTACTTTGAAAGGCTGTAAAGCCTCCATGGTGACTACCCATGGGGAAATTGTGGTTCCGAAATTTTTTGCTCCGAAAGGTCCCAGTGGAACGTATTCCCATTTTTGAATGTCTCTCGCTGTAATTATTTTTTCGATTAATCATGTTTTTTCTATTTCATTTTAGTATCTTCTTTTTATGTGGAGATCATAAAAAGAAATTATAAGATTTATGAAGAATTACCACTCCAGTCGTTCATAGCGACCATTCCAAAGATATGGTCATAAGCTTTGGATGCTGAAACGGCATCACCTAAATTTGTAGGAGGTCCAACAAAGAACGCTACTTCCAATTCGAAGTCCATTAATCTAGAAGGGCCGAACGCTGGAGGCGCACCCTCTACAGGAAGTGTCTGACCATGAGGTCTCCTTATCGGCGTGCCAGAAACGACGACTGAGCTTGCTCTTCCATGGTAAGCAACTGGCAAATATTTCCTGCAGGTGTATCAGATCTATTACGGTTCTTTGAAATATTTTTTATTTTTATAAAT
Organism: Bombus impatiens; assembly: GCF_000188095.3. Lineage (NCBI taxonomy): Eukaryota > Metazoa > Arthropoda > Insecta > Hymenoptera > Apidae > Bombus > Bombus impatiens. The sequence goes on along the minus strand of NT_179064.1, from coordinate 77,052 downwards.
GCAATTAAAGATACGTAATCCTTTAAACATTTTAACGAATGCTTATATTTTTTGTATCTTTAATTTTTTAATTTCTTATAAATGTGATTAATTTAAAAACAATTAATTACCAATTTGGCATCAGAGCATTTTCTTTTCCACGGAACATTGTGCCTACATTTGTAGCGTGATGAATGGAAGAATAAAAATCCGTATAATCACCAATTTTTGCCGGTAGATGCATCGTTGCTTCATTCTGTTCTACAAATACCCTGAAAAGTGGAGTAGTTCGTAAGATATGTGATTTGTTCGTTTTTATTGAAGGAGAAACAGAGCAATTTTTATTTTACTTCGAATGAGTATTTATTTCTTGCAGTGTAGGATTACTGATTGATAATAAATCTTGAAGTTTGGTTCTGGCCTCCAGCCAACTAGGTCTTCCCAAGGCCATAAAATCATTGAGGCAATCACGATGAAATACATCTTGATTGTTTCTTAACAATGGTCCATCGAACAGGTGTGAAATAGCGGATAGATCTAAAATTCTGTCGCCTATTGCTACTCCTATTCTCTTTTGAGGCTGCAAGATTTGAAATTTATCGTTGTACAGTATGTTATCAACATTCGATAATATAGTTTGGCAGTAGGTACAATTAATAATTCAAATATAAAAGAAATGTAATAATGTTTTGTCAGTTCTTCATGAAACCAGTACATAACTTTTTTAAACAATCTAGATGATCAATTTCAATGAAAATTAATTAGAAAAATATTATACAAGTTTAGTTGTTGTGTGATATGTAACAAATTATTGGAAGTGTATAAAAATAGACAGATTTAGAAAAATTCAAACTGAAAATTTAAAAAATCGATTTAATCGTTAAAATATTATCTTACTGCTATTCACAAATACGTTTGTAAATACGCGCCTCCAATTCTACCTGTTATTATCCAACCCACATGTAGATGGCACTTTACTCAACTAACACTTCGATGTTTTACTTATATCGATGAAACAATTGTTTTTGAATGGCAACAATATTATACTAATTTTGTATTATATCAATTGTTGGCAACAATCGTTATCATGATAAATAATTTCAATAAAAAATTTTTCTTCTATACCCACATAACCTACAAACTTTCTTCTAGTTTTGCTATCATTCTAATTTATATCTATGTCTATGATGTACTAGAACATGCCACTTACGTTGCGTTTTGTAGAAAAGACACCGTAAGGGAGATTTTCAATTGGAAAATCACAGTTTGGAGGATACTTCACGAAAGACTTCATGATCACAATTGCTTTGAACGACTGAGTCAAAACATCGCTTCAAAATGTAGATATATGATAATCGCGTAGAAGCTTGTCAAGGTCGACCGGCCACCATAAGATAATTTATTCACCTGTTTACGAACAAGCCTCCGGTCTAACTGGTTCCTAATTTTTCTCACCGTGTTTTCTCTTTTTCCTAGAAAACTCTGCATACCAAAGAATTAATATATTAAGTAGTTCATTGAGCAACTCTGATATCTTCATGTTTATAAACTTGCTGTTAAATGTGAAAAAATAATTATTTTCGTTTCGAGATCTCTGTTAATTGAATAATTTGATAGAATTGCCTCATTCTTTTATATTTCAACATTTTATTTTCTCAGTTGAGTGTTTATAAAGATTTATAAACGGAATATCGATTTTATTAGAATACGAAGGTTTGCTGAGAGTATTATTAATAAACTGAGGATGTTTGTTCGCATTTATGCTAATTTTAAACATGCAGAAATGTATGTAATGAAGATAACATGTTTGTAATGTACATAAAATATAAAACTATTCTCGTTAGAATATCCAGTGAACGAAACTAATCTCTGCTTGTATTTTATATCTCTAGTTCTGGATATTTCTAGTCCTCCGTAAAAATAGGAATTCGTATAAATATCTGCAATCCAGTGATTAAAATAAATCTTACGTTATAATAAATGTAAGTGATGGAGCAAAGATAGAAGGTATTGCGCAACACTTATTGACAATTTGGGATAACAGCAGTTTATTAGACATTGATATACAGTGGATAATAGGGTCAATTAGGTGGTACTTGTCGTACAACAAGATCACGACGTGCCAGCAATCATCGTTATAACGCCACGTATAATCCATATTCTTTCGCTCGTATTACCGCCAGGAGAGTTTTGCACACACGTTTACACATATACATATTTATATATAATTATCTTCTCACCTATTTGTATGTATATAAATGTATTTCTTGTTTTCTTTCTTTTTCTCTTGTTTTTGCTTAATTACGTACAATGTATAAGGATAGCTGCTTTCACGAATCGCGAGGCATCTCTAAATACCGATAATACTCTTCGATCTTTCCTTCTTTCTCATTTGGAAGACGTCGGATTTTGTTGCTGCTCTCCTCGCTCCAACTTAGACTAATAATTAACGATAACGAGGTCACAGGGTTAATGAGATCACCCTGGATCAGTTTGATAAATCACAAGGAAAGGAATTGACCAACGTTAATTATACTTGTGCCGATTTCGTCGGTTCTCTAGTTTCAAATGAAAGAAAGGAAATTTATATGTTTCTCGTTAAACTTATAATTTTCTGTCGATTGCGTGCGCGTGCATGAAAGGTGCATTAAAAAGTGCATTGGATGGTGCATTAGTGCATAGTTTATAGAACGCTAAAGTTCCTCAAAGTTTGTAGAACTAAAATACATATATATGTATATATAACAAGACATTAAATTGTGTAGCGAATAACAATAAAGTACAACAGCGTAGAATATACAGTAACAATGTCACAAGAATAGAATGTGACACGTTTTAGTGTCATAAATCATTTTTCTTTAATAATTCTCAAATAATTTTCATATTGGTACAACGAGTGCTAAGAAATATAGAAGGGAACGTATTCCGCGGCTTTCTATTTACAAATCTTCGATTCGTCAAGATATAAGAAGAAATGGGCACAAGAATAATGTACAAAACCGTCGTTAATTAACGGCACTGATATGGCAAAGGTATACTTCTTACGTTTATATTCACAACAATGTGAAGTTTATAGATTCGCCAAATGTACGTGTAATATGTATGCAGATCAAAGAGTCGAGATTTTTCTCTACTTAGATAGTGTCATTGTATAATTCCTTTACCTGTAGAAATATAGTACCTTTGACTAAACTTTTTAATATACGTGCATATGCTGTGTGTATATATGATAATGTCTTTCTCTGTGTCCTCTTTAATTACGTTAGAATACGAGTGAATTCGTCGAAGTAAAATCAGCCATTCAGTCGGCAGTATCAACGACTGGTGATTAAAAAAATTTATAACGCTGATAAAATTATGGACAATTAACAACAACGGTTCGATAGAATGTCTCTTCTGCAGGTATCGGTAATCGTGGTCAGATAAATGTCATTCATTTGTTTCCTTTTTTTTTTCTTCAAAAATACATACCCTCTGCTCCCCTAGTATAGTCTAATGCATCATGATATCGTTTCGATTTTACATTACAATTCGCAAATTCTATCTCACGTCAGCTTTAGATGAATATTATTAAAAGTTGACTCGAATCATGCGTAACAGGAATGTCGATAATGTTCTACGATTTAAACAATATCGCATGGGACCCTTTATCTTAGCACGTTATTTTCCCGCCTCTGTATATACTTTGTCTTCTATCCTGTCTTTTATTATTTTGTTCTCATTCGTTCTCGAGTTTCTCGTGAATGGAAAAAGATCTATCGACGGCTCGGTAAGTGTCGACGGGAAATGAAAACGTCGAGTAAATTCGTAGGTTTACAATAAATACATTTTAGGTCTCCCTTATTAATATACACCTAGATATTTTGTATTTACTTAAGTTTAAAGACATCTTCGTTCTTTTACTCAATGGCGAGTGAATCGAAAAATTTATATAGGGTCGTTCGGTTCTTAAATGTTGCCTTTTTTTTTATTTTCATTGTCGAACAGATTGATATTTCTTTCGTCGTTTCAAACGAGGCAAAAATATCGAAATTTTGTAGTTAAAAAGACGCAACTCTCTTTTATGTTTCCTCCTTTTTGTATTAACGAAATGAATCAACGTGTGAGAAGTGATGAAGCTAACGATCGATAGTGTCCCCCTAAAAAGTTAGGTGAAAGACGGGAACGCGATTCGAAATTACGGAACTAATTTCTAATAAGAGATTTCTTTACCAAATACGTAATAAGATCAGTTTCCAACAGTGTATAAAGGTAATCGACGAACTAAATGACAACCGTTCGCACGAATACTTGAAAAAGCATGTACTTTCATGGGTTTGTGTTTTGTATTTTAAAATCTCAACGCTAAATATATATATTTATATTGTATATAATATACGCTTTGTTCTTTATATATATACTTATGCTTTTTTTTTAGTTTCAAATACATTTATACTTTTTTTTTCAAGTTTCCTATAATGTATATTAATAAATATTACTCTCCGTTAGTGGTGAAACTCTTCAATAATAAATAATAACATACGTACGTTTTGTATATAATAATAATGTATGCAGGCCTGCCCTCTTTATTTTATAGCTTTGCAAACGATCAATAAATAACAAATTCATTTAGTCTCTCAACAAAGTAACGCGCATCATTTCTAAGCGAACTAATATCATTTTTTATCTCTATATTACTCCGCAGTGTACCGATGCAAGTAAAAATATTTTGTACATCTATCTCGTTCTCTTCGAACGAATTTTTAATTAATTCAATGTTCTTCTGAGTTTCTTTTTCCGTTCGTGACTATTCTCGTAATATATTTATTTTACTTATTGCCTCCCTGTGAGGCATACGCAACATTAATGATGTAATCAAAATCAATTTTCGACTATCTTCTTTCTAAATCCTGTAACTCTCAATAACGTTCTGATACGGAGCCAACTGTTGCAGCGCGTATGTCATGTATTTTCACTAAGAAATAAAATATTAATTAAACGAACTCTCGGTCATTATAAGCGCGATTAACTATATTTTACTATTGTTTCAATCTATGATGAAAACGCGTCGTTGCTACTCCTTCGTTTCCCTTTTCTTTTCTAGTGAATAGGTATAGCGCCAAGGGGTGAAAACTAGTAACATTTACGGCCGGAAGCATCGCTAGAGCTTTGTAACTTGATTCTTCGTTTCGTGGATGTGCTGTACGCTTACACCTAGAGAACTTACATGCTATGAGTATCCTTCGATCTTCAGTAGCTGCCTTGTAATATGCTGAAGAAGCGTTTCTCGTGCTACGAACGATGATTCGGTTACCGACTCTCTTCTGTCGTCAATTTCAAGCTCGAACATTTAGAGAATATTCAAACGAAACGATCGTCTATCATAATTTTAATTTTCATTTCCCTAGACGCACTTATTATGCCAAAAATCCAAATTGAAGTTAAGCTCTGGATAGTAGCGATAGAAATTTCAACAAAATTTTTCTCAAGTGAAATTTAATTTAATTTAAGTAAAACAGATATTCTTTGATGTGAATAAAAACGTATCCTTTATTTAATTTTTCGAAAGAATTTTTTGAATTAAACCTAAAAGTTTTCATTAAAAAAAGAAATAAAATAAAACAACGAATATTTTTCTTGGTCTACAAGAGAAAAGGAGAGAGCCGGTGCACACTGCTTAGGTTAGTAATCATGAATACGAGTCTCGAATTTGGCCTCCGAATTTTGTACACGTAATGAAACGCGACGCGATTCTCCTGCTCGTTAAATGAATTTCTAATATCAGCTGGAATCACTTTCGATACGATGTCGCGATATAATCAACTGCATCGCGGCAACTGATTACGCAACTAATTAGAACGGGCGGGTTTCTTACAGATCACGGCCTAACCGGTCCATTTCATCCAATAGGAAGTCGACATCCGCTTCCGTTACCGCGGCACTCGAGATAATATTTCTGAAGAAATTGGGTCGCCGATCGTCCGGCTGGTAGCCGACCATCAGTGTTCCAGATTGCATCATTCGGCCTTTCAAAATGGGGCAAATCTGTGAACAGATATTTTTCTTCTGCTTTCTCGGTACATTGAGGACATGTAGAAATATCATTATTATCGATAAAAATAATTCTAATGAAATATAGGATAATCAGAAAATTGTAAAGTTGAAATATTCAAAGCTAACAATTTAAGTTTGGAAATAGAGAATTAGAGATCTGAAACGTTAATTGGGGTTTAACTAAACTATAATCAGAATGAAAAAATAATGCCCGTTATAATATTTAGTAAGTTGAAGAGAAATTACAATAAAATATGCGTAAAACTCTGCAATATAGTAATTCGAATACGATGGAATAGAGTTAGAAAAAAAGTTCTCAAAAGATGTTTGTAGTCTCACATCTCCAAGGATCTTGATCCTCTCCTGAGTATGTGGCATGTTCCGAACGCGTATTGGAAGATACCAGAAGCAGACGTTCACCATTTCAGGTTCCAGTATCAAATAATATTTATCAGGCATCTGTTTGATCCGCCTGACCATGTACTCTGAGAGTTCCATCAGCCGGTCCATGTGTTTCTCAAATCCTTCTGTACCCTGTACGTCAAACCGAATTTGCCCAACTTTATCATACATATTAAATATCCTTCTAAACTGAATTATATTCTTTGACCATTCATTCCATCTACTCTCTGAAATTTATTTTACGAAGTACGTCAGGATAATCTCTTCTAAATTTGAATAACTTCTGTCTACGTTCTCCAGTTTTGTTCGATTGCTACGTCCATTTACCTTGGCTCGCCATTGCAACCAGAGCTTGAAGATGTCATTATGACGTCCGCATTGAATCACCTTATCACCGGTGTCGTATTTTACGTCGTACAGTTTGTCTGTCATGAACAAATACTCTGCGGACATTTGGTTGCAGCTAATCAGCAATCCCTGCAACATAAAGACATAAAGAACATCGCGAAAAGAGGAGAGAAACCATCGTCTCTCCTGTTGTTTACCAGTTCTCGTTTGTTTTTTTTTCAGTTCATTTTATGGAGCTTGCACAATGAGCGTTTCGAAGCGCGTTCGAGAAAGTTTCTAATTGACAGGCGCGACAAGAAACAAACACGGAGAGACGGGTCCCGGTCGATATGAGAATTCAACTCATGCGCAGGAAGAGGGAAACTGAGGGATATTGAATTTACAAAATGGCGACTGGTACTCCGCCACCCTACCAGCCACCATTGTACACCCATGATCCTGCGATTCTACGCGTCTCGCATCCTAAAAGTTAATTGAAAGCTTGCCGTTAAACATCCGCCTCTCGTGATTCGCAGTTAATCTGACTTTATAGGATGAGAAGAGAATTGCAGTAAGAGAGACAATAAAGAATACAGGAAAATGAAAAATGACTGAAAATCCATTGAAAATTCATTGAGAATTGTTGATGAGTTCTATAAATTTAATAAATCGTCAGAACCTAAAGAAATAGATATTTAGAACGTTGAATTTCTCTGACGATTGTTGCCACCTTTAAATCCACAATTAAAGAGCATTAGTCACAATTAAAATGCATATAATTGCAGACTAATTACATAGACTATTTGTATTAACAGCATACACACGCAATAGGAGGAAATTATACACGTTTGATATGAGAAAATTCAATTTTTCCAAGAATAGGTGGCTAATACGCGAATCAGTAGAAACGGACTGCAGCTGGTCAGACGCACGGTTATTTTATACATAAAACTGTCTGTATTTGCATTATGTACATATAATAACATAAAATTATAGACGGTCGACATTGAAAAGCTTCACTTTTTCAAGAGTAAACGAATAACACGCGAGTAAGTAAAAACTGACTGTACTTGATCAAACACGCGTATATTTCATATGTACATATTCCTCGTGGATTTTTCTCGTTTCTGGACTATAAAAGGGAAAAAGCATAAAGCGAGAGAATGATCATTTAACCGTGTAACATATAGTGACATACAAGAGAAAATTAAAAATTGATATTCATGTACATGATTATTACTGTTATACGTGGCAGTCATTATTAATCACAATTCTATTTCGTAGAACTATACTATCTGCAATTATCCTTTTATTCACCGTATGTCAAGTGAAAACATTCATAACAGTTTCGATTATCATTCATATTGAAATAATTCGTGATCCTGATTTGTCTATTGCAAGTTGCAACAATTTTTAAATCCGGGGTAGTTCGAACTGATTTTTCACGCTCGTGCAAGGATAACGATAAGGACGAAGAAGGAAAAGGTTCGGTAGAATTTCCCTCGAAACGTTCCTCGGCAGCCGGCGCACGGAATTTTAATATCCGAAGGGGAAGTTCTGAGTTAGCAATAACCACGCAAGCGCGGGGAGAGAGGGATAAACCCCCGGGCAAACCGTCGCGGTACGGCCGGCAACATATGTTATCTCTTAGTTTAATTAAATTCCTGCAGTGCTGCGTTCCGACGCGTACGTCTAGCCCCACGGAATGCAACTACTGTTGTGTCATCACCCTTCCAGGAGACCGGAATTTTGCTCGGTCCACGACCTCGAGCTGTCGATTTGCTCAACATGATGTATATCCACGTGTATGAGACACGTCGCAAAGATGGATCATGATATAATTCTACGTACAGTAAGACGAATAATAGAATGAGTTTCGTTGACTTACGTCCTCCTTGAAGTGAATCGTCGAACACTGAAGCAACGCTCCCATAAGTTTGTGCGGGTTCCAGGTTACGGAGTCGGCTCTGTGAACATTGGTATATTATGAAGAATATCTGGATAGAAATTGTTATTCAAATATCATTTGAATTATTATGAGAATCTGAGGTTGAATGATATTATATGTAGATACTAGTTAAAGAATTTTGGGTATCTGAAAGCAGAAAGAAAATAATTCTTCATTTGAAAAAAGATATTGTGATAATGAGTATATGAATTCTTTGGAATATTGAGTAATTCTATAAATAGAAAAGTATGGAAGCGTGATGATATATCGTAAACACTACTTTTTAAAATTTATCTCAAAAGTTATTGTACTATTATTATTTGTGAAAGTAAATCATTCTTTTCTTGAGAATTGAACAGTAATCATGTCCCTACCGAAATTGAGAAATTTATAAAAAGTAGAATTGATCAGCTTAGTTTCTGAGAAATTCGTATATAGAAACTAAGATCTATAGTATATCTTCTCGAGAAATTGTGAAAGTATTTAATATGTTAAAAATAGGATTGTGATTTGGATTTGGGTTTAATAACAGGAGATAATGAATTGAAAAATGTGAGTGGAACAGATTTTATCTGTAATCTAACGAAAAGAGTGACGTAAATATGGCTGAGAAAGGCGAAGGAGCTCAGCTGGTCGTCAAACGGTTATCCACTCCCGAAGGGACCAATAGGGGATAAAATATGAGTTATTTTCCCTCCTGCTTCGTGGGGGTCCATCAATTCGAGAGAAGAGCTATTAATATAGCCACGGGATTGGATTTAACCCTCTGCTCCTAAGAGACACACCCTTGCGGTAAAAATTCCTAACCCTTCTTAATCCTTGCCGCGGCGAAACGCGAGAACCTGTATACTACATGACACTAATTTGCGATGCACTCGAAACGTTCAACAAGTGTCGCTTACCTTCCCATTAAAATAATCCACTGTCCTTTTAATATGCATCAGATAGGTTGTACATGATTTCTTAACGAGGTAATCTCTTAATCAGAGCTTTTTGTAATTAAAAAATTAGAAATTAATACGGTTAAATTTTTAATCCTTGTAATTTGGTCTTTACAAATTTAAATACGATGTCATTTATTTTTAAGATAAATAAAACAGCACAACAAGGGATTTATTGTATAAAAAGATTATTGCATTATAAAGTGTTGGAATTTGACAATAATCTACTGAAAATCTCTATGAGTAATATAGAACTTTAATAAAATTTTAAATATTTTTAGCTTATTGTAAAAATAAATTAAGATATTATATGAATATAAATATGAAATACATTAAAATTACGTTAATTGAATGTCAAACGATTTTTCGATATTCGATTATCGTTTTGTAGAATAAAAAGAACGTAGCCTTGATAGTACTAGATATTCTAAATGATAGTCATGAGTATCGTACTCATATTCCATAATAATAATTCGGAACGTGTAGCTTTTCGCTTATGCAATCAGCACCAGTTAACTCGGTTCAAGTAGAATCAGATGTACACGTGCAGACGAGCACGGTACGGTCTGCTTCATGACAAACGTTATCGACACTTGGCAAGTGACACATATATCGCGAAACTGTCCCTACTGTCTGTTGACTGTGCTGTGGATGATGTGAGAGTACTAGAGACGGCCAGGGAAAGAGATTCGTGTCGACGACAGGCGTTTGCCATTAGTCACTCTTCTGCATCCTCTTCAACGTACGAGTTTATTGTACTGTTGTATCACCAACATTTTCGACAGCTTCTCCCATTCGACGTTTCGTATTCATAAAGCTTACGATCATATATAAAGCTTGCAGTGCATATATTTGCTTTGATATTTTATTGTATAATTAATGTGTGATTTAATTAACCGAGAAATTATAATTTTATAGAGCATAGCTTCATTTTATAGAATCGATGGAAAGTTTCCCAGGTGTTTTGATTTTCCATTAGTTAAAAAGATATCGCTAAGAGTGTGCATAATGTCTGTACATAAAGCTCGAGTGATTAATGCGATTCGCAACTGGGGCTGGCGCGTGCAGCACCCCTCCGTTCACTCTTAAATTCGTCTTAGGTGCCAACTCCAAAAGCCGCGCAATATATATTACGAGGGTTGCTAATTATCCCTCCCCCCCTCAGAAAGTAGGCGAGGAAAGCAGCTACTTTTCAACTGGAACTGTCAAATTCATTGTGCGTTGAGAAAGAAGGATTGATACAAGAGGAACAAGATTCATCTAATGTTAACGCTTATCCATTTTTTGTATCCATTCACATTCAAATGCAAAAAAGTAGTATGGCTTTCCCATCACTTTATTATTTGTGTACGAACATGCCTAGTAATTAGACTGTGTGCGTTTATCCATTTATAATTTAAAACTCAGAAACACATAAAATGCACACGATACGCAAAATGTATGAAATATCTAAAGTATGATACTCGTTACGAACAAACATCTGCTTAGTTCCCGTTCCATTAATTACATTCACAAAGATATGATTTTGCGCAATAACTTTAATGCCTGCGTGCATATCAATTTAATTGTTTTTCATTGCAAGAACAAATTTTGCGAGCTTAATTATTTACCTTCTCTTTATATTGCCTCTTTTATCATTATGTTAAGTTGACACTGAGGGATAAATTGACTTGGAAAAATTCATATTATGAACGAGGAACTAGTTCCACCAAAATAAGAATAACTTGCAACGATTGCCGGACGAGATCGCAATAATCGCGCTCCAGAGAATCGAGAATTCTCGGTACAATTCAGGGAAGTGTATATGAAAGAAAAATACACGTGAAAGCAGCTGAGCTTAGCCGAGTATGCGACAAATCTGTTGAATCCAGCGAGAGAAGGACGCGAACTATCAGATTCACTTCCGCCTGCAAACCTTGCTCTCCTCCCCAGAATCTTTTATGCGTAATCATTCCTGACTTTGTCGCGACGGTGGAATCACGATTTCCCTTTTTCTATATTTCTCTCTCTCTTCCTCTCTCCCTCTCTCTTTCTCTGTGTCGCTCCTTTTCAAGGGTCTGCACTGTACTGTTCGAGGGAGAACCAACGATAGTTGAGGAGGAGAAGAGAGGGGCGACAGAGAAGACAGACAACGAGAGAATGAGGGAAGATGTTCCCTTTGTACGAGTTTAATCCAGCATTGTCGAGGCACGGTCTTTTATTTCAGGCCCGCGGAAGGCACGGTACGATGCGGCGGCGTGTCGATATATAAAGAGGAGAGTTCTGTTCTGCAAATGCGCTCCAGGGAACTGATCCAGCTGTTGCTCGTCCTTCGGACTTTTCGTTTGCCATTTTAATCAAGACTTTCACAGGAAGGAAGTCCTGGGGTACAGTCTGTACCAGCAGCAACACAGCGATGAGAGTGGAGGATTTTACTCGCGTTTACTCTACATAACGTGTGTTTCGCTTTATTTAGCTTTGTTATACATCATCGTGGAATCGGTCAATATTTAATCTTGTAAGTTCTAAATTACGTATCATATTTCCTTTACTGCGATTTTCAGATTTGATTTGATACTTGAATAATATTTTCGATGTTTGCATGCTATTACTGTATAATCTATGTATCACTAAGATATAAATGCATATGGCAATACCGACAAGTAACAATTCGAAAATATAATTTTGATAATTCGTATGAATTTTGTTTTCGCCCCTTTTTTCACTTATGTAAAACGTATAAAAATATTGCCATGAAATATTGTAAAAATTAATCATGAAAGTAAACGAAATAATTTGTATCAGCTTAAAAACAAAGAAAAAAAATATGCGCACGATAAAATTTCATTTTTTGTATAGCGATGTTTAATAAGAATCAATCGAATCCGAAGAACATTTAATTCATGATAATTTTGATGCGAATTACTACAAAGAAACTTCAGGACATAAAGAGTTAAAGCTTCGTGCCACGAAAATTTGTAACAAAAACATACTGTAAAATTAGAATAATAATTTACTTCTGCGTGAAAAGGATAGATAGTATATACTATAGTAACTATTGTTCACAATAGTAAACTTCCTTCATAACATGTGATATTAACATTCTCTGTGTAGAGAAAAATTCCGAATGAATGCCACGATGCAGAAGAACAAATGACGATACTCGAAATTGCTCGAAACCGGCGACTTTTTGCGTGAAAATGATTTTCCTGGCAGGCCTCGTGCCACTTTTTTTCGGGTCACGGACTGTCTGGCGTTGAATGAAGGGAGCAGATGCGGCCGGATGCAAATCGTGGATTAATCTCGCCAACCCCATCTGAGCTACCCCCGAATCGGTCTATCCCTGACCCCCAATTGCAGTGCGAGGGGTCGGACATCGCTCGCCTCTGTGAATCTATATGCGAAAGTTCGCATGTGTCGAGGACAGGAGTCACTCCTTTCTGTCGCCCCTCGATTCTACGGATTACGACACTGTACAGAAATAGCCGGCAGGTATCTTCTTTCTCGCGTCGATTAATTTATCCTAATTTTTAACCAGAGAATCTTGTTATAGATTTTTTATATTTCACAAATTCCTTTAATTGTTTCGCGGTTAATGAAAGAATGCCAAGATAAGTTTTAGAAAGATTTCTGGCAATAACAATTGCCGGGTTTTTATGTATTTTTATGAACAACTTAACCCTGCTGCATTTCTTGAATTTTTACTCATATTTCGATATTTCAATTTCATTATTAGCATAAAATTGAATTCTTTTTACTTGAGAAATTGTTTAGTAGTAAGAAAACATAACTGAGTGAAAAAAGAGCCGAGGAACGCAGAGGATTGAAAATGCAAAGCTGTGCATGAATATATAAAATATTCAAAGTATATATATTTGTCAATAATATATATTAGATGAAATAAAATTATTTAAACTTCATTTTTAGCTATGCTCTCAAAAATATGCGAAATTGTATAAATATCCGCAATGTGGAATAATTATAACATTTCTCATTGATATCAATTTACGAATGGGACTATTTTACTTAAAAAATCCTATTTAACCTACATTTTTCTAAATTTCAGAATATACTATAGTTCGTATTATTGTAGTCTTACAGTCATTATTAAAAGAAATTATCCTATTCCCGTGCAAAGTGATTTTTCTAAGGTTTAAGATGTCTTATTCTCATCTCGAATACATTGAAAAAGCTTTATCGATTTTATCTTCCGTGCACGCGTGTGCGTATGCTTTCTTTCTGAGTGACTCCATCAAACTAAGCCTCAATAAACTACATATAAAGTACGTGGATTAAGCCGCCCCTCTATAGAACACGCGTGGAGGTGTTTCTGGTTGATCGAAAAGAGGCGAGTCAAGGAAGTTGGATCAATTTAAGGATGAAATTACGTCACGTTTCTTTTTTGTAAAAAAATAACACAAATGAAATATTTTGTTCTTTTCACTCACCGTTCGATTCCTGTCATTCGGGGATGTCTGTATTTCCTTGAAAGAAGCAGTCCACCACCCCAAGCCGCCTAAAAAGGGAATATTTCGTGAAGACTCTGTAAACGTTGACTCTTAAAGCCCAGATTTTCCGAATTTTCCCTCGATTTAACCCATCGAAACTGGCCGTCGACTACGTGACGCTTCTCACATCTATTATTTACGTTAAGACTCTTACGCGTTTGGCATTTATCGTTCGAACGCTAAACCGATTTGAATAAGCTGTCTGGCTAAGTGAAAATCTCTCTCGTCCTATTCTAGCTTCGAAACACTTTCATCTTCGGTTTTGTTCATTACATTAGTCGAACAAATATATTTTTTAATTTTACACGCGCGATACAAGGGAAACGATCGATCGTTCTTACAATTTACAACGACTTTAATATTCTGCCTATTTTTGAGCCATTTTCTCTCATCGATAAAATTATTGTTGGCGATTATTATAAAAAATACACATAATGATCTAATTTGTATAAAATATTCACAGTATAATAATCGTTATATTTAAGAGATAAAACTAATTTCATCGACTAGGTCCGACTTCTTTGATTGCGTTCATAAACATATCAATTTGTACAAATTTCTAATTATTATAATTATTGGTAGAATTAATTGATTTCACTCACGTCGATGTGTAGCCAGAGCTTGTGTCTCTGGCAAATATCAGCGATTTCTGGAATAGGATCGAATGCTCCGATGACGGTCGTTCCTGCGGTAGCGTTCACGAAGAAGGGGATATGTCCTCTAGCCTTGCGTTCCAGAATCAATTCTTCCAACTTCGATGGGATCATGCGTCCTCGATCATCGCTGGGAACCATCACACAGTTGTCCGTTCCCAGTCCGCAGACAGAGGCGCATGATTTCACCGAATAATGGCACTGTGCGACAAATTAAGCACACCTCAAATTTTTATTTCTAGCTAGGTTATATGGCGGTTATAATTTTACTATGAAATCATAAATAAAATTTCTCTAAAAGCAATTTTCTTATATGATTATTATTAATCAAAGAGTTCTCTAAAAGTAAATTCATTGCAAAGGATTTCTTTCTAAACTAACAAATTTGTAGAAATTATATCTTAGAAGATTTTAACTTCCACTGTTAATTGATAAAAAATAGATAAACAGAAAAATTCATACATCTTGAGGAAGATGAGTCGCGATTAAGATTCTTTTATAGAATTGTGAATTAAAGAATTCTTAAGGAAGAAAGCAAGATGTATTCTAACAATCAAAGATATAGAAATTGAAGAAGATACGAAGATATATCGGTTTATACAAGAATAAAGTTTGATTTATCGCGGAGCTTATAGAAAATGTTATAAATAGAATTAGGCGTACCTGGTCAGACGTAAACATAACTAGCTGTCCCCCGATAGCAGCGAGGCCTCGTTCCTTGTAAGCGGGAAACATTTTGTGTCTAGCAGCGAGAAAAGCATAAAGATTGCTGATGGAACCTCCTGGTGCAAGGATAGAATCACCACCGTTCCAACCAATGAGCTCCCTCATTTTCTGAAGCACCACGTGCTCCATCAAAATGAACACCGGCGCAATTTCGTAGGTGAACATGTTCGTGTTGGCTGTCGCTGTCAGCCATTCACCAGCCATCGAGACGATATCAAGACCGCAGGATAATTGATTGAAGAAATGAGGATGACCTGAAAAAAATCGCAAAATAAAAAATGGAATTATTACTTTAGTTCACATTTTTTAATATTGGAAGTATAGACCTATGCCACTATATTCTGTACAGTTAAATGTACCATACACAGATGATTATAATTAGAATTGTGTA
The DNA here is from genome assembly GCF_000188095.3 of Bombus impatiens. Taxonomy (NCBI): domain Eukaryota; kingdom Metazoa; phylum Arthropoda; class Insecta; order Hymenoptera; family Apidae; genus Bombus; species Bombus impatiens. The sequence goes on along the minus strand of NT_179064.1, from coordinate 61,165 downwards.
ATGAAAAGAAATAGGTATGCGTATATATTAATAGTTACATAATATATAACTGTAAGTAAAGTATAGTTTGAATATTTTATTATATATTTTACAGCATTTCGTACAGTTCTGCATCTTTACATTTTCTATAAATGCATGAACATCCGTAATATGTTAACTATCCTTTAATCTTAATAAAAATCAATATTATCTTTGCCAAAGAATTTGCGTTTTTAGTAATTGCAAACATAAAAAATCGTTTGACGGATATAGTAGTTGCAGTGTTAACGATCGAACAATGGTATTGAAATCCTTGAAACAAATGCCTATGTTAAATTCACGAAACAATCCTTTCGCCACGGAAGGAGGCATTCAAATTAATCGTTTCCACCAAGAATCAGGGTGACGTTCTAATTCCTTTGAAATCGTGATTGTTTGAAGACGGCGTCCAATGGCGGGGTAATTAATAACACCGACGTGGCACGTGGCCAAAAATTATATTGCCAACGTTCGTAATGCCAAACAGCGAGGTCGGACGTTAAAGACACGCGAATAGAAAGCGAGAAGAGAGAGAGAGAGAGAGAGAGAGAGAGAGAGAGAGCTTTAAGCTACTGGCTGAGTACGTTGTCATCCGCTCTGCTGAACATCGCGGCAGGATCAGGGTTAATGCTTCTGTTCGATGGGAGTCTGCCTTCTGATGCGACTGGGGGAACAAGTGCTCGGATTCTACTGTTTCTTATACGCGAGGTACCCTGATGTATCAAGTTAGATTTTTGTATTTCGTTTCCTTTGGTAATCAATAATTTTATTTCGAATCAGTCTGTTAGTTTTATTTATATTTATTTAAAAAATAAATGATTTTAACAAATATAAATTCGAAGATATTACACTTGTAAGATATTGCAAGATTAATATATAGATAATGTGGAAGTATAATAATGCTTATACAGAATTACGTTTACGCCAAATCGGGGAATTCTGTAGCTCAACCATATTGTGATTACTGGATTCCATTCTACAAATGTTAAGGCTGCTTTCATACCTAGGACACATGTGGAAATGTTTCGATATAAACGACAATTTGCTTAAATTCAAGATGAACCGAGAAAACACTAGAATTCGGTAAGTAGATACGGAACGTTTGTGATTTGAGATGGAGTAAAGAGGATATATGAGCCACCAGCTTTCGTTATGTACCAGCATTGGTGTCTATTAATGATATTTACACTATAAGAAGTACTTTAAACGAATTCAGAATTATTACTAAGCTATCCACAAGAAATAATGGAGAAAGATAATAATTTAGGAGTAACAAGTAACTAACAGCTTATTATAATATTTCAGAATTGAAAAAAGACTTTTACATCATCACCTTGTTAAACACATTGTCTTTTGTTAATTTTGATTCTTAGATATTTCCTATTTTTTTTCTATTTGTTTCATTCTTGTTAAAAATAAATTATGTGTTTATATGCGTAAGTATTACTATTCAACCAACCTAAATGAGTTTGACTTATTCTTATTAACTCCTAATTCTGTAATTATAAAACAGATTACGGAGTAAACAATAAATTAGAAGATTTTTATTTATTTATATAAAGTAAATCCTTTTTTTAGTCATGGATATCATTTTTCCGCAAAATTTATGTTTCCGTGATGCAGGATTTTCTTCCACCCTTGAAACCTATATCCTATCATTCTCTAAAATAAGGTAGATCCCTTGATCCCGAGAATTGATGGATTCACTCCATTGAATATCCGGCCACGAAAAGACTTTCTCCCCCGAGTGTACGATAACCTTCACAACCTTTGATAACCAATGAGCATAGTCGGAAGGTTTTCTGCGTGAAACCTCCAGAGTCGCGTTATGTTTTTCCGAAAATTCTGCTCCCTCGATATTAAGACTAAAGACGCGAATGAGTATTTCGAGGGTGGCGCCTAGACATTTTAATCTCACGGTATTACGTAGTGATTGACGTATGACGCCAGTCTATCGAGGGCTAAGTGCTCCCCTTGGCACATCTGTAACTGTAACTTCAGTACTTTTCTAGCGCGAAGTCGAGATCATGATTTCCCTCACAAATTTTCGTAATCTTCAAGAATATTTTATGAAAGTTTTGGAATAACAATTCGTGAAATTAGTGAATAATGAACTTCTATAATTTTAATAATTTTAATTTTAATTTTCTATTTTTGTTTCCTTAATTTGAGTTATTCCATCCTTCGATATTTTAACTTAGTTAAAGAAATAAAACCAAATTCTTGGAACTCTAACGAATAATTACGATCTCTAGTCATTCGGTCGTTTTTTACTTATCTCGAATTATTTCGCCTTCAGTATATCCAAAAAAGAACCTCAAAGAATTTCCAATGAAAAAAATCAGCAATGATCGAAATATCCACAAGCGCTTATCGCAATTTTTCTCCCTATATGGCAAACTAAATTTAGTAGATCCACCAGTGAAACATCGAAATCTCCGGAATCACGAGCGTATATCTCGACATAAGAGTCTCCACCCCAAAAATGCGATATCGGGCAGCGGTATCTGAGCCGTTTGTCGCAGTGTTATTCGCAATTATCTTGGTCCGTGGATCGTGGCACGCGTCCGGTTCTGGGGTGTGCAACAAGACTTCTCCCTTTCTCTGTCTCTCCCCCGATTTTTTCCAAGAGCATCGAGCTCCAGCGGTTCAGCCAAGGGTGGTGGAGGGTCGATGGTCCGAGGAACCCGCATTTTGCGCGTCACACGCGTCGCTGCGCGACTAGATTGTTTGCAGAGGCTCTCAAACTGACGTATGATACAAGAAAAACAAACTATTTCGACCAACTGGCGAGACAGGTTGATGTAAATCATGCGAATCGCCAGCGTAACTATTCCGTGGCAAGCTTGCGTTATCTTCTGGGACAAATTGAGAAAGTTTTAACTATTACATCAGTGCAATTGCTTGTAGATTGAACGTGGAAAATGAATTCAGAGCAGAAGTGGGGGATGGTTAAGTGAACCTAGTTAAACTTTCTATTGGCAAGAGAGGAATGTTGTAAAAGTGAAGTTGGACGTATTAGATTGCGTTTCTTAAGAGAGTGTTACAGATCATTAATATAAAATCTATGTAATCAATAATATATAAATTATTTTGCTTCGTTATTCTTTGTAAGTGGATTAGGTAAATTTATCTCACCACCATTAAGCTAAAGCTTTCATCGATTTATCAGAAAATTGCGATATTTTTTTAGTACACTCACAATATCAGTTTTTTCACCATTATTGTTATTAATTGATGCAATTATAGTCAACCTTTATCCAATACGATATTATTCACTGTAATTGAAATAAGTGTCGTTTCTATAATATTCGTCAAAATATAACATTAAAAGATTTTAATATTTTGGTGTAATATTTTAAACGTTCCAGAAATGAATGCAACAACGATTAAATATTCATGATGGGTAGTGAGCGTTTTGTTTGCGTAGTTTATAGGAAGATACGAAAAACAAACGCACGAGAGTGCAACGCGCGGATCGAGATAAACCAGGAAGGTTTGCCGTATTATGTAGATTTAAGGGTATGTTAATTTTGCTGTGAGCTGCAGGGATTTTCGAACCGTATCCCCTTAGACTCATTTTCATTGCCACGAAGTAATAGCAAAATAGACGCTGCCCCCTTAAAACTAATGGACGGTGATTTTCTTTTTGTTGCGATCCTTTACACTCTCGCATAAATCGAATTTCTATATCAATTTTGTGTTACAAACATTATAGTTTATTTATAACGAAATATTGAAGAAGGTAGTAAAATAAAGAAGAATATACTGTCATCTTTTCATGGCAATCTGTTAGCATTCCTTTTCCTTCTGTTTTGTTAAAACATATTTATAACAGGTTTGCGTTACTTGCTTTCTCACGATTTCTGGGTTTATCATATCAATTTCATTATACTCCTACTTTTTTTCTTTGTTAAACATTGTTTTATTCGTAAAAAAGATATTTAAAAAAGTAGTAAAACAAAGAACATTACAAAATAAATTTTCTACTTATTTTGTTAAAGAATATTTGTCACAGATTTATACTGATTAATTTCTCGTAATTTGTGGAGTTGATATAGAGGGACATAAATAGACTGGTATTTGTACGTTCGATACGATAGATTCTGCGATTTGTTCCTTTCACTAGGTTGCTCTTACGAGCAATTACAACGTCGGAGGGTATCACTTTCCGACTAATTTGCTCTCTTTTCCCGCGTGGAAAAGAAAAACGGAACAAATTTTAACGTGGAGAACCTGCTCGATGCAGACCTCGGTAATATATTACAGGGCTTAGGATTTGTATGAAGAGAAGTGTGTAACCCTGGCTAAACGCTAATACCGTGCAATCAATCATATCACTAGAAAGAAAACCATTTCGAATGTGGTCTTGAGCTCAGACTTATGTAACGGCACAAGAAAACGTCTTATGCGAATAGCATTATTCACCTTTCGATGGAGAAACTCCATAATTTCATTTCTTTTACGTAACTTTTACGTAACTTTTAACTCCACAATTTCATTTATCTTCATACGCTACATATTTGACCAATTTTATATATATAATCTTTATGAATTAAATATTCAACAGATTTTAAAAATAATTAAAGCCCAAATCTTTTAAGAACCATAATTTACACAGACAATAGGAACTCTAAAATTTAAATCAATTTCAATGATCAATCAAATTAAATTAAAAAGAAAAGGAGCATCGTTTATGAGAATTTCCATTTGTCTTTGTAGGCATGATATTTGAACAGTTATGATTTTGGGTGCAGGAATTCCATTCTTCTCGCCTTCTACCGAATGGATGACGTAACAACTTCTGCGTTCCATGACGAAACGATTTCTACATTCCACGGCCGGCTATCGATGCCAATTTAAATTCCAATGGGTGTAGGCGATGCTTTCGTGCCGAAAGTTCACGAAGGGTTCAAACTATGAGCGATCCCGTAGCTACCCCCGCTTGCTCGCCCCTATTTACTATTTCCCTCGACCCCAGCGAGGGAAAATCGTGTAGAAATGGCTCTTAATTACACCGATCCTATTGAATTCACCACCCTGCGCAGTGGTGCCACGTGCGCTAACGCTACAACCGTGTTTTTCGATGGGCACAGTTTGTATTGTTCTTCCCTCTCCCCCCCCCCTTTTTTGGTTATCCGTACTCGAATTCCAATAGCTTTTTGCAGAAAAACCATCGTAACTTCGATCCACGTTGAGAGGAATTGGGACGAGAGTTCTCGATTGAAAATTGGCAACTTTTTTGTCTGTTAAGCCTTTCGCAGCCTCATAAAATGACGAAGAATTCAGGATGAACGATTTGGAAAATAATTATTCTTTTGTCTTCAAAATGTTCTATATTCCTGATATCAGATATAAGGAATATATATTTTCAATTTTCTATAGGAAATAAACGTTGATAACTGCAGTTAAGATGTGAAATTCAAATAGATAATTTGTACAACTTTATTCGATCTTAAATCAATTTTATATGTTTGTCTTCCTCAGACTACGCTGGTAAAGCGTAATTTTACCTTAAAAATATAATTGATAGGTTTATAATTCTGAAGAAAATTATTTCTCCATCTCTTTGTAATTATACCGAGTTTCACATTAGGATATCGAAATATTGTTGTTGCATGTAGATTGTGTTTTCTAGGTCGAAACAACTAGAGCGCCTATTTTATATATCGACGAAGAGCTTTATACAGAAAACATACAGGATTTCTTTCCAGTGTCAGACCTTCGAAATTCTCAGTCTTCGTGATTGTATAGACATTCTATATGTCGACAATATGTCGTTGTTGATAAATACGAATCAATCACGAACATCGAGACACCAGTTTCACCGCAATCAATCAAGATCTTCGTACGTATCTCGATATTAATCGATATTAATTTCCTCCTATCGTGAGATACACGATAGTGGAAATTTCAAGCTCAGCGATAATTTACATAAATTTGACTGATTTTACATAAATCTTTTTCTATACATATAATATTTCATTTTTTAAATACATATTCAGCATCACATTAATTCTTAATATGAAGTTTTACTTGAGTCTAGTTGATTGTCGTAATATTAAAATTTATATTAATTCTGCGAAAATTCGTTCATAAACAATTTCCCTCCCTAAAACACTGTCTCCCTCTTAACAACCCTCAATATCTTTATTCTTTTTATGGTGTCATATTTCAAAAGACTATCATCGGCATTCTTATCATCCAGCACCCTAAAAAAGCATTTTCAACGTATCTACAATCAATCGATTCGATTGCAGAAGGGTGGATATTTTCTTTTTTTTCGCGGTTTCGATGACAATAAGATCGCTACGAAGAGGGAATCTTCCGTGGAATATAATCTAATAAGGACTTTTTGTCGGCACGTATACATCGTGCACGCGTCCCTCTATACACAGGGGGTGGCTCGTCATTCACTCTGTCCACGATCCTTTCCATCGGCGTTTGCTACCAGACAAGCCTGATTTCTGGCCTAAGTTCGGTTTGCCCTCTTCCATTGTGCATTAGCATCTATTCAAGCTGGTAATCGAATCCTGCCGAGATAGCGAACTTTCGCGGGGGATTTGCGGTTGACTTTTGGCATTTCCTCCACCGAGAGACTCTATAGATTCGCCAAGCTACGACTAAATTAATACCTCAGTGCAAACTTCTACGACCGCACTAGTTGTTTTACGGAGTTGAAAATTTTCGATAAGAATCTTGAAATTAAAATTAGAGACAAATATTGAATATTTTGATAGATAGAATTTTCAAGCCACGATTAGATTAACATTTCAGTGTAAAATTCTACGATCGCGTTATTTGTAAATGTAAGAGGTAAACAATTTTCAGTGAGAACTTTAGTATTAAAATTTAATACAAAAATGAAATATTTTGATTTGTCCACTAAATTGGAGGGATTTTTAATTTTGTGGGAATAAATGGAATTTAATTTTGTAGGAATAATAGGATTAATATCCAACATTGATTATTTATTATCGTACAAATTTTTCACTTGATTCTTCCTTTACAATTAAAAGAAATGGAACCTTATACAACTCGAAACTGTATCACTGCTTTTCAGAGAAAAATAACCAAGATAGTGCAGGGTGATAATACGGTTTTTTTATTTCAGTTAGCAGCAGCCCCTCGCTCATTTATCACGTGCACAAGGGCAACGTGTATATTTCGGGGGTTGTAGCCGACGGAAATGCAGGAAGTGTCTCTAGCCACCTTATCTCCGACCCCGAGAGCGCGTATGCTAAATTGAATATGAAATTACGTGGCTTATCGCCCCCCCGAATGCAAGCAAATGTGATAGCACAGTGTTAAGCGATTTTCTACTAGTCATCGTCTTCAATTTTCCTTGAGTTTTTCGTTTAGATAATTTTTATCCATACTTAACAAACAAAGAAAAGTCGTTTAACAATCTTCATTTTGATTCAATTCAGAATTTTTACTTTTAATTAATAATCAACGATTAAAACATGAAAAAAGTTATTTTTGTTGTTTCTAAGTAATAATCACGAGTTTGAATAGTCAACTTGTTGTACAGATTAACGTTAACTTACCAGTTTTAACTTGATACTTTAACGTGGTGGAACAATCAATGAGAAGTTGCTGAAGAGTCAAACCAGAGTCGGGAATTTCGAGATCCAGGAGGCGCATCATTTCGGAAGGATGATGGAAATCGAGTACCTTCGCAGTCCTGTCATTCGTTGATTTGATGAAATCCAATAGAATATCCACTACCTTCATCAGGAATTCCTTGGTTGCTGGATAACCTTCGGCATTCTGCGGCAGGATATCTGAGAGCAACAAAATTGAGTATTGTAGTAATAGATGTCTAACCATTCTTTGGATTTCTACATTCTTGTCTATACAGAGATTCTGTAACATATTGTTTTCTTAGTATCTTCGAAATTATTATATAAAATTGTTTCTTCTAGGTATATACTGCAAATATTGAACTGACGAGATACATTCTACCTTTCACTGAATTTTATTCAGTGATAATTTTTTACAATCTAACTATCTAACTTTAACTATCTAACTATCTAATCTAAACTAACTTTACAATCTCAGAGATATTATATATTTTCTCTCTGAATCTTACAATTCCAAGAGCGTTATAAGTTTAATTCGTTATAAATGCTTGGAAATATATATAAATATATATTCGTTGAATATTCTTGTAAATATCGTAAATATAACATTAACATTCAGAATTGTAACATTTGAATGTTGCTATAAACACGATTCATCGAATTCTTATTCTTAATTGTATAATTTCGAAGATACCAAAAATGTTGTTAAATCATACAAGCTACGACACTGATCGAAGTAATTTGAATTTAATGAACCGTAAGTGGTGGCTAATTGCCTATTGGCAACTCTCTAATTGTTATAATCAAGTGAAATCTCTTCTACGACAGCGACACCGATCGATTTGATTACCATTTTATCGAGCGTCCGTCTTTTCCTTGGCGCTCCGTCGCACAGTGAGCCCGATCGCGATTTTAACGGACCAAAAATAGAACGCACTTCGTGCAAGTCCAATCAGTACCTTTACTCGTTCCAAAATTCATTGAATTGAAGAAAAAGTTCAACGTTTCTTTAACGGCTCGTTATTATAGTTCTAAATACAGGTTTTTCTTTTTTAGTAGGATTTTATATTTTTCTCATTAAATTCTAGACGTTATATTTTTAAATATGTAATGGAACTTTGGGATTAGCTCAATTCCTACCCGTGGCAGACATTTTTCTTCCTTAAATCTCATCGTGTTATTAAATAATCACAATTTTTGATATTACTACCAAGCGAGCGAGAACGGGCCGCTAAAATCGAACTAAGTGTAATTTGTACTACATACTGCATATTTGCAAAGTTTTTTTGCAAATATGATTGTTCCGAAGATTTTGATATTAATATAACGTTATGATATTTTTCGTCCCTTGTTTTACTGGGAGTACCTATAAGGACGAATTATTTAATAAAGCGTACCTTCTTGATTACAATTCATGTTCTGTCGAAAAAATCCTTAAGTCGTAAGACAAGTTTAGAAAATGTAAGAACAGCACGAATGTTAAACGAATACTGCCCTACGTGCGAGAGATTAAAAAAATTATAGTTTGATTGTTCATATCTGTGCTCTCTTGACTCTGTTATCCATATATTTGTTAATTTATCCGGCATACTACACAGACTTGAAACAGACGTTTATCTCTTACGCAGAGTACAATTTGTTGTCGGACCTTTGACCCGCTGGAATCGCGATCGGGCCCACTATGCGCCGTTTCGACCTACCGCCGGCTCTCCTTCGCAGAAAACGTCAATTATTAGAATGATTTCACCTCATCAAACAATTGAAAGTATAGACCTATATTGACACACTCTCACTTGTTTGGTGGGATGACACCATCTCACATCGTCATCATCTCTTCATCTTCTTCTTCTTTTTCTTCTTCGTCTTCCTCTACGTGTCATACCAGTGACGAGTGACTTGTTTTGCTATTCAGGAACATTCATGCAATAGTCATTCATCGTACTACACGAAAATGCATATAATACAATCATGAGTACAGATACACTGAAAATATTTGTCTTCCAAAAATTTGTGACGTTGAATTTAAAGGAAGATGGAAGATGGGTAAATTAAGAGATAGAATTTTATTGTGACTGGAATTTAAAATGTAAACTTTACCTCGAGTAATTTGATTATCTTATGGCTCTGGTTTGACGCAGATAACAAAAACTATTTACAGTAGGACATTTCAATGTGCTCGTGGTAAATCCTTGGTAGATTGAACTGTCTTTTAGTCCCTGGGTAACCATAAAGCATCCTGTGGAATAAACCACCCTTCGTTTCCCATTGCATTAAGAAGATCCCATGGATAAACAGACCAGAAATTCGCTAGTATTTATGTTTTAAAGTCACTGTTTTTCTGTTATCTGAATAGAATGAAGGAATACTGAACTTCTTAATAGAAAAATCTTGCTTGAAAAGATGATCATTTCAACTCAAATTCAATATGCTTTATATTCCAACTTAATTAATACGAGTATATCGGTTCTCAAGTCATTTAAATTTGGAAAAATTGTCGTTCAAAAGTTACGTTAGTTAGATTTTACGATAAACATATATTCAGAAAGAGTAGTATAAAGCTATTCTAAAGGAGCAAGTGTATTTTTCAATAATCACGAGAACGATGAATGAGAATCGAATGGGAAAAGGAGGGAGCGTGGAACCTTATGGTGAATCGTTCTGAGCCCATGGTTAGACAAGAGAAATCCCTGGCTTCCAGAGGCTCTGCTTCAGCTAATCCAGCTCTATCAATCTAACGTCTGAAAAGACCGTCAAAGTCTCCTTTTTTCGAGTTTTATGGCGCTTCCGATAGAACTACTCATCAGACTCGAATGTTATTCAATCGATAGTGAAAACAATGTACACAGAGGAATAAAGTTAGTAATTACCGTTAAATCGTGCAAGAGACGGAAGCATCGAATACATGCTGTTTCGATTGGCTGAATTACAGATTCTAGCTTGATCTACGTGGAACTCGTACGTCGTTTGGCACCAGATGTACGGAACCCTCTATTCGTGGCTTTAATCAAAGCGCCTTCTAGGGGTTGTTACACGGGGCAATTAGTTCTGGCGATTTATAAGCAGGATTACGGGGTTAATTTATAGTAACGAGTCGGAAGAAACACGAGGCTACTTGAGTTCCCGATAAAATTTTTCTAGGCAATCAAAATTATAACAAAATTTCTGCAATAAAAAGATCTATAATTAACTTCTATCAAAATTTTAATAAGTTCGACGAATTGAAAATCGATTCAAGAGATTACAGTTACGTTTCTACAATAAATCTCTACTGTTATCTAGTATCAAAATCCTAAAATATGTCAACTAAAATCGACTCATTTTTTGACTAGAAAAATATTAACCGATCTTTTTTATTTTTTTTAGCTTGGAAGCTGCTCTTATCGGTATCTAGCACTTGGCAAAGTGTAAACAGATTCCCTACAACAAACCCTTCCGCCCTTTCTGTGGCGTGTAATCTGTCCTCAGCCACTCGTCGTCTATGAGCCTCTTCAAGCCAATTCTAAATCCTCTATTATTATGCACCCTTCCGAACCTCGCGAAATCAGGGCAATATTGTGACTCCCGGATTTCATTCTCGAAAAGCCAAGGCTGCTTCCACACACGAGGAGATGCTCCGAAACAACTTTAGAAACAATAATTTGCTTGGATTCGCAATGACGCAGTAGAATATTGGCCAGTAGATACGGAACGTATCTGGTCAGACATAGAGTAAATTGGATGCGCGAGACACTAGCTTCTGTCGTGCAACAATCTGACTTTTGTTATCGCTTTTCCAGCTATACGCTACGATATTGGCATGCATTATTGTAGTTTAACATAAACAATTAAGGGAAAGTTTGAAAAGATACAATATACATGTAGGAGAAGCTAAGGTTGTGGTTACATTAAAAGGAACACTTGTAGCTCGTTCTATTAATTTCACATAAAATTTCTGAAGAACAGGACATGCTGTGATATTGAAAAAGTTCTGAGAAAACATTTTAATAAAACTCACCCGAATATTTCAAGTTACAGTGCTCCCTAGAGAGCGAGTACGTGTTTTCGGAACTCATTAGTCTGGTCGGTGAGTGTGTCCGGGCGAAATTCTGAAATTTACAATAAATACCTGTACTTATTGAACTACATGGATATATATTTCGTAACATTCACCACAAAAATTACCGACATTTCTTAGAGAATCTAACGAAATCTGTTGATGAAAGAAATTGGTGGTAGTGAAAGCTCATAGAAGGTACGGATGCATCCGTTCTCAGGCAACGATTACAAAAATTACTATCTTTCTTAAGGAAATACTACTAAAAGGAACCAAAGAAACAGAATAAATGAACAGCTACCGTAACGATAAACGATCATAAAATGACGAGATCTAGAGACAGACACGATGAATGACATGAAACGAGATGGGAATGCCTTACATATAAGTATTCCTTGATCGCTGTGATTTTAGTGCCGATCATTTGCACATTGTCCATGTCTCTGCTTGTGCCCCTCGCCTCAGTCCCTACAACAATCAACAACAATGTCCGCTTCAGTGTCGAACTTTTCGAACAACACACTTTCGCGCTTTTTCGTATCTTTTTTATTATCCATAGCGAGAGCCTGACAGAAATTGCGCAACTGCGAAGCGAGAATTATTAAAAAATACGCCGAAAGAACACGGCAGGCCGAGCGACCAAAGAAACATGGACAGAGAGCATTGTCTGTTCTTTTTCGTTCTGATTTCTTTTTTTCTTTTCGTTTTGCATTTATTTGTCAGTGAACTTTCAACTTCAGGTTCTTTGAAATCGTATCGTTGCTCTCTGAACCGATCGACTGGTCCTTGGAGCGTGAGAAATGTAAGCGATAGATCATCCTCCAGAAATTAGAAACTACGGATCACTCTACTGAGAGAGAGTAATTCAAACGTGGCAAGAAACGATTACGTAAGGAGGAAGATAGTGCAAGCTAGTAGAGAATCGTGCAGCTTTCATTCAGATTTTCCGTATGTATGGTATTTGGTGATTTATGCCGGGGGAAAAATATAGCGGTATCCAGGCATGTAGAATTTTTATGTAGAATACAATTCTAACGAAATGTAGCATATTGTGATAAAATAGATAGAGTTAATAATATTAGAAGTACGTACGATGTATGTTTCTATACGTGTAGATAATAAAATACAAAGTCTTCTAGAATGTACAAAGTTTCTAGAATCAGGTATGGATTAAAGTCTTTTAGAAAATAGGATAATATTATACTATTCGAATTATTCGTCAGATTTTGAATAAATCCATTCACGGGATACATCACAATGACATTGAGAAGAACGAATGGAGCGAGAATGAGTTATGCGTGAAAGCGACATGTAATTCGAAACAAGAACCGAGAGGGTTTCAAAAAAACATTACCAAATTCCACAACAATCCCAAAAACATAATTCTTCCATTACCCCAATAGAAACCACCCTTGAAGAAATACAGTTCTATTTTCAAAACCCTCTCGTGTATCTTTAAACGACTAAAACTGAAGAAAGCGAAGATGATCAAGAAGAGAAACGGTTGCAACGAAACTCGTATTACCAAGGAAGTACTCACCGATTCCTTGCTATCTCCTCGTGGGATAGTTGAAGTACGAATACTTCGATCTCGCTCGCGCTCGCAAGGGGATGAAGCTGTTGTAAACGGTAGAGAAGGACTGGAGGATGGATCGACGATAGACTGGTGAAGCGACGACGGGCTTCGGGGTGGTTTCCAAGGGACTGCTTCCAGCCGAAAACGCCTGGACGACTCTCGAGCCTCGGCCTGACTCGGCCTGCCTCGAGTCTGCCTGACCCAGTTTCTCTCTCTCGTGCAACCCACGCAACTACCCCAGCTGGCGGGGGTTGTTTTCACGTGGGCGGAGCTCGAAACGTCGTCGTATGCACAGGGTTGAAAGGGACCCGCGTACGAGGGTGGTTACGTAGGCGTGCCGAACTCTAGCCAATCCCTGTTCGAACGTCATGCTGACGTCAGACAGTGGTATGACGTATCGTTCGTCGCTCTCCTTTATCTCTGTTTCCTCTCTAGCCTCGAAGGCAGATACGAGGACTCCACCGCGTGCGGTTTTCGCCACAGAGATGCCTGTGCACTGTCTCTCCTTTTATATGTTTACGAATGTACTCCAAATGTGGAACCGATAGGATCCAAGAGAGCTGCTTAGCCGCGAAATCTCCGGCACGCTTGCCCGTTAGCCGAGATACACGCTGGAGGGACAGTATCGGAGGTACTCGAGCTTTTCGAGCAGGGCTCCTCCACATCGTTTGAGCGCCACTCGTTATCGACAACGTGTGAAATTATTCAGCTAGCGAACAAAGGAATCACCTGTGAAAATCCTGCGAAATGTTATCGTGTGCCGGCAGGTTAAAATAAACCTTCGTTCTTTTCCTACTGTATCACCTAATATTGTTGAAGATATTTTTTTAGTAACGCGTTGGAAGTACTTCTATATTAATTTGAAAATTTCTCTAGAAAGTAGGAAAAAATCTTCTGGGAAAACCCTCGTTAATTTGGGATTCTAGGAAAAGAAAGCCTTGAAATGGATTGAGAAATAAAATGTTTGTATAATATCATTATAATATGCATAATTGATTGATTTGCTATCCTAGAAGAAGAAACTCTCGAAACGGATCGAAAAAATGATTTACGATATAACAACTACACGGTCCTATAAATATTAATACGAATTGTATTGAACGCTTGGAATAGAAATTATATTCTGGAATATCGGTGGATTCTTGGTCACGAGTATCCTGAGGAATTCAAATCATTCTCTGCTTAAAGAGATTGGAATCGTTGCCGATGAAGCTTCCTAAGAATTCACGGCGCGTCCGTGACTCGTTCGACTCCTACGTAGAATCTCCGATTCTTGACGTCGGATGTTTCAGCATCCAGCTGCGTTTCTTAGACAGAGAAGCAACGGTGCGACGCGAAAGAGACGCAAAAAATTTGATTGCCGATTTCTTTCGCGAAAAATGTCGCGACGCATGCGTCTCGTGGCTGGAGTTTTCGCCGCGCGAGGGTTGAGGTCTTTCCGACCGAAAGGGGAAAGAGAGGAAACGAGGGATACACTTCGAGAGAATGACAAGCGGAGGAAGAGGAAGAAACGTAGAGGTTAGGCGAGGTTATAGGGAAGGGTAGGAAGGACAAAATGGACGGCAGCCAATCGGATGGCGGGACAAAATGGCCGACGGTGAATTTAATCAATACTTCCTCCGTCCTTCGTGAGAGGGTGGAGGACAGGACAAGACCCAGAAACTGCCAGGAACGTAACAATCCATCGTCGAGTGTACGTATTCGCATCATTGAGGTCGATACACTTAGTTCCTTGCCTCTATGTTCCTCAGACACCCGTTATATGTACTAGAGAATATGAGTTCTTCTCCTTCGCTAACGATCCCCCTTGTTTTTCCATTGTAGTTACTTGTTTTTGTGTAAAATCGTCAGTAAAGTGCATTCTGAGAATGAAGGGTTGGTCAATGAGAAGAGTATATAAGTTGATCTCTTTTCATTTCTTCTTTCTTTGATAATTTGGAACGTTCTTCATTTAAGTATGTAGTTGAAGGCTCTCTAGCTGCGATGCCGATTATCTTGTTACGGGAAGAACATAACGAGTCTCGTAATGATAAAATTTCAAGTGGTAGTTATCTATTATTTGTTGAGAACGTAGTTGACGATTTTTTTAGTAATTAGTACATCGAATCTGGTAATTACCTAATTAGAGTTTTAGTATTACCTACTTGAGAAAACAGTTAGCTTCGTTAAAAATATTCGAAAACTGCTCTAAACCTTAAATTTGATATTCAGAAGGAGATTTAATTCGATGAATGGACCAAAATAGTCTTTGGATAATTGAAAATTCATACGATCGGATATAATACTTAAGAGCAATTACGTAAACATCAATTGATTTGAATATTCTTATATTCCTTCACGAATATTCGGGCTCGAACTCAAAAGTTAAAAATTCAATTAGACAGAATCATGGTGACATTTCAATATATCAGAATAAGGGTGTCATTGTACGAGAAATCGATTTGGAATTTGGTGGAAGGAGATTCAACAGCTTCTCGCGTCTGTTACTTCGCACAGAAAGTTTAAATTGAAACGATGCAGCCCGGAGGTACCGGGAAAAGAATTCTCGGATGCCTCGGGATAAATTTCTTGACGGTGCTATCGGCCCAGAGAATGCAAATTACTTGTGTCCAAGTTCCTCCTCCGCTGTTCCTGAGGGCTGTTTTCCACTTTTTCTCGCTTTGTCTTTACGTGAAAATCATGAAAGTACTATCTCGATGAAACAGATAAAGTGCGTGCTCATTTTCTGATAACACTGGCGCCGTTATGAATGTTACATTGTTTATTTGATTTAGAGAGACGTCGATATGAAATGCGTTAAATTTTTAATCCTTGATACTGCAGGAACGCGATATGTCGTGTATTATCCTGTATTATCTACGAATATCAATTTTGCGACGAATTTTAACCCTGGAATATTATAGGAAGGTATTGTATTATTCCTTATTTTTTTAAAATAGAACATAAGAAATGTTAATTATTACTATAAGTTATGATTTGATAAACTGTTGAGTAGTAAAGGTACGCTTGTTAGCTGTTATGCTAATCAAATTACGTTTTTAAATCATCTATTTTTACTTATCTTCATAGTTAGAATATTTAATTTCCCGATGTAGATAATGCTATCCGGAAATTATTTTGAATTAAATTTAACGCAGGCATATTTTTCTACCATTATATAATTTCTCAATTTGATGAAAATATGAAGAAATCATTAAAATTTTACGTTAGTATACACGAAACGAATTTTACATTCAAATCTTTTTTAATCATCCAGGCCCCTTTATTTCTTCAAACAAAAATAAAATATTGACATAAAAATTCGAAGAGCGTGATAGGAATAATTGATCTCTCAGTATCATAAAGATACACTGATAAAAAACCAACAAAATAAAAAATAATATAATAGTTAAATGTTTTAATTTTTCAATTGAATATGAAAAGACTATTCATAAATGTTGAAGGTATTTGTTAAGTATACCAATTTTTACATTTATTCCAGCGAATTAACTAAACACAAAGAATAGACAAGGGTCAAAAAAAAAAAGTAACTTTCGATCAAATATGCTGAATCTATACAAATTACAACGACAATGATTTATTTCACTGCTCATAAGGACAACATTTTGCTAATAAATAAGACATGATTGAAACGCGACAACGATCGATACTCGACGTATGAGACGTAGTATGTATCCCCCGCGTTTGCCAGTACGTGCATACGCGAATGGGTTACGCGTGAATGTGAATATTCATGGTGGCAGACTACGAGCTCGTTTGTCTCGTGAAATGAATTTCGAGTAACCTAGATTGAAAACCTGGCGTAGTTCGTCCACGCATTTATCTCGTTGCGAGGTCATTTTTCATTCGAAAGCTCGATGTCTGGGAAAATATAAATGCCAAAGGGACGAGTCGCTTCAAAATTTTTATTCGCCGGACACGAGATATTGCCCCTATACCTTGGAATTGAAAAATTCCACTTGTAACGTCGAGGAAAACATTTGTCACAAGTAAGCATTATTTAATTCGTATTATCACGGAGATCTTACATTTTTTCTGTTGCGTCGTTTCAGATTATCGTTATCAGCATCTCGTGATAACGTCCCATGGACGACGAATATGCCTAAGTTTAAAGTAACATGACAGAAAATTGTACTCATAATGATTTTCATCCTGTCGTATATATCATTTCACAAGTATTAAAGTTTTACGATATTATCGCAATTATTACACCGTATTACATCATTTCCTTATGAATGAAGATAAGAAAATAGAAAAAGTTAATCCCACGCGATACTCAACTTCTTTCACGTTTCTAATAATCTCTGTTTCTTGTCTCCAGTAATCTGATTTCATTGGTTATCGTTATTACGTAAACGTAATCATTCATCATTGACACAAGATACAGGTAATTTAATCGCCCTCGTTCATGTACTGATTCCTTGTATTTACGATTGCACTCCTGTTTCGTACTTTACAAGGAAAAGATTGAAATTGCTTGGAGTACGCGATTATCGGTAAGACCCAAGGAATACCAGGAATAAGCATTACATGAACTTTTATAGATAATCGATCGAAGTCTATAAGATCGAGTGTTCAGACTGTTTCCATGAACAGATGGATAGGATTTACGTGTTCCTCGAATGAATATGAGTGTCTTCAATAGGTCAGTGACCCTTTAAGAAAAGAAACGAACGTGAACGGAAAAGTATCCGCTGTGTTATCTTTCATTACGCTCCTTGGACACGTTTGTCCGTAATCAGTCTGTACCAGTTGATACAGCCAATGATAGTTAATGCGATACATACTGTTGGTGATCAAACAGTCGAGCCAGTGGCGTGCGTCGTAAAGCTTCAAATCTCTCATTCATTTCGCGCGATCAAGCTGTTGTCGGATCATAAAGTCTTCTTTCTAATTTACGTTTAATGTTAAAGGTAAGTTATCATTTTATGCCTTTTACATTATAGATATTTGGCTTTGAAACGCTGTTATTATCGAAAATTATTTATTATTGTTATTTTTCGAATTGAATCATGCAGAGGATAAATTCGATAATTTTATGAAAGTTAACTATTTGATTTCTGAAGGATTAACACTGGTACTATTAATAAAGAAATTATAAGATTTGTACGAAACAGATATAAATTTGGAACAAAGAAATATAAATTTAGAAGCCTATGGAGGAATATGTAATTGAAAGAAAAAACAAGCTTCCGTTCGTGCATTCTACAAATTACGATACAATCACGATACAAGAATGCAAAAATTTTGAGTAATATAGTTTGTGAAGTACAATCTTTAATTTACATAAATTCAAAAAAACAAATAGTCAAATTTCTTTTCAATATCGCCAACATGTTCCGGTTTTAATAACAAAAGAGGAAGAAAACAGGGTCGTTCTGATTCACGAAATAAGCTCACAAAGTCCTTTGTCAGGAGTAGATTTCAATTTCTGCGTGCCACATTCTCGACACAAAGGAATCTCAATGCTGGCTTCACGATCCCAGCAATCGCCATCGATTATTTTTATTCGTTAAACTGAAAAGCAATTGGTATATCTCTTCTGTGTCATCGCGTGTTTGCTATTATGTCAATTAAAATAAAAATGCCAGAACTTGTAGCTTCTATCGTTTAATTAAAATTAAAAATTGTACCGTGCACGCTACTGCACATGGAATCGATCGCGGTTTTTGTGCGAAGAAATTCTTCGGTTTCCATCGAGCTTCTACTCGTAAATCATCGACGCGAGAAAACCTTCGAAACAACTTAGGAAATAAAGGCTTACCGATTATCTAAGAAGGCACGAGCCCTTGATGACAATTAGTGGAATTTTAGTAAAGTTTGCCCGTTCCAAACTGGGGACGACCGCACCAGTTATCGACATACGGCACCCAAAACCGATAACGGATACCAAGATCCTGGTATTACTCACTCCGCGTGCCAACGAAGCTTCTAGGATATAGTGTGTCTCGTGATACCCGAATCAATCCATTATTCGACGAAGAAATTCGACGATCGAAAACAAAAGAACAATCTCCTTTTAATCGAAACATACTATTGTTCGTTGCTTTTCCAAGAATCTCAACTCCAGATCGTATCGTTTCAGAATTTCAGATATGTGTCTTAATCGTCAAGAGAAATTATTGTCAAATTCCAAAATATAATTTTAATTTTAATTCAATTTTACTGTTTGGATACTTTCATAATCGAGGAGTTTTTTGAAAAAAAATGTTAAAAGATAAAGCTATGAATTAGATAAATTGCTAGTATTTGTGTTTTAGTGTTTTAATATCATCTATATTTCAATTGATGATTATACTAGTTGTTAAAAATTTGTATTCCTTTTATATTTAGAAAAAAAATACAAACTCTATAATAATTGTGAATTGTTATGTAACCAAAAATCTGCATGCTTGTTTGGAACGCTCTTTAATTTTAGACATCGACTTTAATCATTAAGAAACAATGATCAGTTCTAAAGTTAAAAAAGCTAAAGTTCTAAGTTATACAAACAATCTTCTGTTTGTTTTTTATCTAAGTATTTATACTCCAAACTATTCACTTTGATCGTTAAAAAATGATCATTATACTCGCAAATATATGGAGAACCGTCCTCTTTTCCTAAAAATTTCAACTTCAGCTCGTATCCTATCAATACTTTTATATTTTAACGCATCCACTCAAGCCACTCAAGATATAATGGCAAAAGCCATCTTCACACAATTTCTACTCGCCTTCTTCCCAGAAATTCCCTCTACTACATGCACTATGTAACGCGAGTCACCCTGTATATCATTTGGAGACATACCAGAAGAGAAAGAGAGCTGCAGGAAATTCCCGATTGTCATAACCAATCCCTCCGATTCCTCCTCCGGCGGCTATCGGAACGCGGCAAGTTCCTCGTTTGCTTTCGTATTGATTAGCCATCACTTTCAGATGACGCCTCTACTTCGGTGGGTGTTGCTGGCGTTGCTGTTGGCCATGGTGGTCGCGCATCCGGTCGAGCACGCATGCGTTTATCTCTGCCGTGCACGGAACACCAGCCCCGAGATTACGGGAGGCTGCGAGCACCAGCAGAAACTCGTTCTTCAGTCCAGCGGAGGCCGGTTCCCGATTCACCGTCTCTTCAGGCTCTGCTTGACCCCGTGTCATGGTTCGTCGGATTTGCTCGTCTTCGACAACACCCATACCTGTCGTACGTTTCGACAGACGCTTATCCAGTATCACGGCTGTTCCTGCGACGACGTAAATTATGGCGAAACAAGGAATAACCAAGAAGATCCTTCGACAGTCAAGAAATTCGAAGAGGATCAGTTGAAGGGGACCGATGTAACGAGGATGTTGGAGAAGGCGGGCGAACAACAGATTGTTCGAGGTCAAAGTTTAAAGACCAAAGATGTTCGTCGATACATCACGGAGATCAAAGTGGAAAAGGATATAATCCAAGCAGACTTTAAAGATACCGACAATTTAAATAAAGCAGAATCTGAAGAGACATCTAAAGATGCTGCTACTGGTAATTTAGAGAAACCAGGCTCCAAAGATGATGCTTCTCGCACGGAAGATTCCACGGATGAAACATCTGTAGACTGGGACCGATGGTGTATGAACCAATGTGACAACGGTAAGGGTGGAAGCGCTTGTAACTGTGACATAATACCGTGAAGAGGAAGATGGGCTTCCGGACGATGAAGGCAGCAGATTTACGAATTTACATATCTCGTAGGTTAGTCGGAACAATGGTACCGATAGATATAAGGTTAGTTTCTTTGATTGATAACACGTAAACACCGTTTATTTCGTGTACCTTTCTTTCTTTTCCTAATCTATGTATATTCCTCGATAATCCTCGTCGGGGCGAGATTCGATCGTATATTACGATTCATGTATGCAATTCCAATAATCGCGATCGGCGGATAAGAAAAGAGTATTTCGTGTCTTTTATCTGAAGATGCTTTCGACCCAGCTGCTCGTTGTTAATCTACCGATCAACGAGATATCGACAAAGTATGACTGTAGTGGAATATTTTTTTCGAAACGTTCGCAATCTGCGATTATCGGTCTTTAGATGGCTTAATTGCTTTCCTAGGCTTAAGAGACTTCTTTAGACGCTAGGTCCGGTTCACGCGCTCAACGGGGGGAGCTTAACGACCAGAGAAAAAACTTTTTATCAGACCGCAATAGAGGGATTTTCTTCGAGACAAAGGAGGCTTTTCGTTGTCACGAATTATCGACCGTTCTCCACGATAAAAATCACACATCCTTCACACGGTATTTACAGTTCAGGGAAACCATAAAGAACACTGTGAGCATCGTTCTAGAGGCGTGTGAACAGGACAATAAAGTGCAATGTGTGTATTATGCAATAAACGATATTTATACGTGGCAGCGGTGCAACAAACGCGTGCACCCGCGCGTCGATATACGTCTAGTTTCCTAAGATTTCTTCTAGTTGTAATAAATAATCTTTTACACAACGCCGGCGTATCTTAATTAATAATGCTGTATTTAATATTAGGATATCAATAGTTTAAGGTATTTGTTAAGGGAAATGAAACAAAATCCATGTCTTCCAATTTCGTAGTTTCCTTCATACTTCGCGTATAATCGAGCCTCGAACATGATCGGATGTAATAATCCGACAGGCGAGCAGAACAATGCAAGCATGCGAGTACTTGTTGTAGTTGTTATTTAGGTGATTATTTTTTGAACGCGATCACGTTCCGGTTCGAGGGAAATCGATGGTGATTGTAAAACGATTCTTCGGGTTCCTTAGAACAAAACGTTCATTTCGTTCATTTTATATAGTGTGCCGTTCAAAAAAACGTTGTGACGCGACAATAAGACGTAGATTCTAGTATGCCTGTGCGATGCAAAACTTTGTCTTTCGCGCACTTTCGACACATACATCTATCTGTTAAAGAAAAAAGAAGATACAGCTAAAATGTATTTCTATATGAATCATGCGTCCTTACGTTATAATAAATACGGCGAACAGTAAAAAATTGGTTTTTCTGTTAGGATCGATCTACACATTGAAATAGTTCGGGTAATAATAGTAGGAAATGCGCGAAAGACTCGACTTCAGCAATTTATTATCTGGGCTATGTAATAGTTGTAAGTGAAGTAATTGCTTTGTAAATATAAATACGAATAATCGGAAATTTTATTTAACTAACGATATAATATCGAGGAGTCAAAACTTGTGGGGTACCAATTTACAAATCTAGAATATAATCTGCACAATTTAATCGTTGTTAACGTTTACATGGAGTTATTGTATTCTGATATGTACCTACACGTAAAAAATGTATGTGGTTGTTGCCGGTAAGCAGTCATGGAAAATAATTAAGCGATATTATAATTATAATTATATTAATATTATTAGTATTAACGAATATTACGCTCAAAGGCTCGTTTATCGGCATATTTACGAGTTAATCCGTGTCTCTAATATATTTGTATTATTTATGTTTGTGATTGTACATTATGTATATATCGTATAAGTAAATAATCTTTGCATTATGTTTTGTCATACGATAAATAAAGAATATTGTAATCTAAACGATACACTTTTAGATAAATTCTCGTAAAGTTTGAAGTGTATTAAAAAACATTATTTATAATTTCGAAGAATATTTTCCTCAAGCTAAAAATTGGAAAATGATCGGTAAGAGATAAATGCAAAAGAAATTTATAGATTCCTTCTTTATCATCTACAGCTTGTTCAGACAATTGAAGATAATTTATCGACATTTACCTACTGTAAATCTTCGTGTTATCAGCTCAAATGCGTGGTTTCTGTTGAAATATCAGGTCCCTTCTATATCGTCTCTGTTCCACATGTCCGTGCTTCAGTGTCACGATGTATCCACTGGCGAGATACAGAATAGACGTGACATGCAATGCTTTTTCGAGTTCTACGTTTTGAGGGTCAACCTGACATTATCGATTCAATATAATATTGGTTTGGTATATATATAATACTCGACTGTAGTGTCTCCATTGACTAATTCTGTACCTCGTCGGTTGTATCGCGATAAAATGTCTAATGTCTAATCAATGATCGCATTCTACTATTTCTTCGGTAGATAACGCAGAAATTTAAAGATAAAAATAAGAATTTTCTAATCATCAATCGGTCAAATAGGACATTAATAAAAAATTATCCAAATTATTAATTTTTACTCAGCTTACACCAATATTGGAATATTTTTAAAAAATATTAACGTTTCTGAACAAATTTTCCATCTATACTCACAAAAGTTTCTATGAAACTTTTACATTCATAGTTTTGTAGAAGAAAAAAAAGGAAATAGTACATTTAGCAATATTATGTTACAAAATGATGAAACAATGTTTTACAAAATTAAATGCAATATATAATAATATTGTAACCTGAGGTAACATTATTCATTTTGTTTTTATATCTATATAAAATATCTTCTGTGTCGTAAATAGATCGTCATTTCCCTTGGGGTAAAAGGTAATCAGGAGTGTCTGTAATTAAGTTTCGTACGCTATTGCTTGTAACATTGTTCTATAACAATATTACAGCACATATCTCTGTGTGTAGTCTGGCTTCTTATAAAAGCCGAACCTTCTTTCGGAAACAGCAGATCACAGTCATCCTTCTCTCCAAGAAGATCTTCCAGTTCTAGGTAAGATTAGAAATACATTATTATTATTATACTATAGAAAATAAAATTTCTTTACATTCTGGTGTAAGAAAAATTCAGATAGCTGTCTTGAATCATTTCTAGAATTTCCCACAAATGTTCAAACTTACATTCTATTCTTCTTTTATAATTCATGATTTTTAAATTCTGCGTTTTAAGTTTCATATAAATGCTTGCATATCTTTCTATTGTTTCCACTGATTGTCGTCGTTGTACGAGGAATTTGAACATTACGTCGAATCGATACATCCTTAGACAAACTTCTTGGTGAGTTCACTTGCAAATAATGTAGGCCATCTGTACTTGATAGGCACATTTGTCTTCGGTTCATTTCTCTACTATAAAAGCTCCGAGCTTTTGCCTTATTTGCAACATTCGCTGACCAACTACCGTACAAGTTCTATCGTTTCCACATTTGTAAGTAAACTGACCATTTCTATATAAGAACTTTTCCCTTATATATTAAACAATTCTATTTGGCAAATTTTACTCCCTGTTCCATGTTACTTTTAGTTTCTTCTTCCTATACGATATTCTTAGTTTATCAAATAGTTGTCCTTTTAATTTTAAGCAGTCTACAAATCAAAACCGTCAGAATGATGTCCTTCCGCTTCGTTCTTGTCATCGTCGTTGTCGCCTTCATCCTCGCCATCGCCGTGGATGCCGCCTACAGGAAGCCTCCCTTCAACGGAAGCATCTTCGGCAAGCGATCCAACGCTATCACTGGTAAAATAAAAATTTACAATATCTTTTAATTATTCTATAAAGAATGAGAAGTGTTTCTGTTTCTAGAACTTCGCGATTAAGAATTTTTCAGATTTCTTTTATGCTCTTCTAAACTCCAATAGTACATTTTATTTTATATTTATCCAAACTCTGAATTTTATATTATTCTTTCGTTCCATCAAATTTTCATTTATATAATTTTTAATATTTCTTTGTATTTAAATTCTTATACTAATTCTTATCTTATATTTTGTCTCTTTCGATCAAATTTCATCTGACACCCCGCTACCTTTATCTTACGTCTAACCGTATTGAATTTCCATATTATTCTGTCGTTTCCCTGACAATTTCTATCAAAAATGATATTTCTGCATGGAATGTTCCATAGATTACGAACTCATCAGCCGAGCCATGTCATCGGTCTGCGAAACCGTCAGCGAAACATGCAACGCCTGGTTGGCACGTCAGGACTCCAACTAAAAATATTGAAAACGCCAGGGTTCACTTGAATGCGCCGAATGCTAATATTTATTGCTTGATCATTTCATCGACGTGTAATACATAGATAGCCAAACTATGTCAATGTCTAGTTCAACAATCACTCTGACGCTTCGAGATTCGTCGCATCGTCCAAATCACTCGCCGTCTTGTAATTATATCGCTTAGATTTCAATTAATCTCGTTGTATACATGTTTCTGATAATACAATATAATAAAATCTAATGTTTCCTGACATTTATTCGGTGGTTTGATAATTTCCATCTTTGTAACTTTTATGTAAAATTCGTATGTCCAGATGTTTCTTTTATTTTTTTTTAAGAAATCGACAATTTTATTTAATTTTTATTTAATTTTAATTATTGAATTTTATTTAATTATATTTATTTATTTAATTGAATAATATATAATATTTATAATATTTATAATATTTATTTAATATAAATATTGTTATTATTATTTTAAATATTATATTATTATTATAAATATTAACTTATAATATGTATTGAATTGAATAATTATTTAATATTTATTATTGATAATTTACAAGTGTTAAGAATGTACATTAAAGTTTACATTTGCACGCATTAAACATTCCATGTTGCAAAAATGGATGAATTTGTCTCTTACTTTATGATTTCTGAATTCTATATAGAGCCAAATCATTTTATCTGATTATTGAAAATAAATTTAAAGAATGCGTCTTTTCGAGAAAGTGTCCAATTTTAAATAATTTACGTAGCAAGCAGAGGTTCAACCAAACTATCCAATATCTGAAATGCAGATCGAACGATTCGATATGGGGAGCACGTATCACTCACCTGGTGGAATAAGGGTTACGCTTACGCGTGGACAAAGACAGTTTCCTAAAAACAAACAGGAAAATAATTGCCTTATAAATCAATGACTTCTTGAAATTCACGATAATTTAATCTTTAATACATCCATTAAAAATGTCATCGATAAATTTCAACAGCGTATTATCCTTTTACAGAGATATATTATTAATAACTAAAACATCTTATTACGTTAGTAATAACACAACATTTAAATTTCTATCCTTCACTCGTGTTCTCATTTTAGCAAACAAGAAGGTTTTCAGCCTTTTGAGAAAAATTTCAATCTAAAATTAAAACCAAATAAGGATCATTCGTAATTATATCATCATTATTAAATTATAATAAAACAATTTTTGAATATTTTCCTCAAACTTAATACACTTTTCAACGACAGATGAACACTATTGAATAGAGAATTAAGAATTAATCATTAAATATTAGGTCGTCCAAAAAGTTTCTTTCATTTTATAAGGAAATAATGGATGCACAATATTTTCCATTTTATATTATTTTATCGAATTACGTACGATCCATTTTGTTCTATCAAAATGAAGATCACAACGTTCGACTGATTAGGTTTCATGTTTGTATAAAGATGCATCGTTGTAAAAGACGGGTCTGTAAAAGAAAGACATTTTTCAGACAACCTAATACTTCCTATATAATACGCGAGTTATTTAATTCCAATTACAATAAGACTGTTGAAGTGGTTACCACTTCTAAGAAAACTCTACATCTGGTCTTTTTAGTTTTCTCAAGCACTGAAGCCATCGACAGCGTGTAGACGAAAGACTGCGACGAAGTCAGGCCATAAACAGTAGACAGGCGACGTTGGCTTCGGGGGTTTTCAGTTATTATGTAACACAGCTTTTTCAGTTATTAGCTTCGGGGTTTTTCAGTTATTATGTAACACAGCTAGCGTGCGGATCTGGACCAGCTCAAATTGTATTTTTACTTATTACACTTCTATTTAAATATATTTTCTACCTTACAATTTATCCACGTGTTTTCTCTGTTTACACACCGAATAATCTCAATAAAGACGATAAAAAAAAAAAACATTGAAATCTGGAATGAGAAGATTTGACGATCAATTTAAAATACAAATTTCCAATCTCAGAAAATCTTCGCGGTATACTCGAAACGTAAGCGACGGTTCAAATATTCCACAGACAAAAATTATTCAGCGACAAACGTTCAGCTTCAAATTCATTCGACGAGAGGATAGGGGTGCAACAAGTGTCAGCATCGATTCACATTAAAATCAACCTGATCGAAATACTTAATGCATTCTAAATCGCTGCATAAATAGAAGGATAGCTGACAATTTTTGTTCAGTGTATCGTGACCACGGGAAGGTAAGTGACACGTGCAGAACAAACTTCCCAAGAAAGCGTTTCAATTTTCTCTTCTTTATTCTGGCTTCCGCAGATACACCGTAACCTTACATACATTTCCTTACACGTGAAGAATGTAGGGGAGAAACATTATAAATCACATTTTCTATATCTCACAAGGAAGCAATTTTAGAATTCAGTACGTTGTTAGTCGATCGCGTGTTACTAAAATTGTCTCTATATTTTGTTTCCATCGTAAACATGTGTTTTCCCTATCCTCTTCAACATTTCAAAGTTTGTTTTTCGTATAATATTACGATATGAGGATATTAACATTAGAACTGCCGATAGTTAACACGAAGCTATTTTTACCAAAACCAATCTTTAAAAAATACGTAATATTTTTACAGTTATTGATTTGTTACTTCCTTACAGAAGCAATTCCATGTTGTGTAGTACATTTTTGGTATTATTAATATTAGGGATCATGATTCCTAAACGAGACTCGACATATTTATAAGATTGTAGAACCAATTATTTTGACTGGTGTGGTATTTCTAGTGTTAAAAAGCTTGGCTTTGTAAGTATACTTTTGACTTTTATACAGGGTGGTTGATAACTGGTGGTACAAGCAGAAGGGAGTAAAAAAAGAAGTTGAAAATATAGAATAAAAATTTCTTTTTTTTTATTTTTTTTAATTTTTCCATCGAGACAACGATCTACAGTGAGATCCGTTATAACGAAATGCGATAAAGTGCACGCGTACCGAGTAAAAATTCAAAGACGATTTTCTCGAAAAAAGCCTAAAACGAAAAATTGTTATTCTATATTTTCGACTTCTTTTTTCGCGTAGAATCACCCCCTCTCCGCTTGTACCACCAGTTACCAACCACCCTGTATAAAACTTCGTCAACGTATCAGCTATTTTTAAATGACTCACATGTTTGGGCCTAGCAGATTATAGTCATTACAGTATCGAATATATTAAAATATCGCTAATCTTAATAGTCGTATTTGTTACCTTTACATAAAACTCGACCAACTACTTTTACAACATTTATATCCTTGAACGAGATTCTTGTCGTTTTTAATCGTTACGTTAATACCCTCCTGTTTAATATCAACGTAACGTTAAAATCAAAAAATCAACAAAATTACACTTATCGTGTATTTCCTTCTTCTTCGTATTTACGCGAACGTACACGCAGAAAGAAATCGAGAATGAACATCTTAGATCTTCAAGTTCGGTTTCAACGTCGGCTGAAACAACGAGAACGTAATGGAACGTACACGTTGGGAAGATTTCTCACGCGTGATCATCGCGCAGATGCCATCACAAACATCGGGAATATTTAAATGCAATGGGGCTTTGCCGTGCAAACTCTACTATTCCTTCGCCCACGGTGCAGGAGTATTCTGTCCACTCTTAGCGATAATGGAAGAAGTCCTAGGAAAAATCGCTCAGTTTGCCACATACAGTCGCGGAAACAGCGTCGTGTGCACTTTGCTCTGCTGGCTTGTTCGAGTATACGATACGTTTTCGCAGACAACGATCATGGTCGAACGAGCGGACATAGTCGTTAGATAAAATTTGTTGGATAGTCACAGTGTTTTGTTAGTTAATTGTTTTACAAGACTGATCGAGAATTAATCGATTCGTTCGCAGATCCAAAGCGAGAAGATGACGAGTTTGCGATCTTTGGGATTTTCACGACGTTTTATCGTTGGTGGTGAGTTTATTTTTCAAATGAAGAATATTTTGTGCCGAGAGTGCAGTGTCCTTTTTATAGTGATCAAGAGTGAATTTCGTGAGAATTTCTTCTTTAAAACATTTTAGCTCTTACGGTTGGCGTTTTGGCATTGCTGGCTTGTGAAAATCTATCTAAAGCAGACGAGGTACCGGCATTCTTCTTAAAAATTGCCAAGAACATTCCTCGTGTAGGACGTAGCGAGGGTTATAATGATTTTTTGAAGTCTCGAAGGAACATTCCACAGGTCTCAGGCTATAACAGTCGTGCACAGGTATTAATAATTGAGACACAGTATCTTAATTTCATACTTTTTATACCGCACAGTAGAATAAGCGATTTCGATCAGACGGTGTATTGGTCAGAGTACTGTCTCGTGCGAATGTTCAATGTTTTTGTAATTGTTAGTTATATTACATAAAGTTAGCGTGTGTTTTCTTCATCTTTAAGGCTGAATCCTGGGCACCGTATGCTAGCGACAAAACTTTCTCGAGACCTATAAAGAGACGCGTGGATTATCCTTCGATTGATGGTAACGAATCAATTTTATACGATTAAGTCAGGATAATCGTAAAATAATTTTCTGATTTCTAGCAACTGTCCATAACTTATTATTTTATTTAAACGACAGGAATAATAAGTAGCAGCATACAAAGTTTTAATTAATATATCAAATTTTTTCTAAAAAAAAAAATAATTTTCGATCGAAATTTAGACTTCCAACAAACGAAAAAAGAAAAGAAAGAAATGTTCTGATTTCTAACAACTGTCCATAACTTATTATTTTATTTAACCGACAGGAATAATAAGTAGCAGCATAGAAAGTTTTAATTAATATATTAAATTTTTTGTAAAAAAAAAAAATTAATTTTTCGATCGAAATTTAGACTTGCAACAAACGAAAAAAGAAAAGGAAGAAATTTTCTGATTTCTAACAACTGTCCATAACTTATTATTTTATTTAAACGACAGGAATAATAAGTAGCAGTATACAAAGTTGTAATTAATACATTAAATTTTTTCTAAAAAAAAATTAATTTTTCGATCGAAATTTAGACTTCCAACAAACGAAAAAAGGAAAGGAAAGGAAAATGAATGTTACACACATTCTGAAAATTTTATTAAAACGTTTCCTACCGTTTTAACAGATGCTTGGGCTTGGCAACACTTTCCCCTCGCGATAGAAGGACCTCGAGAACTCTGGCGAACTTTGGCTGGCTATTCCAAAGACACATCAGATGCGTACGTTTTTCAAAATTATCAGTGCGAAACTGTCTAGTTGATAGTTGGTTTAATGTTTGGTTAATTCGTTTAATAAAAAGCGTGGACAACGACGTATGGAAACGGAAGAAGAGAACGGGAAATGAGCCTGTGATTTCAGAGGACAATTAGCATTAAAGAAGCGAGATGATGACGTCGCTGTGCCTACGGATGAATATACTTTAATGATTGCTGTCGGTGTAAGGTGTTGGGTTAAATATCGAGAACAATAAATATGTAAATAGGAGATGTATTCTTTTTTCAAACGTCATTTTCTCCTCTTACTTCGAATGAAACCCTTATTTTATGATTTGGCCAGACACATCCTAATTTTGTAGAATTAAAATGTTCTTTTCGTGTCTCTTTACCCAAATGACTAACTGCAAACGTAACATTGTATATGCTGAACAAGTTTCTTTGTAATTTGTCGCACAACTGTTTCTCTCGTCTGCGTTTTTACCAAGTTTTTCTTTATGCTAGTAGTGTGCTTAAAGCTATTATTCAAGAGGAAAATTGCTAACACCAATCATGGAATATCGAACAAAGGACAACATGTAATCTGAAAAATTTCGTTGCCAAATTCCACTGGCAGATGGTTTTGCATATGCCATCGATCGCTGACATTAAGAAAAATAAACGACTGACACGTTTGACGCATCTGCGTGCAAACTGTTCGACAATCGAACCGCGCGAAGTATTATCGATTTTATGAACCTTCTGCTTCGTACGTGTAATATATCACCTAAATCTTGCAATTCAAAGTTTTTGAAATTTATTGTATCGTGCCATTTCTTCTTTTTTTTTTTTTTACATTAGATTGGAATAAATGTGTTTCCATCGACGAAGGAATAATTTCTTCTTCTCCAAATCCCGCAAAACTTCGGTTCTGAAAGTACAGAATAGATATTTAATATTTCAACGACTTAGTAAAAGATCGCTTACAAAATTTTAAATAATAAACGAGAAAAGAAATTGTAATATTTTCGCCTTCGAAAATCTACTTCGTGCTTCATTGTATATTTAGGAGGTTCTGATAAACATAACGCATATGTTTCTGAAAAAGGAATAGGATAGCCGGCGCCAGTTCTTGGAAGGATCGCACAATTGCGAAATTGCAGTTTCAGGCGTCCTCTGTCAGTCGTCATATGGGAGATAATTTTCCTAGACGTTGCTGGAAACGTGAGCGTACACGTATGTAAGTACTTACTTACATGACAACCAACTCTCCCGTAATTGTCGATTTTATCGATTTCGCGTGGCGTACGTAAAAAATGACACTGGAGGGAAGGGTCACATAATATCGCGAAGGTTTGCATCGGGTACAGTCACCATGAAAAATATACGAAATAAGAAGCTATTTCCTTCTTCATCTTATTATCCATCCAATTTAACTGCCTGACACAAAACTCGTTTTTACCAACATTTATTCTTAACTTTAAGGGATGAAACTACCCCTTTTAATTTGTTATTTATCCAATCTAAATGGATGATATAAAAGTCACTTCTCTATATAAATTTAGTAGAGATTTTTAAGGGTTGACAATATTTCCTAATTTACTATCCACTCACTTTAATTGATTTCATTTCATTTTTATTCCAATTTCTTTTAAACTGTTAAGAGACGAAAATTCCACTGCTTGTCCATTATTCATCCCATTTAATTCAATAATTTACAAACCATTTCCATCTAAATATAAAAATATATATGTTTTTAAGGGATGAAGATACCGCTTTTAGAACCTCTTTTTGATCTTATTATCCATCCAATTTCATTCGTTAATAAAAATATCATCTGTATCAAAATTTATTTGATCTTCTTAAAAGAGGGAAGATAGGTATGCGTCGTTATTAGTTATTGCAGAGTAGAACGCGTCATGTCAACCCTCGGGTTGTCACGACCGTGCATACAGTTTCTCGTTAAAATCGACATTAGAGTTAGTACTCGAGAAGCAGTTATGATAATGACGGGGCTGTGCCTCGATCAGCCACGTGATCGTTTGCAACACTTGTTGGTCAGAACGCGGGCGGATCGAACCTCGAGGAGAAGTCATTTCGGTATCACTTTATAGAAGCCTTGGAGGAACCTTCATCTACCGTCGATAACCCTCGAAACAACACATATTTTGTTCAACAAAGTGTATAATTTCAGCTTCTTTCCCCGATAAAACTTTCATTCGCTCTTCGTATACGAATTTCCTACTATTATAACAATTATTAACGCTACGAAACATAATTTGTAATACATTGTTACCATAGTAAGCGACAGTGAAGCATCTGCAAATTCAGTGAATCGAAAACAAAGCAAACTTAGGGCGAAAATAAAATTTACGGAACTGTTTCCCACTATCTATATGTGAAATTTATTTAAAGAAATATTTAAAATAAATTTCTAAATAAACGTTCAATTTTGCTGAATGATGGAAAGATGGCGCCACGCGCCTGAAACGTAACACCAACTTCGCAAACCTAACTAGAGATATCGCCACCGATCGCTCTCGCTTGCCTCTCTTCCCTTGCCTTCTCCGATTGCACCCCGAGACAATAAATTGTTGTAATTACAATAATCTCGGTGTTTAAATCAATGCTCGGTGTTTACGCGGAGGCAGCCGCGTAACTGGTAATTTTAATTCATTACCAACGAAGCGGTGCTCTCTCGGTGGATCTATCTGTTTCGTTCTCTCGCGCTTCTCACCGTTCGCGATAATTCGCAATGTGACGAGCCGGGCCGAACAATGAACGACACAATGCTCCCATGCACTTAAACGATCCATCCTTCGAAGACCCAGATTCGTGACACGACACACGGTCTCCCGTCATCGATAGAGTCGTGCAGCTTTCTAAACATCGGCTAATTACCCCGTGGGCCAGGCCATAGAGCGCGCGCAATCCTCGAAGAAACGTTGTTTGGCAGCAGCCGCGTAATTAAAAGCCGCGCGCTCTCCCGGCCGTGTTCCCTCGAACGAGCGACCCATACATCTCAGCATAAACTTTCCAAATAATTATACCGAGTATTATTTAATTCAAGTAATGACTACCGTGGTGAACCGGCTGCCGTAACAACGGCACCGAAACAGAAGAAGTGGCAGCGAAGGCGGAGAAGAGAGGAGAGACGTATCGGAAAGTATTCGTCCTGGAATATCTGCTCTTATCTCTCTTACACTTTCTATGTGTACCTTCTTTCTCTTTCCTTCGTTTGCTCTCCTCTGCTCTCGTGCCAACGGATAATTCGCACGTACGACGTTTTCACCTTTCCGTGCGCTAGCTAGCCGCCGCGCGGCACCGATTTTTCGTTGAATACCCTCGCGTTTCCGCGAACTCCGTAACATCAACCACCGGGCCGACTCCCACCGACTGGTGTGTTTTCTGGCGCGCGAGATGAGCCAGGAGAAGACAGAAGAGAGTATACGAGGACGAGAGCACCACTGTGAACCAGGGCCTGGCTGGTTTGCACGTAGCAATTTACGGAAACCGCACGTAACGCGCGTTCACCGTCAGCCGGAGGAGGCGGAGAGACGAAGAGAAGTCGACACGGAGCGTTTCCACGGAGTGTTACGTAACGGATCGACGCTAGATCGCCGGCCGGAGTAACTGTATCTTCGAAGAAGAAGCAGCCTCCGCCGTGGCCGTGGCAAAATCACGAAGCAGAACTTTGCCTCCGGGACTAGGGATAACGATCCTCGGCTCCCATTTTCCTATTTTCAAGCCCTTCGATAGACTCGCGTAGGGTTGTTTCGGCCACCTGAGTTTCAACATCTTCAAATTCGACGTTAAACTTCGCGCGGAGTAACTAAACTTGTTGTATGTTACAGTTAGGCTTGCAATCTTATGTATTTCTATTTGTGAGAATTTTTAGGATGCAGAAACAAACAGAAATATATGAAATATATGAAATAGTATTTTGTATGATATTTAGTGGGTAAAACAATTTTCTACTTAAATCTCATTTTTTTTAATTACATTCGTAGAAATATGGTTTTGCATGAATATTCGCAGTCTAATCGTGAAATACTACTAGTCTTTGATTGAATGAGAAAAAAAAACCGAATTATTATAATTGCAACCGATGATATTAATGTTAGTTGAACAATTTCCTATGTTCTGGCGAGTAAAAATTATGTGGAAGTTGTGTAGCTGAAAACTATGCTTGCCGAGCTGTCAATGTATATATATGGAATCTTTTTTACCATTTATGAAAATCAATATTCTGCGGTTTTATGGTAATTGTATTGTTGAGTTTGCTTGTGTGGACGAGGTATGTGGAGAAGGTGATGCATCGATGCATCGATTAGAATAATTGAAGGATTAGTTCCTTTGGAAGCGACTTACAGACGATGGAAGTATAAACGTGTTGGAGGAATGTTACAGTGTTGTATGCAAATCAGATATGTGGCAAGATGTGTTTGTTTCTGCTTGCAGATTGATTAGATATTTGATGCGTGCAGAAGGTTGCGTTTGAAATATCAGGTACGAGCTGTACGATGGTTTATTTTCTTAGAAAATAGCTTGCCGCTTCGTTGTTTGAATTCCATTACTTAAGCTCGAACTTAAATACTTGAGTTTCTATTTTAATATTTAAATATGAATTTAAATATTTGGATTTATAGTCCGATATTTAGATTTTGATTTAAATATTTCGATTTCGAATGGAAGTATTTGAATTTGTATTTAAATGCAAGACGAAAGCAAAGTCGATTGAATCATTAATTGAATAAAACGATCTTCGACGTTGAGTACTTTATACGTACTATAATTCACGGCTGTTTATCACTTTATAGTACTCCAGGTATAATTTTTTCAAGACGATCAAGGTACATCAGAGCATGAACAGGCTAAGGACATTAATGAGAGATCGATATTAAAACCTGGTATGAAATACTCTCATATTTTCTTCGGTATGCGACGCCTATAATTTTTCTATCGTCTCTGAGTACACACCGGTTGCGATTACTTCGTTTTCGCATTTTACAATCAATTCAAATGGACACTAATTATAGCGGCGGCTATTTTTTTCTCTTTCCATTACTCGTGAAAACGAAGCGGTACGCCAGTGGTACGTTTTTCATAGCTAAGGAATCACACGTTATTTTTCACGATATTGCATGATCATATATACGATATTGCAACATGGAATCGTTAGAGATGCAAACATGACTACAAGAAATCATCGATCATTTAAACGAATCATTCCAAAAAAAAAAAGAACGACTCTTTACCTATATTATTGAATAACAAAAATAACATCTACTTCTAAACCGAATTTTCGGAAAAATCTCTTTTTTTCATCGTTAAGAGAATTTTTTAAGTTTGAGCAAAATTGAAATTGAATTAAGTATGACGCTAAAGATTTTCTTAATCTTTGATTCGATATTTCACGTTTATTACATTTCAAGTTACATTCACGTGCTATTATTCTATCAAACTGTAGGAAGAATTTTGTTCCTTATTTTAATAGCAAGGAATAGGCATAAGAAGTTTCTTAACTCGCCTCTTTTATCGCCATAAAATAACACATTCGACATTCCTGACCACAATGACCCAACTTCCATTGTGTGGAGGTTAAGACAGAGACATACTTTTCTGTCATATTTGTAAGAAAGATATAGTACGCTAAAATTTATTACTCAGTTATTTAATAACCTATTAAGTTCAAAAAATCATGCGTGATAGATTTTATAAACACAAAAAGAGGAAACTCCAACTACGATCAAAGTAGGCAACCAATTAGAAGCATTTGAAATACAGTCCACAACAAATACTGATAATCTAAAACAGTACAAGCCCCTTTATTCGTTCAACACGAGAAAGTTGCAGACATAATAATCCCAGAACTACAAGATTTTACGCAGGTTGGGTCTATCGAAAAATTCTAATCGAACGTATTTATAAAAAATCATTCGACTTTCATAAACAGGAACTGCGACGATTTCTCCGCAGAAGTCCGCAGAAAGATTGAAGAGCCGCGAGGGGCGAATTGGTAGGCGATCGGCGAAAAGAACCGGAAGAACGTCGAAGCGGAAGTTGCATGGCCGGCGGGAACAATGCGCGTGCCTCGCGACTCGTCGTTTAATAACCCTGATTTGCCGTTTATACGGGAGGTCATGGAGAACGGAGCACAGAATAACAGAAAGAGAGAGAGAGAGAGAGACGAGAGAATGGAGAACAGAGAGGAGAGAAACGGGACAGTGCGGAGGGGAGAAGGGTGGTGCTGATGATGGGATGAGAGGGTGAGCATCGGGATCGCGCGCAACAACCGTACATAATCACGTAATGCGGTTATCATGCCAATTGCGTAAATATTTGAGCCAATTTGTGGCATGCAACGGACTCGCTCTCTCCTCGACCCATGGCTTCACGAGACCGCCGCCCGATCGGCGACCTATTACGAGCAACTTGTTGTTGCTCGCTGTTTGCCATCCTCTGTGAATCTCTCTCCCCGTTCCTCTTATTCTTTCGCCTTCCCTCCACGTTGTCATCGTGCTTCACCCTCTTCGTCACGTCTGCATCGAGGATAATTCGACCATGTCGCCAAACATTTCGACCCACTGGCCTCGCCACCCGTTGTACAAACGATCGACTGGGAACCGCGAGACTCTCGTGCGGTGACATTCGCATGCACCAGGGACATGGGAGCGGATCGATCACGCCGCGCGATAAAACTGCTACTGCTTTGAGAATTAGGGACGCGCTCGATTTTAGGAGACTTTCTTCAATCGCAAGTCAGAGAATAGGAATTAAGCTCTTTCGGGTAATTTATTGCAACGAAGATTGAAAATTCGGCCGTGGAATCTGATAGATATGCCGAAGATGTATTAGTGATGTGTATTACTCGATAAGATGCAGGAGAATTGTTTTATTTTCGTCCGAATGGAAATAATAATCCATTCGTGTTTAAATGTTCGATTTAGTTTGAAATGATCAACAATTTATATTTGAGGACGATCGCGTTTTCATGTTTGAGCATTCCAATTAATCTGGAACTTCCACGTGATTTTATCTGGCTGAAAAAATCACCTGTTCGTGCGCGAATGTTTGTACTTAATTTGAAATGTTCAACAATTTTTCTGTAAGAATTTAATTTACAACTTGTCAATTTTTTGGGGCCATGATAAACCACAAATAATGGAAATGGAAATATCATTGTGTACGTATTTAAAAACCATTGTATTTCTAAATTTGTATCTCAGTTCATCAGTTTGTACTTTAAAAGCTTCGTCTTAATTTTTCACTTCGTATTATAAAATCTTTATCCCTAATCATCGCACAAGAAAGATCGTTAAACCTTTATTCGAAGAAAGGGTTCTCTGAAATTTCCTTTAATGTTTTCAAACGAGGACTGTGATTTACGAAGTGGAAAAGATTTTTGTCTAGGAGGATTGCTGCTAAATCAGAAGACGAAGGAAGGTGAGAGGAGCAGCCTCTCTTCGGCAGGATGCAAGCTTTTTCCACAGAGTAATTCGCTGGCAATAAATGCAGGGCCTGTTCCTGGTTCCTGCTCCGTTCCACCCTGAGAGACTCGTTGGCTTTCACTCTGATATTCTGCGTGTGCACGCTTGCCTCGGCCGTGTCTCTGTCCGTGTTACCGCCTTCTCATCCCCGCAGGTAGAACAGACGGTCGGCCATAGATCAATTAGGCGAGTGTACAAGTGTAGGACCTCGTAAACCTGCGAGACCTGCCGGCTCGACTTCCCTCGGGATACGAGTCGTGTGAAAGAACAAGTCAAATCCACG
Source organism: Bombus impatiens (assembly GCF_000188095.3). NCBI lineage: Eukaryota > Metazoa > Arthropoda > Insecta > Hymenoptera > Apidae > Bombus > Bombus impatiens. The sequence continues at coordinate 23,158 of NT_179064.1, read as the reverse complement.
AATGTACCACGACAAAAACAGTGGACGGTTTTCTTGGAACGACACCGATAGTTCATTCATTTAAACCTGTGATACTAGAGTGTATAAATATTCTATATTCGTTGTTTTCTCTAATGTTCTTTTCTTTAATACTTTTAATTCCCTAATATCATAAATGGAAATCATGCGAGAGAAATTAATCAGAAGAATCTTGGTAAGATATAATTGAAAATGAAATTTTCATTCGTCGATGAAATAACCTGTTGGATTGAAAGATACAAGTTTCCTAAAATTAGTTGATCAGTTAATGAATTTAATACAAAGAGCTGCAACATTTTCGAGCGAATACAATTCCAGTACAAACCTTTCCAATTTTATTAAGAGAATAAATATAACGAACTCTATGTCTTAAACAAACCGCTGGTGTAGAGATGTCCGAAGTCTAAACAAAGCGACGTGAAACGAAGCGAGCTACACAGCGTACATGGCCGAGCGAGCGTATTACAATCGCGAGATAGCATATTTCGTCATCATCGACTTTTATCGCCGGTTGTTCCCTCCCCCGACTAACTCGAGCCGCTCGTTCACAATGCGAAGACGGTTTTTGAAGAGGGTTGAAAGGTTATCACGGCCGTGCACAAGGAGAGACGTCGCTTCCTGCCGTTCGAAGTCTTTTCTGCCGTTCAGAAGCCGTGTGAAAAGGTGGTACGAGAATGGGGAGCAGAAAAAGTGGCGAGAAGTCGAGGAGCCTGGAACAGAGGCGCCTTGTCATGCCGTGTAATGACGGCGAGGCAACGCGACGCCCTGTGCGCTCCAAGAGGAACAGAAACTCGACGAGAGGAACAGCAGTGAGAAGAGAATAAAAAGAAAAAAGAGAGAAAAAAACAATTACCATCCTTTATCTTCCTGCGAACGAAGAGAAAGAGCGTGCCAGGTAGTACCGAGAGGAGACGAAAGAAATAAAAGACGTCCTTGCTACCGTCTCCTCTCTGTATCTATTCCCCTCCTTCCCCTTCCTGTCTCTCCCTTTTCGTTCTTCTTTCCTTTCTTTCCACTGTCCTGTTCTTTGAATCAATGTGTCGGCCATTAAAGTGTCGGTCGAAACGAAGCTACCGTGCCGATATTATCGAGCTCTTGGTAATTAATCTCGAAAAAGTTAGAATCCCTTGGTACACATTGTCAATGGAGAAAGACAGGGGTCGTCATCGTTGAGACAGCTTTTCTATTCCAAAGATTTCGGTTTCGATGTTTCTCCTTCCTTCTTCTTAACGCATTTTTGGCTATCGAGAAAAGAAATATTAGATATGAAATTCCACTACATCAGAGGCTATAATATGGAAGCTGACAAACATGTATGAAATCATTTTGTAGACATCTATGGATAGATGTATGGTTTGTAGATAAAGAGTAACTACTGAAGCGTTAAGCACTACTAAAGAATTACAGCAAATAAACCTCTACGCGGATATATAACAAATATTGACAGTGATGATACCAAACCATTAGCTCTCTTATTGCTTCCTTCAATCGAAGACATTTTGTTCCTCGTAAAAGACAATAATTAGTATTAGAAATAGCCATAAAGCCGAAGTTAATAAAATCTAGTCAGGTTTTAATACGAGGCGAACGATAAGTGTACGTTCTTTAATTTATTCTACAAGTTATCAACTTGCTTCTCTCTTTGAAAATAACAAAATCAATTGAACATATATAATATTTCGATGAAATGAAACTTTTCGTATATTCGTATAATCTTTCCACAAAGTTAACAACTGCAGAGCAGATATTAAATCGACGTATCTCTCGAACAAACCGCGATCTTGTACGCAACTCCATGAGAGTATCGCGACCTCCTTAGGGTTAATAGATCGGTCGATTCGATGCGAAAGAAGCGTGCCAGAAATTGGCTCGTAATTTATCAGAAGATCGGAGCACAGACTCGGAAGCCGAACGAATTTCTTAATGTAGACCAGGCAGCGTCGTAATTTTCAATAGGACCGTGGGGTGTTAAATCAGCGCGTTTCCACGGTGTGAAACACGACGTGTCTATAATAAAAAGTCAAGAGAGGTTACGTGTCGCGCCGCGGAATTTACGCTCGTCCCAAATCGATAAAACCGGACATTAACGAGGCCATCGAATTCGTTTTGATTGCCGTGGCGAAAGAAACCATCGTCTGGCATCGTTTCTTCCCTCTTGCCTCTCTCTCCGTCGTCGTGTATCTCGATCGTTTCACGTGAGAAGTAGCACTAACCATCCAACGACTAGGACACCGCCCAAAAACGAGCTAAAAAGAAACGTTTCTGACTTCCTGGAGAAGCGTATCGTGAAAGGGTTGCGGTGCTGTCGGTGTTCGTTTCGACGTAGGGTAAGTGCGAGGGAACAAGCGGGAAGGGGTGATTGAGGCCACGAGTCGTAAGGGACACTCGATAAACAACCCCCCGCGGCGTGCTCGCCAGATACAGGCGTTAAATGAAATTAGCACGGCGTTTAGTTAACTTAGCTCGGCCGTTTAGCTCGATCCTTCGGGTTATAAATTATTCCGGAATGACTTGCACTGAAATGGCCGGTGAATAGGGTAGACAGAGAAAAGGGAATACTTAGAGTGAATGGGTAGGACAGAGAAAAGCAGACAAGAGGAATACAGCCGGATATCGAAGGGATATAGATTGGAAAGGATAATTTGTTTCGCCGCAATATTTTCGTTAACTCTGTAATATGGATGTAGTTATAATACTGTAGGTCTCTCTGGCAAGTTGGTTCATTTTTTTTTTTTTTTTTTTTGAGTGGCGGTGAAATTCCTCCTTCTTCTTTGACAGAGTGACAGTTTTTATATTAGAGATGAAACTATTTACATCTTACTTTTCTTCGTGGTGTTTCATTGATGTAATCATCGTTAATAACCTTTATCTAAACAAGTCGAAATCTATAGAAAGTTATAACTAGTATTTCTGAACAAGATTTTCTCTTTTTATCTCTGAAAAAAAAATCAATATTTCAAGTTACGAAGAGAAATATAATATTTGTACTTTATATTTATTCGTGGCAAGTTGGTTCTTTTTTTTTTTTTTTTTTTTGAGTGGCGGTGAAATTCCTCCTTCTTCTTTGACAGAGTGACAGTTTTTATATTAGAGATGAAACTATTTACATCTTACTTTTCTTCGTGGTGTTTCATTGATGTAATCATCGTTAATAACCTTTATCTAAACAAGTCGAAATCTATAGAAAGTTATAACTAGTATTTCTGAACAAGATTTTCTCTTTTTATCTCTGAAAAAAAAATCAATATTTCAAGTTACGAAGAGAAATATAATATTTGTACTTTATATTTATTCGTAGAAATTCATGGGCGTGTAGTCATTGCTAACAATTTTCAATAGATAAATTTGAATCTATAGAGGAATATGGTCTTGTTTTCTTAAAAAAAAGTATTCTTTTCTGTAAAAAATCCAATTCTTATATCAGGAAGGAGAATGTATGTATTTGTATGTATTTGTATGTATTTCATATCTTATTCTTACGACCATGTTAACAATTTTTGTTGGGCGAGTCGAGGGATTCCATTCCCTAGAGACTTAAAATCATTAAGGCAAGCGGCACGATGCTTCAGGATCCTTAACTACGCGCCCGTACGAAAGAAAAAGAGCTGAAACGGGCCGTTGAGAAGGCGTGAAACGTTGGCGCCTGGCGCTCCGAGCAGGAAAAGGGTTCGACGATTCGTAAAGAGTAAATGGAGGCTGTGAAAACTGGACTAACCTGTGATTTCTCGTGGCTCGTGACCACGAAATATACCATAGGTTCCAGTGCCATTTCGTCCAAAGATCGATCGATCTTTCTCACGTACCGAATCGAATCGAAGCAAAAGAACCGAAAAAGACCCCATTAGACAAGGTCCTTCTTATATTTCCCTTGAAAACTTCAAACTACCATGCAACTTTACTACTTCAGCTGAATCACCTATTCCTAATCCTTTCAGTGCTAAATATTCCCAGCGGTAGCAATCCGCGTGGACGGCACGCGCCTATCGGTTGTGATCGTCGAGGACGGAACACTTTTTTAAATAGAAAATAATATAATGATTTATATATGCCACTACTATAATCCCTTTGCATTCTGAGCACCTCGATGACTTCCCAGAAACTCCGAATCATTTTTACTACGGACTACTAGTTACTCCGACACTATTTACAATCATACTTACGTTGTCGCCACAGCGGCGACAACAGAGTGCAAAGGGATATTACTCACAATCACGACTCTCGTGGTGTAATAAAAATTACGACTCTCCATGAAACATACAGAAGATAAACGGACTTTCATTTCTTTTTGTTTATTGCCGTATTGATAGGAAATATACATGTATCATCTCATACACTAGTGAACGAATCACAAGCGTGAGAGAGGTCGAAAAAATCGATAAACGCATATATACGTCCACAAAGATAGCTTACATTGGATGCATAAATGCGTTCGTAGAATAGGTGCATAGGACATTAGAAGATTTCGTCGATTTCTTCCAAAAGTGCCGGTCTTCAAACAGTTTTGATTCATTGAGAGAAAAGGGATGGAGAAGTATAATAAAAGAACACTAATCCGAAGAAATATTAGAATATATTGGAAATCTCGAAAGCAATTATAACCAGGTCCCTAAACAGTCGAACGAACAAGCGGCGCGGTCTTTGTCTATCGCGTAGAAAGAAAGAAGCCTGTAGTCGGCTTGTTTCACAAACGAGGTTAGACCCAACTACAAAGGTCGGCCGCTGAACACGGCCAAAGACCTACCTCACCTCTATAAAGGACACCGACTGACTCACGCGGTGGCCTCAGCCGACATGAATCTTCGGACAAGACACGTTTTTTGCATTAAATATTTACACATTTTTGGTGGCTGCTAAACCCATTCAAATTGTTTCCTGGTTTCCGATCTCTATCTTTGGAATTGGTTACGCGTTTGTATAAACTAGGAAGGTAATTTGAAGAGGTGACAATGCTTCGTGCTTAGGTAGACGACCGATCATAGGAGGTGTGTCCTGACGAACAACTACCTGCGACATTGTGTTCTCCTTTTTTAGAGGGTCTGCCACGCGACAGTGTCGTCTATTCATGAAGAAGATTGTAAATCAAATGGATCCCTCCAGTGGTTGTTGACGCGGATCATAAATGGGGAAGTCAATGTATTTGTTATTTATTCTTCAAAATCTTTTCTACTGTTGAAAATTTTGCTGTGAACAGAAAGCGCAAGAATTGGTACATTTTCTAGAACACGATCGTCAAGCATCACGGATGTCTTCATTATAAAAATAGATTTTAAGATGTTATCATGTGAAGATAGTATAGCAATCCTCGCGAGAAAGCGCGTCAATGGGAGTCGTAAATTTCCATTACGATTAGACAATCGACGCCACGAACTGATCGATCCCCTATTTCGGTTAGGATAATAGAGGTGGTTTAATGAGTAGAATGCTTGATTAACAATTCAAAGATAATATATATTTCCAACAACTTTGTAGAGAAGATGGTTGCGCTGGTGCGTAGATATAAGTGAAGTAGGTGACTGATCTAAGGGTAAAAACGCGGTAAAGAGATGTTGACTGTTCTAAAGATGATGAATCGGTCAAGTTCGGTGACGATGTTGTCACAAAGGAAAACTTTTACTCGATGCTAATTGCCGCACCACTTGTCGCTCGTGGGTGGAATCCCGAGATTTCCTCAATCTTTACCTGATGGAACAATACCCATAAGGAACCTCTCGAAGATGTTTCATGACACTTAATGACCTTAACGTTAAGTCAAAGAGCCTCCTTCCTTAGGATTATTCCTAAGGATTCCTTAAGATCAACTGTTCCTTAGGATTATTGCGATCCGCTTAATTCCATATGCACAGCCTCTGTGGTGACCGCCTCGAACATAAAGAGTCACCGAACGTAGCAGACATCATGGTATTATACCTTCAGGTGTACCATTTTACCATCTTATTGTACAACAATGAAATGGAAATTTTATGGAATTACATTGTTATTCTACAATCATTTCTGTGAATGGAAACTTTGTTCTAGTCAAGAATCACAGGGATTAGAAATTATCTTCTGACATCACGCATGTCTCCAGATGTAAAGATCTTATTGTACGAGGATAAAGCAGGAATTTTACCGAATTATCTCTAAACCTTTAATACCAATGCAAACCTCGCTACACACAGAAATCACAAGACCCACAAATTACCGCTAGCCACAACGCACGTTTTCAGATGTAAATATAATTTTCATGTTATTGTACAAGACCAAAACGCGAATTTCATCGGTTGGTAGTTACAAAGCCCGCCGCTCGAACATTCGACAGGATCGTTTGCAAGCGAGATAAAACAGCGTAGGGGCACCGTGGTCGAACGACAGTAATCAGCGGTCATAATTCAGTTTCGAGGCTACCCCGGTCTACAAAGGCTTGGAAGAAAGAAGATCTGCGAGCTGATGTTTCCGTGCTAACCTTTCAGTCGCCCCGGGGTTCGCGTGATTCGCAACGTATTCTAGCCGGGCTAGTCAACCCCCGGAGGAGGGGTTTTTTGAGCGAGAGCGGATCGAGGACGCCGGAGGATTCACGGGGGCCCCCGATCCTGAAATCCGGGACACGCGAGCCTCGCGGGAAATTCCTCTCTATACCACGCGGGCATCTCCTAACACTTCTTGGTAAAACGACTCTCGTCGCCTCGGGGCAACGTTACCTTCTGCCTGATCCACGGCCCAAACCTCCCGACCAAAGTGAGTCTCTCGTCTTCTTTTCATTTATCGAGCGCAGAGTTAGCCGTAGCTCGTTGCCTCCTCTCCGTATCCAATTATATAATCGGTAAACGGGCGTTTTATCAACGAGCAAAAAGCAAGGGATCACGAAAAAATACGTGATGTTCATTCGACGAAGAAGAATATCCACGATCAGGCTGGCTGACATTTACAGTCGTTTCCTAGGGTGTAGTTCATTAATAACGAGCAGCGAAAGTGTCATGAAACGAACGGAACCGAGCAGAAACGCGCGTTTCCGTAATCAATCTCCACTCTGCAAAAGGGGTCTGATTACAAGACACGCGAATCGCGCGCGACTCGTAAAATCGAGCCGGGCAATTAAACCGCTGGCCCGGCTAATCGAGATCACGTAGAACGCGCAATTAGTCGGGACGCAAGATGAATTGAGTAATTACATTCGCATTACAGGCCGGCCTCACTTGCAACGTTATCCTTTTCTGATCTACGTAAGGAGTACGCGTGTATCTAACGTGAATTTACAAGAAAAGAGAGAAAAATCACTTTCCCATCCTTCCTGTTTAATCGACCACATTAACACTGGCTTGTCATTAGATCGAAAACAAATTTCATCGACGCTTCCAATGGACATAAATAGACTAACTCGGGTTAATAGTTACGGTGGATGAACTATGCGGATGAACCAGCGTTGTGACGAATGAAACATCTGAAGACTGCAAATGTACATGCTCGTACAATTGTATATATGCTTACTTGTTACATTTATTAAAAAGTTGGAATAAATTTTACTTCATTTAGTACTTTACATTGCAAAATACATGTAATGCGAATCTGCATTATATATATCTATATATACTATATAATCTAATCTGTATCATATAATCTAATCTGTACTATGTATCAGGAGTCCTAATTCTTATGCACGATAGTATGTATATCTGATTGCTTCGACATATGTACTGCTAAAGCTGGGGATCGAGGGAAAGTCAAGCTAATCCATTTCATGGCATTGTTAGTTTAAAAATACATATTTGGTTTAATACATAAAGTATTGGCATACATCATTATTTTCTAACGAAACGTTTTTCTATCAAATTCTATGCATTTCATTTTCACTAATAAATAAAATAAATACAACGACATGGCAATACATTTTGTAGCTACTATATATACATACGAAATCGTTTCTACCGAAATCTAAGCTGCGTGAATTCTTGCACCGAAAGGTTTCAACGACGACGGTGTTTCCAAGTGGCGCCAGGGAAAGGCTCGAAGCTTGCTCGGGCCTCGAAGCATCGTCCGCAGGTTTTCGATGGAAGCAAGAGGTAAAAGAAGAACTTCCAGGGCAGAGGCACTGGCGCCGCATGCGGCAGCCTCAAAGGGATCCTCCGCACGCCCATCTGTCTCCGCCCCGCCCCTATTCCCGCGCACCATATACATCATGTACGACCACGATGTACCTCTGCTCTGACCAGAGCGGGACTCGATGCCCCGACATCGTGTCAGACTACGTCACACATCACCACCGTGTACACTGTCCCCCGGAGCTGTTGTGTCCAACCACGTGCTACCTTTTTGTATTTGCACTTCGAGATACTATTTGCCAAACTCCAGTTAGATCGACTGTTTTCGTCTTAAACCTTCACCTTACCCTTTTGTTCCAAAATGTTTTTTCTAAAACCATCAGGGTTTTTCACGCCTTTACGTGTCGCTCCTAGAGAAAGAAGATGAAATTTCAGTAGCAAGAAAGATATACTTTGCCACTATAGACAAGATAGAAAATCTGACCAACAGTCAGCATGTTAAGGGACACACTACTTAGATGGGAAAGTTTGTCACTATCAATTCTAAGAGAATGAACATACCTATATGTATATGTTAGTGTATTAAATTGGAAAGACGTAGAGACAGGCTACAATTACGTGTAATCGTTGGATATTCCAACCCTAAAGGAGTAAAACTGCACTTAACTTAAGTCTAATTTATCTTGATCCTTAATATCACTTTAATTAGATGAACCTATGAGTGAGACATGAAGCGCGTTGGATTCATGTAGTTTTCAGGATAAGGGCAGGAAGTAAAAATGGACTAGCCGAAGAAGGTAACCTACTCTGGTTGTAATTAATCGACTTTTAAGTGGCCCATTAAGGGTACGACCAGCTGCTGGAAAGAATCTAACAGCCACGTGACAGCGATTTCTGCGCGATCATCCGGCGACGATCAATCGAGTTCATCCTCACCGAGATGTGCTTGGTCCTTTTGCCGGTGCCTGATAGTTCAGGCTTTACAGCTTACTTAGCGGCATGGGGCAACAGTGTTTAGTCTGTTGACTAATGAACCTGCAGGATCCAACCAGCCGGCAGATTGCCTGGCTTTCGTTTAAACTCCCGTGGAAAGGGTCAACCGGTGGATCTTGAGGAAGATGGATGCTGCGCCGTTCGCGCCGCGATATTGCCTCTTGCCTTCGATATATGTATTCCTTTTAATTCGATTTCTGAGAACCATCAACGAGCAAGCGAAATTAATGGAGATATTGGAAATAATATTCATTTACATCGATGGTTATCTTCTTGAATAAAGCTCTTCCTCATTTCAGAAATAAATGAAGGATGAGCGATACGAGCATAGATGGGGAAAGAAAGATTTAAGTTTCCAGGAAACCGGTCTCTGTCGCGACTCCCACTTCCATGTAACAATTTTACAAGGAAGTGTCTTCCTTCCGTCCGTCCGTTTGATTGATTGGACAGTAACTAATGAGCCTCGGCTAATTGCTCGCGGTAATATTCGCCAGCAAAAACGAGCCAAAGCACACATAGCTGACCCGTGACTTCCCAAAGATCACAGGACTCCCCACGCCGCTTCCTGGACACGGCCTTCCGCCCGACCTTCTTCATGCTTACCGCTAATTATTTCGGCTACCCTCTCATCGGCTCTGTTTCTGTCCTTTCCCGAACTGATTCTCCTTTGTTCTCGGTCGCGACCAGAAGACTATCGTTCGATACGATTTATATACCTCTACCTGAAATAATTTATCGTTCCATCGATCTGTTCCAACGAGTATCCGCGATACTGATGAACATCACCCTGCATTTTTATCGAGATAAGATTGTAAAATGAATCGTCTACAATATTCACGCGTTACTGTCGTATTCGCGACAGCAGTGAATGTATTCTTTTGCACTTTTGCTCAATGTAAGATTATAAAATGAATCTTTTGTAAAATTCGCGCGATTCTGTCATACGCGCGACGCTAGTGAACGTTCGTCTATATTTTAAAAATAGAATGAATCGGCTACGAAATTCACGCGCCACTGTTCATCCTCATTTTTATCGAGATAAGATACTATTCCATTCTCGACACTAATGAGCATCCTTCTTCATTTTTATCGAGGTAAGATCGTAAAATTCACGCGCTACTGTTTTCAAAATCCATTTACTGTTTCTCACGATCATTAAATCATCGAATTGTTAATACAATCGTGTTTTGAAACGATCGAAGCTATCGAATCTGACTTTTATTGGATCACCGATAAATATGGGAGCCCAAAGGTTCGTCGGTGGAATATAAACGGGAGGTGCGATTGGACCAGTCCGAGTGAACTCCTAGAAATCCCTTCTGGCACCAGACTAGAGATCGCGTAGGGGCCAATTATGTTATAGGAGAAAAGGGAAAGAGAGAAATGCTACAGAGATTCTATGGTTAGGGTCCAGCAGGATTAACCCTCCACGCAGTTCCTTTTACCCTCGACGTTCCCCTCGCGACGATTCTTCGCGCTTCTTTCCCTTCTGCCTGCAGCGATTCTCTACACTTGCTGCTGCGTGCCAATCAACGGTACCGTGCAACGATCTTGGACCACCTGATGGGATGACTTCATACTCTGCTAACTGTTGCTCCTTTTACGCTACTTCACACATATTGACGTTGAAGTTATTCTCTTGAAAATATTTTACTCGAAGATCTTTAGTCGAAAGCTATCAAACTGGTTGTTACAGTAGCAGTGAATTTTTCATTGTTTATGACATAATTTAACTGTGTTAAATACTGGTTGGATGTAGTTAGAATTTTAAATAGATTATATGCATTGAATATATGAGGTGTGTTAAGTACGCTGAATACGTTGTATGCGATGTAAGTTGAATTAAAATATATTGCGAGCATATTGATCGTATGTGTCGTTTGGTTCCTAAAACATCCGACTACGATGCTGGTAAAACGTCGAAAAATCATTCCCAATGAAAACATCTTATATCCTTATTGGTTTCGACAGCTATATTATACCTATGTGTAACAGAATTTCATAACGTAGAATTTTGTCGAATCGGAAAACCCCATGAAATATATAAAAATGAATATCCTTTTCTCTGGTATTGTATATTTCTACATACTTCACTTTTTGGCAGTTAATCTCAGATACCGAAACGCATTTTGTTGTATTTTCCATAAATCAAGTTTCATCCAATTCAATAGCATTTACTCTCTTCCTTGGGATTTCATTTTCTGGAAATCAATCCTAGGTCAATCGATATGTGGATCTGAAATACAATCCATGGTATCTTTTCTAGAACAAATTTCATCCAATTCAACACTATCTAAGCTGAAGTAGAACTTACACACGGACCAGCAACGCCCAGGATCGGCAAACGTTCGCGCCATCGATCTCGTGATCTCAGCGCAACGATACCAGTTCGAAACCAGGGCTGAACAAGGGCAACACGTCGAGATCATGCGGCTCCACGGTGATGGCGTGACAGCCGAAGGCCGGTTAGGCAGATGCATGGCAACGAGTTGACATCGAACGCTGCGGGCTAGCGTGGCTAGAGCCACAGCTCTCTCTCTTAAACACGCACATTGCGAGAACAACCCGTGCGGTTCTCCTGGAAAAGGGAACGAACACGACGAAGAGACTAGAGACTCGGTCGTGCGCGAGCGCGTGCACGCACGGGCTTAGGCACGCACACGACCTGATTGTTGGCCAGTTTTCCGTGTTGTTGTTGCTTGTTCGTATACGCTCAGGGAGCGTGCACTTCTCCACCATGACACATGGAATAGTAATGAAGGACAGAGATACACGAGGCGGGTTCTTCCTCGGCGACGAAGGGAGCCGAGCCAACGGTTCGGAGAGTCGTCACGCGAGAACGCGGCCAGCTGACGTTCTCTCTCGATACACTCTCCCTTGGAGCCTTCTCTTTTCCTCGCGCGCGCCCTTTTTCCGCCCTTCATTGTCTTCCCGCTTTTGTACGCGGCCATGGAACCACCCTTCTCCCGTCTTACGGAGTCGAGAAAATGGATCATATCCAAAGTTTCAACAACTTTTCGTGAATTATTCCAATTCTTCTTACTTGATGTTATTGTTTGGTAATATGAAGCTGATAAATTTGTAGGTTGATTTTTAATTACTTCACGGCTATGCTAACACAAAGATTACAAAGCCACCCCCTTTCTTGAATTCAGGGAAGCGGTCGATATCAAATATTCAAACAATTTCTTTAAATTATTCTAATTTGTATCGCTTGACTTTACTGATTGATAATATGGACTTGATTCTATTGATAAATTTGTAAGTTAATTTTCCATGATTATGCTGGTGATTCACAACCGCAAAGTCATCATCCCCTTTCTTCATCGGTTCAAGGAAATAGGCGATATTGAAAATTTAAACAATTTTTCGCAAATTATTCCAAGTCTTTCTGCTCGAATATCGATTGGTAGGATAGTAGCAAAGAATAGAGACGTTAATATGTTTAATTAATTTATAATTACATTGATGTATTACATAAAGTCACTCTTCGTGGCTTCAAAGAAACGAATGCTATAAAACGTTGAACAACTTTACATAAATTATTCGAGATCCTTTGTTCCATTATCGATATTTGGGATGGTAGCGCAGGGTAGGAACGCTAATACATTAGTTCATTGTAATATTGAATTTAGCAAAGGTAGACCGTAAAATGCACTTATAACATAATAGTTTCACTTGCCTTTTATGCTCATAAAGCTACCCTTCCTTAACTGGATATAAAGAACCTTATTTAAATTTTTTTACCAATTATACGAGTGAGTAATTCCTAAAATTCCTCTATCTGGTTATTTATTCAAAGTTATTATACCAAAAGACAAAAGAATCTGTACGTCTGTAACTGAATTTTCAAATAATTTACAGTGTACGAGCTAACAACATTTCGAAAAGCTACAATAAATCATATTACAAAGAAATACTATTTTTCAGGTTAATTTTAGAATGTCACTTCCTCTACGGAAGGGCCGCTAGATCGAGAAAGACGATCTCCACTGTCACTCATCCAGCTTAGCCAAGATCGTCCCTGTAATTATACTGGCCTGTTTCCTACTCTGTCTCCTACCCTTCCATTCCATTTGTCCTTTTTTTCTTGAGTCTTGCCTTCGATACCGCCGCGTTATTCTATTTTTCTCCTTTTTTCCTCTTCTTCTTCCAGATACGTGGAAAAAGGAGAGAATAAACGGCGATCCTCGAGGTGGTTGCCAGTTTAGGTGAATGGACGGTAGAAACAAAAGGATGCCGCGTTTCATCGGCTACGTCAGAGAAAGTGACGATCGCCTAGAATGGGGATGAAGGAACGCCACCGTAAAGGGTGTGGTTCGTTCCTCAGCCAAGAAACATCCTTTCAATGAGAGGTTACAGGTGCCGGCGGATGTTGCTTCTTTTTCCTCGATCGAATCTAACGTGGGAAATGTCGGTTAATCTCCAATCGGATCGATTTTCTAGGCCGATCATTAAAAACCTGTATAGCGAGGTGAACGAGAAACATTCAATTTAGGATTCGTCCTTCGCTTTTCTGCGTCGTTCTGACGACGTTACTCATCAGATTCTACATTATTTTAATCCCAAGATATTTATCGACATGTTGTAAATTACAAATTATTCCGTAAATTCGAGCTTATTAAATAATTTTCTTGCAATAAATCCCTCGTATGTATAAGATTCTTATATTTTCTATAAATAAAGTAGGACATATATATACATTTATATTCATCCATCAATTGACGCGTTCTCTAGAGATTCTACGAGCTCAATGAATCTTCGACTCTCATCGACATTCTCGTCACAAGTGCGCCATTCATTTCTCCAAGACGGATCCACGTTTTCATCCCTTCCCTTGGCTAACATCCCTCCACGAGTTCGTTATTTCCTCCCCCTTTCCCCTCCTCTCAGTAGACTCACCCAAACATCCCTTTGCTCCATCCCCTTTCTGATTCCGCAAATCTGCAAGCAGCTCTTTAACCCCGAGTCACCGTGGAAATGAATTTCAATCGGCGAGTTTCGAGTTCATTCGCGTGACGACTGTTCGGTTCATCGAATATCGACGAGACGATTCGCTCGACACCGACGTCTGAGTTCACCCCGCGGCGTGCGTGCTCCTTAAAAGCGCGGCTTTTTTTGTATTTCTCGGCCCGAGATCCACAAAGCTGCGTACACCTCGTCAAGTTAAACGAAACTGAAATTCTAATGAGCCGGATGTTCCAGCGATCTGGTGCACCTGATCTATAATTTCATACCCGCATACGTCTGTACGCCTGCATGCACCAGGTAGCCGCGTTCGGGAAAAAATAATACACGCGCGCACGAATGTGTGTGTAAATATTTTTCTCTGCGATTCGAAGTAGGATAAACTTGTTTTAACGAGAGATTGCGATGCGAGATAGATTTGGTTTGTCGATGTTTGAGGTAGTTTCATAAGTGGCACTGTGGAAGTGAGAATTCTTCCGTCGTCTGACCGAGGGTCGAGCGGTTTGGAGCACCGATTGCGAGCGAAGATCGACTTACTTAGATGAATTATGAAATATAGATTGAATATAGATGAATTATGAAGATAGTGCATTTTAGAAAACTTCTAGTGTGCCTTAATTTTGCGGCAGAAAATTTGTTAAAGAGTAGACAGAAATAAGAATGACGTATAATACAAGACACTGCATGTGTATGCATTCCAAAATAGAATGAATTTGTTTCACAGCGATCTTATGAGACAGATTCTTATGAGATAGATTCGATAGCGTGTTATTTGAATGGAGAAAAGAGTTTTTCAGTGGTTTAATAAATTTCAACGATAGTTTCATAAGCGTGGAACGGTGTTTGAAGTGTCTGGAAAGTGGGGGTGGGACATGGTCCGTGGCTAAATATAGGAAACGATTTTGGACGGGGTAATACCGCGTAGAATACGGTCAAACGCAATGTTTGCGGGCAACGCCCACCCATACTCGTCCGGGTTTTTACTGCCTGGCAGTAAAGAACGAAAATTATGATCGGAGCTTGTCACTGCTTCGGGCGTCGAGGAGTGCTCCGAGATCTGCCATCGGATGGAAGTTTGCTCGTACCCTTGTAATCGCGATTGTAGAAAGATCTTGTTCTGAGACGAGACTAGAGAATTTGGAAATTTTTCATATTTATTTATGGATTCGAGTAAAAGATGTTAAAGATTCATTTAATTTCTTATTCTTTCATTTTTAGTTATTAATCTAATTTTTCTTCTTTCTTCATTGTATTTTACGATTTAAAACCAGTTTGATTTTTTTTTCGAAATGGCAGAACAATTTTTTCCCATTCCTTTAAGATAGTTTTTGTTCGCTCGAGTTCTTAAACTCATTAAAACTTCATTTTCTTTAATATCCTATAATTAGTATCCTTCGTACTTAATTTCATGCACGAATCTTTTGTGATGTTCTTTCATAATCTCATTTTCTTCTTATTTGATAACTTTAATGTGTTAATTAAACTTTCGTATCACTGTTAGCTAGCCTTCGAAATATTAGATAGCGAGAATGCTGGTGGAAAAATCGCGAAGTATAAAAAAATTGCTTCCCTGAAATTCTTGACATTATTATTCTTGATCATCCTTTTAGGATTAATACATTATCTTCCATATCATACTTCCTACTAACGTAGCAATAATAGGGGGATGATTTCATCTGGTTAATTCGACGACGTCTAAAGACACGTTATAAAATTTGTTTTTGTACGATCGGGTTACAGGATCGTTGTATCATCGGCAGGAATGGAAATGAGAAGGAATGGAAAAGTGGCGATCGCGGAAACTGCGAAAGTAGAGGCAAGAGAAAGTTCTCGTTTTGCGAGATGCGAGCGCAATTACACCGGGGCGATAAAAGTGTTACTTCGCGCTGTAATTTAGAAATATTTTTACGTCGTTTTGATTTGGCCGGGGAAACGAGAACCGTGAGTAGAATAAAACCGCCACTTCGCCGTGTAATTTTCGTGCACGAGTTTCCACGCCGCCACTGTTTATATTCTACTTTCCACTCGGAGAACGGCTCTGTGCTTCTCTGTTTTCCCCTCTCGTAGCATAGAATCGCGAAATTGGTCCATAAAAAAAGGAAGGTGTGTTAAGAAATCGCTGAATGGAGCATCGTCTATCTAGCCGTCGATTTTTTTCGCTCCATCCCTCGGTCGTTCCATTTAAGCAAGTAGAAATTTTGAAACGTTTCACGCGCAAATTCGTCGAAGCATTCAGATACCTTTCTCTCCACTGAAACTTGGAATTGAAATTAAAAGCTTGGAAAATTGCTTGAATGAAAGATTTTAAAGATCCTCATGTTCGACTTTATTCATGTACCTCGATGTAGTTTCAAGTTCTGTTAACGTTTTCTTGCACGATAATTTACTAATTGTAATAGCATTAATCGATTGAGAGATGATAAATTTGAAGTTGCGGATTTGACTTGCACAAACGGTTCCTGTAATCTTACAATTTTACGCCGAATATAACAATTAATTATCGCAGCTTGTAATTTGTAAAATTCACCTGCAAACTTTATCTGCTTCGAACTTGTTACTGTTATACGAGAAAATCTACTGATACTGAAAGCTTGTAAAATTACGCTATTGCTTCAGTTTCCCAATGAGAACTAGACATTTCAAAGACAAAATTTGCTAAATAAATCTGCCTGATTATCCACCATAATCAACATACTTTTCATCATCACGAATCTTCGTCCCTCTTATTCATAATCATTGAAACATCTCACACGAATATTTATTGGATCGCTGAAAATCCTTTCTCTCTACTTAAACAAATAGGAATCTACGAAATCACCGAACGAAACTCCATCTGACTTACCATATTCGACTTTGCCCAAACATTTCAACATTCTACGACAACCAGCAATCCTAAGGTTCACCGGTATATTCGAAAGAGAAGCAACAAGGCGTGCTGATTACGTCTGCCCAATTATCCGTCGATTCTTACTATCGCTGGATCCTTTTAAAGTAGAAAGTTTCGGTTGGAGAATCTATCGGCTTTAGGAAAGTTGCGCGGTGGCTCGTCACAGTCGGAGGCAGTCAACGCTGAAGCAGGAACGTCGACACGGGTCCTCTCGTCGCCTAATTGAATGGCATTTTATTTAGCACAGTTCCCCGCACTCTGGATAGCCGCCATTTACCTCAATTACGTAATTCACCGTACACAACCGACCGCGCAGCTACCCACCATGGGTATTGCATGGTGATGGCCATGCCGAACCATGATAGTGTGTGGTGGTTGGTTGTGTTGTTGGTGTTGGTGTTGGTGGTGGTGGTCAACTGATGACACGTGTTTGCGCTACCGCCGCCGTGCAATTAGCCCCCCAATGTAATTTCGCGCTGTAAGAGCGTGCCACGCTCTTTTGGCCTAGTACCGTACCTGAGGGCGCATCGGTACCCCTGCATTACCAAGAGGGAAGTGATTTTCTTCGGGAGACGTAGAAAAATTCGATTTTAAGTACTCCACCGCCGGCACTTCGATGGTTATTTTTGCATCCGGTTATAACCATCGATGGGTGAAACGGATCCTTTAAACGAACACTGGTTATCCTCGAGCCTTTGACCTACTGGTTAAAAATCCTCCTCCAACGTCGTTTACTCTCTTTTGCTTGGATCAGACAGAACGGTTGAGAGTTTGAGAGTGGTCATTTTCGGCGATGCTCGCAATTGGAAAATGTTCTTAATCCACTTGTAGTAATAAATATCAAGCTTCACGAATACGTGGAAAATTATTAAAATTATAATTACACACTAGAACTGGAACTACGCATTTATCCTTTATGAACTGTTCTTTTATCTCCTTTTAATTGGTTATTAAAGGCAGTATGTGTATTATTAAAGTCAATGTGTAGTTGCCATTCTGATATAGTACGATCTTGCGATAGTTGTTTTGGTTTTCTTCGATTCCGCAATTTGTTCACGTGCACAGTTTCTTCGAATTATTTTGAAGATGCCTCGCTATCTTCAGAGCACGAACTTGCAGATTTCTAATAAATGAACATAATATATTTCTTTACTAAGAACTTTATATTTTTACGTTCTCTACGAGTTTTTTTAAGCGAGGCGAAAAATATCCAATTTCCACCACCCCCAAGTATTCGTTCTTCTTACTACATTATCGTCGTACAATTTACACGGCGCTGTTTACGCGGAAATTAGTTCTTCCATAGTTTTCTATCTCGATAGGTTATTGTGTAATTAATCTCACGTCGTCCAGGCAATCGCATCAAGAATAAATATTCGTGTAATTGAAGCATCGAGTAGGTGTGCGCCGTTGGAACGTGATGCAATGTTAATGAACGGGATATTATCCGGCAACTAGTATCATTGCAGACGATACACGCTGTATAGTCGGTAATTGTGCCCAGCGATGCTGATTAGGTGTAATTATCATTCGATCGAAGAAATGTCCTCGTGTTAGCTGTCATGGTGGCATTGCCTATCAAATACACTATTTTATTTTTGCTCCCGATTCTAATTCTTTCTTTCTCGTTCTTTCATCCCTATAATATCACTATAGGTACATATAACGATGATATATCTTACTTGTGCATAATTAAAATTATGATCAGTCGATTACGTGGTTGGGTAAATTTACCAGAGTCATTCATAGTTAAAGCTTATGTAGAAAACAATGGTTTTCTGGAAACGCGAGGATGGAAAAAAAATTGCCGACGGGGGCGGATGAAAAAAATAACGTCAATTCTGGGAAGACGATTAGGAACGATCAGATAAGGGACTGGCTGGCGTGGAACGTGTCGTTTCCCAGCCGCTCGAAGACTTTCGACTTAATTAGACGTTTGCTGTCGTCCTGATTTTGTCAGCTTTAATCCTGCCCCGTAACGGGCGCCAATAACGCGCATCCCAGTCGCAATCACGTAACACTGTGGTCGTTCGCTAGATATTTCAAGACGACACGAACACGTTTGATAAGATATCGGGATTTGAGTGATAAAGCGCGACCTGATGATTTATGGTAGTATCTTTGATGCGTGAAAAGCTTGCGAAATACAGTGAAACATTGATTGAATGAGATGCATCAAATGGAATCACTTTGTTTTCATACGAGAAACAATCATTCATTCTAGACTATTTTAGAAATATTAATATCAAACAAGAACAAGAGCTTCTGAACAAAAATGTCAGCTATTTTACGATAATAACATTTTCGAATAAGAATATACAAAAAAAAAAAAAGAAAAGAAAAATAGCAACCAAATCTCCTTACGTTTCTGTTCTTGTTTTTCAGTCTTTCTTGGAAGAAATCATTTCCAAATTTACCACTGCTGAACGTTTTAGTTAGTCGATTATTCTCTTAATCGATATTCCGATAGCCAAAGTTCTACCGTATCAACCCTTTGATCAATTTCGACAAAACTCGTGTCGATTCTCCAATATGGTCGCGAAATTGCAGGTGAAAGAAGATTATTCGCATACTAATTAATTGCATGGGCAGAAGAAGGAGACAAAGGTTGTTCGTGGGCGAACAACCACGCTTCGGATTATCCGCGAATGGGATCTGATCCTTTTCCGCGCCTTCACCTGTCTACCGTGCTGCATTCGCGCAGATACGATCAGCAAAAAGACCAAGCGCGTTACGAAATTTGCTCACTGGCTGAATTTTTTTCTACTCCGCGTCCGTGCTACCAACTCCTGTATAGCCGGCGAGAAATTGTTCCGATAAAAAATTCTATTACCTATAATGCGACCACCGCAGCCAGATTAGCATCTTTTGAGGAAAATTTAGGTCACACGGCTCGACGCGTTGTTCCCGTGCCTTTTCGCGACGTGCAGTCTTCAGCGTATACGTTCTAACTCTAAAGTTTCGTGAAATTTTAAAAAAATATTAGACAAGCGAAAGAAGCGGGGAAAACATTATTTTGAGAAGATAGAAAAATTTGTTACGATATCATTCTGGGTCTGCGACGTAGTGGATGACCATTCGAGGAAACTTCGTGTGTGTACGACCTTAATGAAAAATTGCAGTATCGAATGTGTTCAGTAGAAGGCTTCACTCGAAAAATGGAACCGAGTAATTAGCAATCGAGTTGCGTGTACACGAGAACGGAAAAACGTGTCGTCCTAGGTATTCCACCTCCGTCACCGGTCCATTCCTTTCGTGGTGGGCTAATGGGCGGGGCTAAGGACGTCTGTTGCCAAACTGTCACGTTGACGTCCGACTGTTTTTTGTTGCATCTCCGCGAGTTTTTCGTCTAGATGTAATCTCAAAAGCCATATAATCGTAAGAAAACAATCTACGTGATCCGAAATAGGCGATATCGTATATTCTAATTTTTATCGGGAATATCAATAATAAATAACCTGTTCGATTACTTCGAAAAGCCAAATCGTATCATTTTCGAATTATTCTACGATAGATAGCGCAAAAGTGGCGGAAGAATAGTCTTCGCTAGATACTCGAATTCGAAGCAGCGAAACAGAAACTACGTCCAATCTTTCGGCAAGGGAAATTCACTCGCGTCCCAGATGTCAGCGTCACCCTCAACCCTCGATTCCCATCGAATTGGCGGTAGATAGGGGAACGGGGGAGTCTCTTGTCGTCGTTGGCGGCGGCG